>NC_081413.1:665787183-666116558 GCF_030272615.1 Cryptomeria japonica
CAGGGAGAAGGGTTCCATTATACTGGGGCCTACAACTGTTAACCCTCCTATTTTAACAAAGAACTCTTTTAATGGGCCATTCCTAAGGTGATCCCTTTGTGTATCATAAACCTAAGCCAGCGATTCAAAATCAATAGGCTCTAACAAATTTGAAGCCTCACTGAGCTTGAACACACTTATGAATTCATCATCTTTAATTTCAATCAGGGCTAATCCTTTCACATTCCTAATACATCTAGCTATAGGGTCATAATTTTGGGCAATCAAAGTCAACAAATCTACATCCATGAACACACTAGGAACTATAAGCTTCCCCACATCCAATTCCCATATGCTATTTAAAGGGGCAAGGGAATGTCTCTGACCAAAACCTACTTTGAAAACTCCTAAACTTGATAGCCCTATTTGTGGATCCCTTAAACAATTACCTTTATCAAATAAGCCATCCCCAATTCTTAGACGATAGTTCTTTGGTACCAATTATTTAGCTTTAGCCCCGATATTGGTTGACATAGTTAATTGTTCCAAAAAATCATCACAAATGTTCCTATCCTGGTAATTCACTTTTCCTGTCAACTCCCTTCTTGGTGCCATCTTGATAATGCAACTATATCAATTGAGACTTACACAAACCTCTAATGAAACAATTCACACAATAATCACCAACTTCAGACCAGAATTAGCAAGAAAAAGCATAAAAAACCTGTTATTCGCTTGAAGAAAATCGCTCTGCACCAATTGCTCTGCAGCAGACTTGTTGAAATGATGCCAACATTCAAGTTGATGTGGACTCTAATATGGCAAGTTGACATTGAATTTTAGAAATTAATCCCGCATGCTTCGGCCGTCACCTTAGAATTGAATTCACAAATCAAATTAAAAAACGAGCTCCAACGGATCATAAATTCTTGAAGTATTTCCTCTGTTTCGTTGTTTTGCTATTTCACAAAGCTTAAAACCTCTGCACTTTTCTTCCGCGAAATGCCGACAACCGTTGGATCATGGGAACTTGCACTGCTTTTATTCCATCTGGTCTTTCTGTGTTAGTGACGGGCCCTACCTTCTTTTCACTATTTCACGGGCCTTAAAGTTTGTGCAATTTTCCTTCGCGAAGCAACGCCGGCCATTAGATTATGATCTACCTGGCCGGTCTTCATTTCCTACAATGACCGTTAGTCTTATTAACTAACTGCGCATCACCTTGACGACTAACGGTTTTTGCCATTTCGCAGAGACTAAACTGCAGGCATCTTCGGGCTACGAAATAATGACAACCATTGGATCAACCATGAGATGAACACCTTTTAACATGATTTAGACCTTTCAAGTGGGCCCTTTAACATGAAGACCACTTGCTTTATCTCATCATCGGTTAACAAATGCCACGTGGCAGTCAGTTATTTGCTCAGGAATTTCCATCGAGTTCCATTTTGAAACCACCACGTGCTTTACTTTACTATTCCCCACATAACTACTGGTTGAACCAAGGCGGGCCCTCAACTACCCTTTAAAAAGCCACACGCACTTGACAGGTCACCATTACACTCCACGGAACAAACCATCTGTCTTGCCATGTCATTTGTCGTGTGATTGCCACATCATTTCGCTATTTTGTGAACATTAATCTCCACTTGATTTTAGGCCACGAATCGATGACAACCATCCAATTAAATCATACTTAATCAGCCTTTAACTTTATGACATGCCTATCCTTTGGGCCCACCAACCCCTTTTGCCATTTTGTAGAGCTTAAAACTCAGGTTACTTATCTTCACGAAGAAGTGGTATCCGTTGGATCTCAGGAACTTGCTCGTTGGTTACCCTTGCTATGACCACCTCGCCCAGGCCCACCACCTTTTTGCTACTTTGCGAAAGGTAGAACACATGCATCTTTTGGCCGTGAATCAACGTGAGCCATTGATATTTTCTAAACCTATCATTCTTTAACCAAAGAAACCGCTCGCCTCTGAGACCCGCCAAGTCTTTTGATATTTCACATAACTTATATCATGTGCATCTTGGGCTAGTGAATCAATGCGAGCCATTGGATTTAAAGCAAGATGTAGTCCTTTAATCTGACGATCAATCCATCTGGTCGGGCCCGCCTAGCCTTTTTGCTATTTCGTGAACATTAACTTGCTAGCATCTTTGCCTAGCGAAACAACGACAACCGCAAGATTAACAATGAGTTGCACAATAATTAAGGGGCCCGACAAACATTGAAATAGGATAAAGGTAAAGGCTCACAAATTTAAAAAATTAAGGGATCACCTAGGGAAATAACTAATGGGGGGGACACTTTTCATGATAGACCGACCCTTCTCTAAGTGGTAAAAGTAATGTAGAAATAGAACATAATGGTTTTTTCAAACATAGGAAGGGTTAGAACTCAAAAACCTTAAACCCTCTTCTGACCCAAGAAAATCAAAGGCAACAAGGTCATACTAGACACATTTTTTTGCAGACTTTTAGCCAACTATGGAACAAGAATATCCAGTTTTAAATAGTGAAAACACCTCTGGGGGTTAAAAGTGAGTCATCCCTCACCAAGAATCCATTTTCACCTAGAAATGGGAGGAAGGATTGCATTCTTGTTCTTTCCTTTTCTTGTTCTAGAAGATGTTATATTTGTCTAAGACAACACCTCTTGGGGGTAGATATCTTTTTAAAGAAAGATTCCTTCTCCTCCAAGGATCTCCTTTGCACTTACAACAAGATATCGCTTTTCAACTATCTTATCCTTGCTTGAAGAGTATTCCCTCTCTTGCTTGGATTTATGACATTGTTGCATAGAAGATATCTTCTTTGTGATGAAGGTAGGTATCCTTGTTCTTATTTCCTTAAAATATCAACATCAACCTATGTTGACATTTTATGGGGCTCCTTTGTACTATAATTCTCTCATGCATTAAACATTGAGAAATTCTTGGAACTAGAGGAAAACCTCTTAGAGAAAGATGTTATCACTTTTTATATAGTGGGTCATTCTCAGAACCAAAGCACGGTCTCCTAGAGCGAGATGTCTTCACTTCTTCTTTTCTTGTACAGTGAGACATTCTTGGAACCAAAGGGAAACCTCTTAGAGCAAAATATTGTCACTTTTCTCTTGTATAGTGGGTCATTCTCAGAACTAGAGCACGGTCTCTTAGAGCGAGATGATGCCACTTTTATTTTATGTGGGGTGATTGTTCTTGGAACTAGAGCACAGTCTCTTAGAGTGAGATATCACACCTTTCTTGACACTTTTACTATACATTATATATAGGTCATAGCGTACTCATGCATAGATCCCTATGAGGCGCTTCAAACCTCACTTGCACACACACGCATGAGGTTGAGTGGAATTAACGGTGTTCTCACTCTCTCTCTTTACATGGATCACCTAGGAAAGCTCTAGGGGTGAGATTTTCCATGTCCTTCTCTCCATGGATCACCTAGTTTTAGGGGTGATACATCCATGGTTTCTTTCTTCTTTGCCTTTCTTCTCATGGATTAGCAAAGTGTGTATTCATGTTCTCTCTCTTCTTCCTCCCATGAACTCATTGTTTTACTATTGATAGTTCATGGATGATGTTATCTTTTCTCTTTTATGTGATCGCGCATGTTTATGTGATGGCATTGGTCTTTCTGTCCTAATTAATTGTTGCGATATCTGAGCTCGAGATCTCTTCAGCTAGTTAGTTTGTCATCTTGTGTCTTGTTCTTGTCATGTGTCTTTTTGTGCTTTGTCTTTGTGTGTCTTGTGCCTTTTTGTTTTGTGTGCTCTTGCATATGTTGGCGTGAGTTGAGACCCTAAGATTGGGGATTTTTCCTCCTCAATATTAGTAGTGTCTTATACTCCTTGTGGCATTTCTCTTGCATCTCTCATCTTCATCTCTCTCTTTTCTTCTACTTTACCGACAGCAGTGGCATAAGCCATACTCCCGCTAAAGCGAGGGCTAAATGTAGTGTCATAAAATTGTGACCCCTGCAATTTTAACCACATTTTGGGTCCTCACCTTGGTGATGACATCTCCTTCCCTATGCAAGACCTATTTCTGCATTCTCACCCTTCACTCTTTCTCCTTCATGACCTGTGTCTACTCTAAACCCTATCTGTGCCCCAAAATAGGGTAGGACAATGGAAATTTATCTTCAGGGTTTGCAAATCCTCTTTGTCAGCCTCTAGTCATTGAAAATTAATCCTTGAGGCATGCATAAAAAGGAATTCAATACCCTCATTCAAGGACACATAGAGGATGGATGAAAAATGCATGATAGGGGATAATAAGCATAAAGAGAAGATACAAGATTTCAAGGTCATCATCAAGAATTCAAGTCTTCATTCATCCATGGGAGCAACATTACACCATTCATTTGCAAGCATGTGTGTGTGTTAGGGTTTTGTCATGTTACATGCCATTTCATACAACATTTGTGGTTACATTCAAGAGGCAAAGCAATCAACGTCAACAAGTTGCAGATCTACAAGGTATACATTTTCATTGTTTACATTCAAGTATTTGCGATTAATTTCTTTCAAGGTTGATTCCTCAACTAGGGTTTGACTTAGGCAAACCCCTATCCACAACCATTCCCCCTCTCTTTTTTGTGTGTAGGTTGCAGGTGCGCAACTGTAATTATAGGTTTGGGCTTCATTTTCAGAGACAAAATAACCCTTTTCGTTTTGTGGATTTTGTGGCAGACCATGTACATTCCCACCATAGTCCAGACGAATTTTCTCCAAATTTTTAGGGTAGATCTGCATCAGTCTAATTAGCTTAGATCTAAAATTACAGCGCGATCTCGAATCGGTAGCTCCTCATTTCACTCATTTCTTCTCCCTTTTTCACATAGTCAACAAGTCAACTTTCTCATTTACAAAAGAGGGTAAATCACACTTCAACCACTTGCAATCCACTCAGAGTTCACATCCTTGTTTCCCTCAGGTTTGGATCTAGCAGATTCAACCCTTCTTTTGAATGTAAAGTTCCTTTCCAAGTGAAAATCATCCTAGTGGCTTCCTTTCTCTCTCCTAGGTGGGGAGTCACTATGATCCAATTTTCCACTTTACATTTTGGTGAACTCGACGTATTGCATGCTTTCCTTGAAACAAAATTATATATTTTTCATTTAAAAGTTTCAAATTTCCACAAACTTACTGATTAAATCATTAAAAACCCTAGTTTTGAATTAAAATTGAACTTGTGATTTGTAAAAATTGCTTGTGGTTATCTTAGATCTAGAAATTGTTTTGATTGTCAAATTCAATTTCCTCATTGTCTTGATCAATTTGCAATTAAAATTTCCAAAATTAAGAGGTTACTTATTAAAATCCTAATTTTCAAAAATAATCTTAACTTGTGCAGAAAATGGATTTCCATTTAATTTTCAGATTTCCGATTGTTCTCAGATTTGTTTGTAATCCTACAAATCAAAATTTCAATTTCCCCCCTTTTTCCCAAAATTCAAATTTCAAAATTAAGTGGTTAGGTCATCAAACCCTAATTTTTAAAATTAATTGGATTTTGTGTGAATTTCAAATCAATTTCATTTACATTCAGATTTCTAAACATTTTCCAAGGTTTCCCTATCTATTAGGTTTGACCCTTTTCAAAATTGTAATTCAATTCCTCTTTTTCTTCAAAACCCTAATAGGGTCCTATTTTCACATTTGCGCCTTCATTTTGCCCATCTAGAGATCATAAAATTCACCAATTTTTTGGGGCTAGCTTTAAAATCATCATAATATCCATTCTTGAAAATTTTGAAAAAAGTTGGTCGGACCATGTGCGTTCCCGCCATGGTCCTCTGCTTTTTTCTCGAAATTTTGGGAGACTGTTATGATTGTATTTAATATCCTAAATCCAGAAGGTTGGATGATTTTATTGATTTTTGATCCCTCTAGAATCGGAAATACCTCCCAAATTCAATATTTCAAGTTTCAATAAATTTTTTAAAATTAAGAGGTTAATTATAGTCTGCTCTGGTTTTGAAAATTTTGATTTTAAAATTAAGTGGTATTCCCTTGGCCCTAATTTTAAAATTCCAATTTCCTTTCATTTTTGGAAATTGTGTCATTCCCTTCTTCCAACAAAGTTCAAATTGTGTAATCATTATTTTCTTAAATTTTGTAAACTTTGTTCTACAATTCAAAATTCAAGTTTTCCCTCTAGTGCATGAGTTTTACCACTATTAGTCCTACCTATCTAATCCCCGTTAGATGAAGCATTATAATTAAGGGTTCCCAAGGTTTAATTACTGAGGAGATGGAGCCTAATTTGAGCGAGTTCTTTAATGAGGATCATGCTAATTCTTCCCATCCTAATCATGTGCCTATTCACCCCATTGATGGATCCCATGATGAAGAAGAAGCTTTAACTAGGGTTTCCTTAGATCAACTTTCCACATTGGACAATCAATTTGATAGCTTTCAACAATGGATGTCCCAAGAATACCCTAATAGTGAAGCTCTTCCATTAATTGAAGGTCTTAAACACATGCTTCAAAGTGATAAGAATGGAATTGATATATTGCATGGCATTGCACATATTGTTGATTCTAATGTCATGCCCATCAAGAGTGTTAGGATAACTGGTGAACAACTGAGAGGGGGGGGGTGAATCATTTGTCAACAAATTATATTAATCAAACCACTTTATAACTTTTAATCAAAGCATATAAACATTGAATACCAGAATAGTAGACATAGATACCGGTAAGCAATAAAACATAAGAATGAAACAAATAATTAACACAATGCAACCATACCACACAACACCATGAATTGTACTTGGAAAACCCAGTAAAGGGAAAAACCATGGTGGGAAGCCTACCCACAGTCAGATGATACTTCTGTAGAAAGTATGTGATACAATAAGGGGCTTGCACATGCAGGAAGGCACAATGCCTAGAGCGTACTGCTCATTACAAAAGTTTCTCACTAAGTACAAAGAGGTTATAACCACCTCAACATAATTGGACAACAATCCAGAAGAATGAACTCTTAGAGATAGCATCTACCATGCCTGATTACAGTCCCGGTTAAGCTCAATACCGAAGGCCTTTGACCTCTTACTTAAACCCAATTCGATCACCTATGATTGACCAAAACTCCTTCGCATATGATATTTCATTCCATACCATGCCTTAATCTACAATGAGATCTTACATTAATTTATACAAACCCTAAGGCCTAAACCAATTAGGTTGGCCACCTAATAGATATTACAATAAGATCATTACATACATCCATATTACAATGATATGCCATGTCGTCTCTAGACCAAAACAACAATAATCAATCCATAAATAATCCCGATAACGTATAGAGAACACATTAACATGATACCAGTCCATAACTTAGATAAGCACTAGACCTAATCTGGGTCCACCAAGCCAAAGCAATGTCTTTAATCAATTGAGGCAGGATCAAGGATCACCTTCTACATCTTGAATTCCATATAGAAGCCATACCAACACTACTTATGCATTATGTCAAAGATTCTCAGTAAAAGCTCTACCGGTTAAACCTTAAACCCTTACGGGTAACACAAGATCTTCTATCAGTAACCAAAACCTGTCTATCGGTAACCAGCCATAACAACTACTGTTGACATCAATGACAAAACATCAATGCAACACATAATCAATTCCTCCATATTTCCAACAATCTCCCCCTTTGGCATTGATGGTAACACTAGATGTGAAAAAGAAACATCTAAGTGCCAAGAAGTGCCAAACATTTCTCATAAAAGATATAACAATGAAAAAATGAAAAATCCCAGCAACTTCCCCTGAGGAGTGCAGTCCAATTTGAAACTGATATGAATTTCTCTCCCATAAACATTATTTTTCACATATAACTCTCACCCTTTGACATCAATGCCAAAGATATGACATAGATATCAAAATTCCATGAATCTCAAAGCTGACTACTCCCCTGAGTAGTAGCACCACTACATCAACCCGGAGCAAAGGATAAAGCTGATGATGCATACTGGATTGATTGTCTGCTCCATCAATTATGTTTCTACTAGAAGGGTAGATACCCCTAACCTATCTCTCAAATACTCAAATGATTCCTTAGATAGTGGTTTGGTGAGTATATCTGCAATCTACTCTTTAGTGTTCACATAAACCAATTTGACTTCCTTTTCTTCCACCTTGTCCTTTAGAAAGTTATATTTTATTGATATGTGATTAGTCTTAGTGTGAAATACCGGATTTTTAGACATGTCAATAGTTGTAGAGTTATTAGAATAGATAACTGTTGGTTCACTAAAATTTACCTGGATATCCTTCAACATTTGCTTCATCCATAAGACTTGACTGCAATTAGTTGCTGCTGCAACATATTCAACTTCTGCAGTAGATAAAGAAATGCATGATTGTTCTTTGCTGATCCATGAAACCAATTTCTTTCCAAGAAAGAAATCTCCACCATAAGTTCTCTTCCTATCATCAATATTTCCTGCCCAATCTGAATTTGTATATGCACATAAAGTGAAGTTATTATCTCTAGAATACCATAAGCCATATTTTGTTGTTATCAGTATTTCTCACTTGTCATCATAGGAGTACTTACCGGTTTTGAATTATTTATACCAAAATTCTTCAATAATTTCCTTAGATACTTAGTTTGACAGATAAAGATGCCTTTGTCAGTTTGAGTAATCTGCAAACCTAAGAAAAATGTCATCTTACCAATCATTGACATTTCAAATTCATTCTTCATATTATTAGAGAATTCCATACACAATTTATCTTCACCTCCAAAAATGATACCATCAACAAATATTTCAATAATCAGAATATCATCATCAGTGATCTTATAATATAAATTACTATCAGCACTGCCTTTAGTAAAACCAACCTTCAAAATATATCTATCTAACCTTGCATACCAAGCTCTAAGATCTTGTTTCAATCCATATAAAGATTTCCTTAACCTGCAAACCCTATCTTTATCATCTATCAGTGAAAATCCATCAGGCTGCTCAATGTATACCTCTTCCTCAAGTTCACCATTCAAAAATGCACATTTAACATCCATTTGATAGAACTTATAGTTGTTATATGCTGCATGGGCAACAAATAGCCTAACAACTTCAATTCTAGCTACAGGTGCAAATGTCTCACCATAATCAATTCCTTCCATTGAGAACATCCTTTATAAACCACTCTAGCCTTTTTTCTTACAACTTTACCATCCTCATTTAGTTTATTCCTAAAAAACCCATTTACTTCCAATAACATTCTTATTTTTAGGCCAGGGAACTAAAGTCCAAGTCTCATTCTTCTCCATCTGATCTAATTCATCTTCCACAACCTTTAATCAATGTTTATCTTGACAAGCTTCAATAATAGATGCCAATTCAATTTGAGAAATAAGACATACCTCTTCATTTGCTAGTCTTCTTCTTGTCATAACTCCCTTGTTCCTATCTCCAATGATTTGATCTTCAGAATGATTTAACTTTACATACCTTGGTGTCTTCTAAATTTTAGGTTCACTGTTTTGATTATCAGTCATAGTTGAATTTTCTGATTGTACCGGTGTAAATGTCTCAATATCTTGTATCGATTGAGTCATTGCCAATTCAGTTATGATCATTTCCACTACCGGTTCCCTACCATATGATATAGATTGATTTTTGTATTACTCATCCACTTTCATATTTTTGCTCTCCACAATTTTCTACAAACTTTTGTTATAACATCTATATGGTTTGCTTTGAATTGAATATCCAAGAAATATCCCTTCGTCACATCTAGGATCAAAGTTCCCAATTGATTTATACCTTTTGATATAACATTTACTTCCAAAAATTATGAAATTTTTAACAGTAGGTGTATGTCCAAACCATAATTCATAAGGGGTCTTACCAGTTTCACCTTTGATGTGAACTTTGTTGAATATGTAGACTGTTGTACTCACTGCTTCTCTCCAGTAGATGTGAGGCAATTTGGCTTCCATCACCATAGCTCTTGCTGCATCCAAAATGGTTCTATTCTTCCTTTCCACTACTCCATTCTCTTAAGGAGTCCGGAGTGAAAATAACTGTCTCCTAATTCCATTTGTCTCACAATAACTGTTAAATTCATGAGAAGTGAACTCACCACCTTGATCTGATCTCAGACATTTGATTTTGAATCTAGTTTTTGTTTCTACCTTAGCTTTAAAGATCTTGAATTTCTCAAAGGCTTCAGACTTCTCCCTAAGAAAAGTCACCCACATCATTCTAGAAAAATCATCAATTATCAAAATGAAATGCCTATCACCTTGAAAGCTTCTAGTCCTTGCTGGACCATATAAGTCAGTGAGAATCAACTCAAGCACATCATTAGATTTATCATGTATGCTCTTAAAAGAAGTTCTAACTTGTTGTCCTAATTAACATTCCTTACATAACAAATTATGAGGCTTTATAATTTTAGGTATATCTCTAACTACCTTTGTTGAACTAATCTTAATAATACAATCAAAATTAACATGACACAACCTCTTATGCCATAACCAACTCTCATCAATATGAGCAATCAAACATGTCTTATTACCAGTGTTCAAGTGAAAGATATTACCTCCAGTTTGAGTATTGGTTGCAATCTCCAAACTAGTTTTGTTAATGATTTTGTATTTTGTATCTTTAAACTGAAGTTGGAAACCCTTGTCCACTAATTGACCAACACTTATAAGATTATTCTTTAAACCTTCTACATAATAGGCATTATTAGTATTATGCTTGCCATCTAGAGAAATAATACCTCTACCTTTGATCATACATACTTTGTCATCTCCAAATCCTACTTAACCATCATTGTATTCTTGCAGGGACAATTTTTCTTTTATCTCCAGTCATATGATGTTAGCATCCACTATCAATTACCCATTCATCCTTGGCTTCAACTTTTTCTCCCAGGACCTTTTCTTCATTCTTGATAGCCAGTTTTGGTTCATCTTCCTTTAAATTATAGAACACCCATTCCTTTCCATTGCCAAATCCACTAGTAGAGTTATCACGTACTCCTTCCTCATCCGCTATGTAGCATTGTTTTCTTTTCTTGAATCTATATCTATTCTGATTAGGCTTAAATGATTTCTTAACTCTTTCTTCAAATATTTCATTCCTTTCAGGACATCTAGATACAAAATGACCAATCTTATTACATGCAAAAAATTTAAAAGGTCCTTTTCCTTCATACTTACTTCCTACTGGTCCTTTAGGCACTCTTCTAGAAAATAAGGCTTCAAGTTGCTCAAATTCTTCATCCTCTTTCCTCATATCTTCCAATTCTTTTGCTTATAAGGCTTTCCAGTCACTTTTTCATGTAGATGATGATGCATGAAAAACAAGTTCAGATTTTGTAGCTCCAGAAGGTCCAAATTCTTCAAGCTCAAAAGTAGATAATTTCCCAATCAGAATGTCTCTGTTAATTGAAGTGTTTGCCATTGTTCTCAATTCATTATTTGCAGTTTCCTTCATCTTGTAAGTTGGTGGAAGGGCTCTCAAGACTTTGGAAACTATTTCATTTTCACTCAAAGATCCTCCACAACATTGAATTCCCATGACAATCTCATTTACTCTTTCCACAAATGTACCAATTCTTTCATTATCTTCCATCTTCAAGTTCCCATACCTTACCCGGTAACCATCAAGTTTAGCAATTTAGACAGTAGGATCACCTTCATTCAGAGTTTGCAATTTATCCCACATAGCCTTTGCCGATGATTTATCAGTCAATCCCATGATTTGCTGATCAGTAAGTGCACACAAGAGGGCTTCTCTAGCTTTGCAATCAATTTCAATATTCTTGTCCAAGTCTGCAAGAGTAGGATTGCCACATGCCGAATCATAAGGTGTATATACTTTCTCAGTGATCTCCCAAATATCCTTGCCAAGTCATCTAAGATGAGTCTTCAAATTTTCCATATCCCATAATTTGTTCCATCAAGCTTAGGGATTTCTCTTTTGAAAATAATTGCTTGTGGATTTAAAGTATGAGTTGCCATAGGATCTACCTCAAGTAGTTGTTAACTGGTAGACAATTGAGAGAGGGGGGGGGGGGTGAATCAGTTGTCAATGGATTATATTAATCAAACAACTTTATAACCTTTAATTAGAGCATATAAACATTGAATACCGAAATAGCAGAAACAGATACCGATAAGCAATAAAACTTAAGAATGAAAGAGATAATTAACACCATGAATTATACGTGGAAAACCAAGTAAAGGGAAAAACCATGGTGGGAATCCTACCCACAGTCAAATGATATGTGAGGCCCTACCCTGACCCATCCTAGCTTTTCAGTGATTTTCATGTTGGAACTATTATGGATGCTTTATTTTTATGCATTATGGATATAGAACTTTATATGATCCCACGAATTTGATAACATTGATATATTGATGCTTCATTTCTATGCTTTGTGGATATAGAATTTTATATGATCCTAGAATAGGGTAACATTGAGACAATATATGTCATTATTTGATTTGCAGGACTTTATTATGATGCTAGAAATATGCTTGCACATCTTATGAATGGAATAAATTATGAGGGTTATGATGAATTGCTTATGTGAATTGCTTTGATATGTGGCAAATTGTATTGTATAATGTCAATTCTATGTAGAGTGATTGAATTTTATTATTAACTATGTGTTTTATATGATATGAGGCTATTGGAAAGTACTAATGTTTAAATTGAGATGTGCAAGAAATTATCCATGTGACCATGGAAATATTATGGAGAATCAAGCCTAGGCCTATGTGCATTCGTAAAACCAGAGGTTGTCTATTTGGAGAGACAACACCCCATCATGTATTGTATTTTATTTGTAAATGTAAAATGTTGCATGAGTGTAAATTGTATTTATTGAATTGTTTAAATCATTCAAGGGACAATTGCCATGTGTGTATTTGTGATGTGGAATTATTTTGTAGTGTCACTTGACACCTATGTTGTATGTTGTGTTGGCAATTGTCATGTCACCTTTTTACAGAGATTCATATTTGTTTAATTGTTATATTTCCTAATTATCCTTGAAGGTACCAAGAAATCTAGGATAGTGAGCCATAAGGAGGGTCAACTCAGAGTTGACACGTAGGTTAACTTTAGGTGGACTTTCTAAGGGTTAAATCAACTCCTAGAGTCAGTTTTAAAGCATTTTTATTAGGCCTCATGGGGTACCTATGGGTGAAGGCCAAATTTGGTCACGTGTCCTTCCCATAGAGCTTGTTTAACCACCCCAAAAAGTGGTTTTCCCAAGATGGACGAATTCCATCTATAGGAGTGCCATCCTTGGTTAGATAACCTTCTTGATAGGTGTAATTCCTTTTCCCCATTTCATTCCTCTTCTTGAGGTGCCTTGGTTAGGGAGTGTATAAGACCTAGGGAAGACCAACCAATGGGAGTCCCTCACTCTATCCAAGAGGTTGGAAGGAGTGAGAGAAGCCTTCTTAGGCTAGAGATTGAAGCTTAGTGAGCTAATCACCCACTCTCCATCTTTGGAGATTTTGGACAATTTTTGAAGGAAAAACCAGTTTGAGAATAGGAAAATTTGGCTAAGTGTTGCAGAAAAGTTTTGTGGATTGGGCTGCTCTTCTCCAAGCTTTCCCTAGAATACCCTTGGCAGATTCAAGGTAGGTGCATTTTCTTTCTTACATGTTAAAATCTGTTTGTAGAATGCTTGAATGAAAATATTGTATTTTTTATTTGTATTGTATTTGTGAAAGCTTTATGTGATTCTTTTCCTATTTCTGTTTATTCATTTTGTTGTGTTTTGAGAGTATCCAATACCATCTTACCCTTGGGAGGGCAGAATGGTCTTGGGGGTGGAAGAAGTTTGATAGCCTTAGAGTGAGAGGCTCTCATCATGAGAGTGATCTCAAGGGTTTGTCCATGTGACCCTTGCTGCATAGTTTTGTTTATGCATTCAAGGGTCATAAGGGGAGAAAATATGGCAGGTATGCCTTTGGGGGTCATAAGGATATGGGGGTTAAGATGAGTTTTGTTGTGTTTCTTAGATGCCATGAGTTGGCTATGAGTTACTATCTAACAGATCTCCTCTAGGGTACTTGGTCCACTTCCACCCTAGTAAAACATCACATTATGTGATGAAGTTTCAGCTTGGGAATGGGAATGCATTTGTTATGTTTTCCCCTTTGCTTGTTTGTGTTTGCTTGAGTGTAACCCATCTAGGACTTGGTTCTCCAAGCTTGGGGGTGGCTTCTAGTAAGCCTAGGCTGGGAGGTGAGCACCCCATGGTCACAACCTTAATATTTTAAATGCAGGTTGCTTGGAAACGAAAGCTAGGAGTTGCAAATTTTTCTTAGTTGCAGAAAGAAAGAAATAAAAATGTAATTATTGTAATTATTTTGTAGAATAGAAATGTGTTATGTAGTAAAGTCCTCATTCATTAGGAATGAGCGACTAATTGGGTATTTTACCCATTTGTAAAGATTGACAACTTGAGTTCATACATTCATATATGAAAAGCATTTTTATTTAAATTCTGTAATATATTGCTGCTGTTATTTTTATTTAATTTTGTCTTAAACTGAAATCTGTTGTTGTTTATTTCTACAATTTTTGTAAAGAAATGATAGATGCAAAAAAAGAAATGCAATGTGTTTTTAAGTATTTTCCTGGAATATTTAATTGTTGTTATTGTCATTTTAAAAAGAAAAAGAAATGCAATATGTTTTAAGTATTTACTTGCAATATTTAAATGTTGTTATTTCTGTCATTTTTATTTCTATTTATACGTAGCAGAAAATTAATCTATAAATAAAAGAAATAATAATAAAACCTAATTATAGTCTTTAGCTTGCTGTCAGTATTACTGTCAAAAAATTGTATTGCTATTAAAAAAGAAAAAAGAAAAAAAATGCATGCAGATCTAGTCCTAGACTATGAAGGTATAAGTTAATCTAACTATGATTAAATTAAATCCTTTCAGAAAAGAAAATATAAATATATAATTATATCTATCTATGAACAACCTAAACATTCTTTTTTTTACATTCCTGCATGTTAATATCTAAGTTTCCTTTTAGGAAAAGTGACAAAAAAATCCTAACCCTGAGAGTTTGATATGCATATATATTAATACACACACATTTAAAAATGCACATAAATGTAACAAAAATATATGTTTGAACTTGTTATATATATATATATAGCATTTTAAATACTGTAAGTAAAGAAACAAAATAATAAACAAAATTAGGGGGCAAAGGGCCGAACCATTGTGTGTTAACACAGTGGACGGCTCACGGGCCGAGTCACTATGCTTACACATAGTGGATGACACCGGCTGCCACTGTGGGTGCACACAGTAGACAACATCGCCCACCACTGTGTGTAAACATAATGGTGTCCGGGGGGGGGGGAGCCCGCACTGTAAAACCTGACCTCTTTTCAGCCGCCGCCTTGCCTTGTTCGGCCCTGCATAACACACAGTATACACACAAAAAAAAGAGATAAACCCTAACCTAGTTTCGGGTTAGGGTAAAGGAAATACAATAAGATTAAGTTTTTAGTTGGATAAAATATGCAACCCTAATCCAAATCTGGATTAGGGTTTCCATTCAAATAAAAGACATAAAGTATTAGGGTTAGCTAATAATATAAAAATAAAAGAGAGAGATTATTAAATGGATTTTAAATAAAACATAGGAGAAGATAATTACTCAACCCTAGTTAGGGTTTGAGATTTAGAATATCAATTAAAATAGGAAGAGGGGGAAATACTTTTCTAATTTTGAAAGAGATATCCCCCATATAATTTTAGCCATATGTGTTATTAATTTAAAACTCTTTATTTGATTTGGGAGAAAATTAATTTTAATATAGTTTATTTTATAAGATTTAAAATGGAGATTAATGTTATATGGTTACATTAATCGCATAATTGATTTAAATTATTCAACTAAGGAAACTATATAGTTATTTGATATATTCAATTAAATATGGATGTTAAGTTAAATTTTAAATTGGAAAAAATTTTATAATTGAAAATTATTAATTATTTTTAGGAATTTTTAGCCTATGAGGCCAATGTTGGCCAGATTATTTATATCGTCAAATTTGAAGGTTTAGGGGAAATTAAAATTGACTATAGCATAAAATTGGATTTATTTGACAAATGACATTATTAAATTTGAACCCTTATCAATTAGGTTTAAATAATAAAATTTCTGTGCGCTCAATTAATTAAAAATTTAATTTAAGATATCCTCATCATCATTCAATTAGCCCGACATAATTTTAAATGCATTTGAGATATCAGAATATCCCTCAACTTTAATTAGCAGCAACTTATTTAAGATAATTAAATTAACTAATTAAATTGCGACAACCCTCTTGGGAATAATTAATCTCCATTAATTAATGTCTCTTATTTGAGTTAGTTAAGTAATCCAACTTTAGAAAACAATTCTATTTACATCCTAGTTAAGACAAGACTTATTTGACTCCACTTTAAATGTAGATTATTTTGAGAGTTTAGGTGTTTCAAAAAAAAAAATTGTTGTTTCGTTTTTAGCCCAAAAGTTTGGGTACGACATGATACTTCTGCAGAAAGTATGTGATACAATAAGGGGCCTACACATGCAGGGAGGCATAGTGCCTAGAGCGTACTACTCATTAAAAAAGAGTCTCATTGAATATAGAGAGGTTATAACCACCTCAAGATAATTGGACAATAATACAGAAGAATGAACCACCAGAAATAGCTGTTGGGATCTAAGAACACTGAGAGGGGGGTGAATCAGTGTTCTACCAGAATGAACAATTTTTAACTTTCTAAACCATGCATGTATGTACCAGTAAACAAATAAGCATATAACAAGAAGCAAATAAACCATCCACATAAATGAACACCATAACACATGAAATTTATATGTGGAAAACCTCAATGAGGAAAAACCATGGTGGGATTTGTGACCCACAATATCAGTTCACTGGCCATATGAAAATATATTACATAAAATAGGGGCCTGCACTTGTAGGAAGGCACACTGCCTAGAGCATACTGCTCATCACTAAAGAGCCTCACTGACTACAAGCTTTCTACCAAAGTAAATTGCTGAAAATGAACTCAAGAGTGCATCTGCTATGCCAAATAGAGTTTCAGTTTTGGTTCTGCTCTATACCGGTTTACAAACTTGAACTATTACCGGTATTACTTCTCCTCCAAGAATTCTTTCCAAGCTATCTATAGATCATTGCATGATATAATGTCCACATACAAAAATAATCTCCATACATATATTTCACATCTCACAGTTTTTCTATACCTATATATGTCTATCTCCATTCCATCACAATACCATCATCTCATCATATATTAAATTGACCTAGTAGACTGACTTATATACCTATTACACATGATATGCCTTATGTCGATTTACAATGCATTTACAAAAGATATTCAATGTCATCCTTGACAATAATTACAAAATGATTTAGTAAATAAATCTTCCTTGATGTCGACTTCCTTGAAGTATTGATGCCGGTGTTGGTGCCGATGTAGGCCTGAATGCTTCCATTGCTGGTATCTACCAGTATATGCCTCCTAGTGCTAGTTTGTGACTTCCATCAAATCTTGTTGCCATCAATGTCAATAAAATGAATCCAATGAGTGTCAATTACCAACAATAGCATCTAGCATGCTTGATGACAATCCCAGTTAAGCTCAATACTGGAGGCCTTTGACCTCTTACTTAAACCCTATTTGATCACTTATGATCAACCAAATCTCCTTCACATATGATATTTCATTCCATGACCACAAAGATATATTTCATTCCATACCATGCCTTAATCTACAATGAAATGTTACATTAATTTATACAAACCCTAAGGCCTAAACCAATTAGGTCGGCCACCTAAAAGATATTACAATAAGATCATTACATACATCCATATTAAAATAATATTCCATGTTGGCTTTAGATGAAAACAACAATAATCAATCCATAAATCATCCCGATAATGTGTAGAGAACACGTTATCATGATACCGGTCCATAACTTAGATAGGCACTGGACCTAATCTGGGTCCCCCATGCCAAAATGATGTCTCCAATCAATTGAGGCACAATCAAGGATCACCTTCTGCATTCTAAATTCCATCTAGAAGTCATACCAACACTACTTATGCATTTTGTCAAAGATTCTCAGTAAAAGTTTTGCCAGTTAAACCTTAAACCCTTACCGATAAAAAAAGATCTTCTACCAGTAACCAACTATAATAGCTAGTGTTGACATCAATGACAAAACATCAATGCAACACATAATCAATTCCTCCATATTGCCAGCAAAGAGTTGTGCTAAAACCCTAGGTTATTCACAACCTTCAACACAAGTCAATTCTTCTATTCTTTTGACTACTCCTATGACTAGCATTCCTACTTTCACATCTAACATCATGGCCACCTCAACTCAAAATTTCATCCCTACAACAATTAGTCATAGGGGAAATCCCTCTTCTTCATTTAATCCTCCATCTTTACCTATGCCTTCCATGAGTGTTCCTACTATTCCTCAATGAATCAGTGTGACACAAGGGGGCAATTCCTTCACCAACTTTGTTCTTCCTTTAAGTGTCCCTTTTCCTACCCAAGCATCACCTATGCCTACTTATCATAATGTCCCACCACCTTATTCTCATTCCATGCCTTCTTTCAATAACATCACACCACCTTCTCAATCACCTATGTCTAATATCAATTCTTCCACCGAAATGACAATTAACAATCTTTCTCAAACTGTGTCTTCCTTACAACAACAAATTTCTTCCATGAGTCAATCCAAGTTTAGTGTGCCCACCTTTTATGTTGTGAGCCCACTTTCTCTTGATATTGTTAAATCTGTGCCACCTAAACATGTGGAGATCCCTCAATTGGAACTCTATAATCGAAAAAGGTGATCCTCTTACGCATGCCAAAACATTTCAAACCTTGTTTACTGGTTTTGCTTATGATCAAAGATTGCTTGCAAAATTGTTTACAAGAACTCTAAGAGATAAGGCTTTACAATGGTATTTCTCTCTGCCCTCTTAATCTATCACTTCCTTTCAACAACTAGCAAATTCTTTCATCCAACAATTTCAAAACAACATTGGTCCAAAAATCACTTTGACTGATTTAATGCATTGTAAACAAGGTGTTAAAGAAAAAGTGATCGATTTCATTGGTAGATAGAAGCATTTGTGTGCTCAAATTTCTTTTCATGTACCTGATAATGATATTCAAAGAATTTTCATCTCTAATTTGCAAAAAGATATCAGGGAAAAGCTTCTTTTGTCTGAGTTTACGTCCTTTCCACAGTTGTGCACAACACTCCACAATTATCAGCTGGTTGTGAGTCAAATGGAGCAATCCACTCCTATGGCTTTGAGTGATAAGGGGGAGAGTGTTCAACAACCAGTTGTGAAGTTCAAACCAACAAAAAGCTTCATCAAATTCAATGACCCAATCAACAATAATCATGTGAATGCTACAACAGGTGTGCCTTCTACTTCTAAATTTTTCCAAAGAGAAAGACAGTTTACTCCTTTGAATGAATCTTTACATAGTATTATGTCTCACTTGTTTCACAAATTTGTTATCAAATTTTCTCCTATAAAATAAATTGATCCTTCCAAACTTGCATCTCCTTGTTTTGATAACAATTTGTTTTGTCAATTTCATCGTCAACCTGGTCATGATACTGAAAAATGTTTTGCATTGAAAAATAAGATTCAAGACTTGATTGATAATAATATTATATTTGTGGTAGGTGTGAATGATAAAGGGAATAAATCAATAGCTCCTCCTAATCAAAATATTAAGATTTTCACTGATTCCTTGCCATATCATACCTCTAAAATCATAGAGATTGTACATAATTATCTCTTTTGAATAATTCACCTCTATGGCTCCAAACTTGGTTAATATGGTAGAAACACAAGATATGCCTAAGGATTCTTGTATTACATTTGACCCTAGCGAGACCATTAGATCACCCAATGGCCCTTTATACATAGTGGGAAAGGTTAAGGATATCCCTTGCCGTGGTGCCCCGATTGATCCCTCTTGCATGGTTAATGTCACAACTGAATAGTATCTTTTCACTTTATGATTGCATAAACCAATATATGATGCTTATAATGTGATTGTAAAGTTATTTGATGGATTCTCTTGTCGTACCATTGGTTCTATCACCCTTCCTGTTGAAGTTCATGCTCAATCCATGGATGTTGACTTGGTTATCATACCTTCTTCTGATCAATTCCATGTGAAGTTGGGCTATCCTTGGCTATCTTCCATGAAGGCTATTGATTCTCCAATCCACAAGTATCTTAAATTTCCTCATAGTGGTGAAATCATAACTATGAACCATAACTTATTTTGTTCATCCGAAAGAAGCCTTGGTGTTCCTATTGATCTCTTTTGGCCTAAACAATTTTAATCTCTTTCATCAAGGAGTGATGCTCTTTTTCAATCTTATCAAAAATGGAAGAATGATATGATATTATCCTTAATTAAATATAGATCTCCAACTCTTGACATTCCTATTATTCTTCAAAATGAGGTTCTTCCACTCTCGGATAGAACTAATCTCCCTCCTAAGGAATATCCTCAACCTATACCTATGAACGTGACTTTACCTTCTCTTAAGGAGAACACCAATATTCTTCTTAAGGTTAGACCTATACCTCATCCTCATGATGGACCTGGTCTCCTTCCTACACCTAATATTCCTCCTTTCTATGGTGAAATTCCACCTCCTTCCTCTTATCGAGAGAGGATGCCTGCTTCTCCTATTGTTCAACCAAAAAGACCTCAACCTAAAACCTTCAACTATAAAGGAGAGAAATATTCCTACTTTTTCAAGTGTTCCTCCCCCTTCTTAACCTTCCACTAAGACTCGACGAAATCATTGTGTGAGAGAACATTGAAAAAGATGCCATGTTCAATATTGTGAAGCTATCCCTCAAAATATTCAATCTCCTTAGACTCTGACAGTTGACATGATTCCTTTTTGTCCTAAGGAAGATGTTCAACCTACATCTCCAAATCATAAGCCGCACAAAACATGTGATGGTTTTACTCCTATTCATGTTCTTTCTCCTCTATCTGTAAAATTTGATGAAGAAATGGGTGAAAATGTTATTCATAATGGTAATACAACTCCTAATGCTTGTGACAGTGAGTATGAGTATGTTGATGTGGACAAGTATTTATCAGATGAGTTTTCACAAACTCTAATCCTAGCTCCTAGAATCAAACAAAGTGACTTACAACATAAACATAGACCTTGTTTGGATCTTGTGATAGATCCATTTGCTATACTTAATGTCACTCCTTTGGCATGTTGCTCACCTTCCCAAAAGAGTGATTAGCAAGATTGGGAGGCAAATGTCATGCTGGACTAGAAATATTAGCACTATGGATCTTTCTCTCTCTTCTTTCTTTATATTTTTGTGACCATTCTTCTATGTGGATCCCTATTCTTCTATTGTTCCCTTAATGTCAACTTGGAGACCATGCAAAGCATTGAGATCTTTTCTTGGTCTCTTTCATGTTGACTCAAAAGATATCCTCTCTTCCCTTTCCTTCTAAGGTAGTGTCCTTCTTTGGGGAATGAAGATTATTGTATGCATATACATACATGATATACATGAGCTATCATACAACATACTGACCTCAAGGAAAGTGACACTACCACGTGTGTTCTGTTAATTATCTTTGGGTTTATACCTAAAATGTGGACTAAATCCTTGTGATTATGTGCTCCCTTCTTTCTCTCTCTTGGGTGTCTTCTACCTTAAAGAAATCGCTCCTGATAAGGCATGTGCGATCTCTTTAACGTGGAGGCATACACTCCACTCATACTTTCCTTCTTGTGATACTTAGAATTACTTAGTGAAATTTGTTTTGCTTTGTAATCTATGGTATCCTTTCTTTCATGATTCACAGTGAAGGGAAATTTTCTACTTGCAATCATGGTTCTCTCCATCTCGATCTTCCCTTTTACTTTGTCAATTGAAGTCATAAGATCCTAAGTCCACTAGGGGCTTGGCGCATCTTGCCTCCTTGACGTGGTAAAAGTATTTCAATCTTTTTTCCTCAAAATTTACTGGAAGTATTGGCATACGCTTTACTCTCGCTAAAGTGGGGGCTAAATGTAGTGTCATAAAATTATGACACTAGCAATTTTTGACTGCATTAAGGTCCTCATGCATGCGAGTTCAAATCCTCTAGCCTGATCGAAGAATGGAGATTGCTTAGCCTGCATAAACAACTTCTTCCTTGGCCTCTGCATCACTCCATCCACACTCTTCCCTAGAGAAAGGGGTAGGAAAAGGGCGTGGTGCCCTTGTCCTCCCAAGATAGGGGTATGGTGCCCCTATCCCTACCCTAGTTTGGGGTAGGACCCTTCTTAGGGTTGCATCATTGGTTGTGCATCGGATGGGAAACTCCCCCGATGTCACCCCATGATAAAAATCAGATCCACTAACATGTATTTAAGGGGGCATTCATCCTCTCATTTGCATAAGTTGGATAGGTCGAAGTTGGATAAGTTCAAGTTGCATAAGCGATCAACCATTCAAGATTTTAAGCATTGAGCATTCACAAGTCTCCCTTCAAGGCTAGGTGTTGCATTCAAGTCAAGGATTCAACCATTGAAGAGGAGATTGATTTCAACATTCAATTCCATACAAGCATTTCTATCAACATTGCTACTACAACCTCCCTTCAGATGATTTACAATTCAGTTTTTCATTTACAACTACTTGCAAGTACTTTCTTTCATTACTTTGTTAATTCCAAAACTAGTGTTTGACCTAAAGGAAAACCCCTAATCCCAACCCATTTTCCTCTCTTTTCTGTGTGTAGGTTGCAGGTGCACAACTATACTTTTGGATTCAGGCTTCATTTGTAGAGACGGAAAAACCCTTTTTGTTTTGAAGATTTTTTGGAGGACCATGTACATTCCCGCCATGGGTTGGGCAACTTTCCCTCAAATGCACAGGATGACTTTATCTCAACATATTACTGCTAGATCTAGGTGCACAACTTCATCCCATATTCCAATCTCAAGTTATAATCAATTCTTTGTCACTTTTGCACTACACAATTCAATCAATTCTGTTTCCATTTCAAACAAGGAAGAGGGGATCAACTTAACATTCCCAATTCATTCAGAATTCAATCTACCATCTTCATGTAGAGAGATTGAATCTAGTGAATTATCATCTCCTCTTCCTAATGTAACATGGTGAAAAATGTTTGAAGGGTAATCAATAGCGAAACTCTCATCTCTCTTTGACGGAAAGGGTAGTTTCCTTCTTGATCTATCATTCATCATTTTTCCACCATTACAACCCCCTCTTCCTTTTTTTGGAATGGAAAGGAATTGATCAAATTGTGTATTAAGACTAAGTGCAAAAGTGACAAAGAAGTGACTATAACTCGAGATTGGGGTATGTGATGAAGTTGTGCACCTAGATTTGGCAATAATATGTTGAGACAGAGTCGCCCTGCGAATCTAAGAAAAATTCCCTCGGACTGTGGTGGGAATGTACACGGCCCTCCGAAAAAATCTGTGAAACGAAAAGGGTTTTTCTGCCTCTGCAAATAGAGTCTAAATCTGAAAGTACAGTTGTGCACCTACAACCCACACACAAAAAAGAGAGGAAAAGGGGTTGGGATTGGGGGTTTGCCTTCAGGTGAAACCCCACTTTTGGAATTAACCAAGTAATGAAAGAAAGTACTTGCAAGTAAATGTAAATGAAAGACTGAAATGTAAATCACCTCAAGGGAGGTTGTGATAGAAATGTTGATAGAATTGCTTGTATGAAGTTGAATGTTGTAATGGATCTTGTCTTCAATGGTTGAATCCTTGAATTGAATGCAACACCTAGCCTTGAAGGGAGACTTGAGATGCTCAATGCTTCAAAGGGATACTTGAATGATTGAATGCTCTTGAATGCTCGATTGTTTGAATGCATGATCTCATGAACTTCACTTATCCGAAATTCTTATGCAAATGAGAGGGAAAATGTGACATTTATACTTGTCAATTAGGGTTAATGAAACTGATTTTTGTCATGAGACGACATCGAGGGAGATTTCCCACTCGATGCACAACGTTCTATGAAAAATTAGGAAGGATCCTACCCCAAAATGGGGTAGGTACAGGGGTGCCATACCCCTATCCTGCCCTTTTCTCAGGATAGGAAGTGGACTAGGTAGTGCGGGGAGAAAGGAAAGATGTAGTTTCAAGGGTTGAGTAGTCTCTAGTCTCCAATGAGGCTAGTGAATTCAATCTCGCATTCGTGAGGACCCTAATTCTTTCAAAAATTGCCAGTGTCACAATTTTATGACTTTTCAGAATCCTCGTATTGGTTCTTTTGTGGGTATGTCCACGAAAGGGTCTAGGAGAACAAAGCTATGGTTAAGGTTGTAGCTACACCTCTGATAGTTGCTGCACAAGAACCACAATGTAATAGGGTCTTCACCAACCTGGATGACTCTTATTTAAGCACTATATAAAAAATATTATAGGACAATCTCATAACCCTTCCAGAGATTGGACCTTTTCCTAACAACATACCATACCCTTGTTGGTACGATGGTTCTAAATTCTACCAATATCACAGTGTGCCTGGTCATGACAATGAGCATTGTTATTGTCTTAGACATATATTCCAAGACCATATTGATAGTGGAGATATAAATATCGTTGATAGAAAACATAAATCTAACAAGTCCGTTGACAAGACAAACAATAAGTTGTAAATTAACACAAATTCATTCCACCATATTCATCTAACTTTATCTCTGCATTAGATTTAGGTCCAGTACCGAATGGTGGTCGATACATTAATATGGTTATGTTGGTAAACAAATTTGCCACTGTGAATTCTCCTTCAAAATTGACCTTGTTTGCCCGAAGAGCAGTGGCAATTGTTCCAACAGTTGGAGAGATTGCAATCAAATTGCAATCTTCCTCTGTGTTTGAGAGAGAGGGAAGTCCCTCGTATGATGGGGTTTTTTTGGGATTTTTGTGTACTTTTAACCTAAAATTACGTAAAGGAGAAAACATAAAACTAAAAAGAAATAAAAGATAGAAACCCCAACAATAGACATACGAACATTAACTGAGATTTCACAACATTTGTAACAAATTACAAGAGGAGTTTATAACATAATATGTTTAGCCATGATAATGATAAAGAAGAATGACAAATCTTGACATACGCAAAGATAAGATAATTTAACACATTCAAACTAAGATACCAAAGGTTGCTTGTGCATCATCACATCAATTGTACAAATCACATATGCATAAAAGACTACCAATTTGACATATGAGAAATCAACAATGATAACACATGAATACATTTAGAACACATGAACTAAGATGTATTCTTTATTATCCTTTTGGAAATGTACAAGTCCAAAATCCTTTCTATATATAGTGCAAATAAAAATGTGATTACAAGTTTCTCTTAGAATTTTAGTAGAGTTTCCCCTCTGTAAAAGTCCTTCCTTTTTACAAATGAATTGGCCTTGTATTTATAGGCTATTTGAATAACTACCTCATAACTACTTTGAATAACCACTTTGAATAACCAACTTTTGTAACCATTTAGGATAACTACCTTAAGTACCAACTTAGGACAACTACCCAAGTGACAATTTCTAATAACTACCTTTTGCAAACAAGTTAGGATAACTAAATTTTACAAAAGCTAAACCTAAATTCTAACTTGTGGTTACATGAGTGACATAGTCACTTTTACAAAAAGACAATTTGAAGCACATTTCATTATAAAGAGAATAAGACATTGAATTTGTCAAAGTAGCAATGTATCTTCCTGCATTCATGAACAATTTGGTCTTTACAAAACACTATGTGAGCCACATCTTTCTTGAGATTTGTATGAGTATTCCAAATGACACCAATAGTCGTCATCATTGTCATGACCATCAGGTCTCCATGACATTATAAAAATTGATACATTGAGGCCTCTTCTCAATGATACAATTGATTGTGTCCATGCATGAATATAACATTATTTTGCTCATATTCATATCATACAATTTCCATGCATAATGTAATATTACCACCTATAGACCATGATCACAACATTCATTAGATCATATTCTTGATGGCATTTAGTCAAACATCTCATGGGTTTGATTTGTGCTCCCATTTTCCACGCATATTTGTCACCCATGTCTCCAACTAGATTAGATATATCATTTATGCTTTGATTAATATTGAAGCGCTATTAAAAAGCTCCCATTTTGGCAAAGGCGGAAGGATGCTAGTAAAGCATTATGGAATTTGTCTTTACACCCGCCAATTGCATCGACTTGAAAATTTCTAAACTTTCTTTTTTGAACAGATCAATTTGTGCATATCTTGCAATCTTTTCTTGTCACAAGACCGCATTTCTTTGAGTTATGTTGCCAAACTATCCAAGAACCATGTCTACATTGTCAAATGATTTAGATGCTTTGTCTATGATTCCTCATTTTGCGTGCACGTTGACTGGAGCAATTCCAACTATAATATCTAATAAAAAATTTAATCATTATGCTTCGATACATGACCATATTCTATTGAGAGCTCCCATAATTCAGTTTTACATCTACCATCTACACTTGTTTGAGGGTCTCTAAAGTCATTTTCAACTCAAATTTTGAGTATTTATTGCAATAATTTATTTTTAGGAGATGAAATCTCTTTGAGCAAGTTGGAAAATAGTTTATGCACCTTATTTGTGCTTCTTCATTATGCTTGTATATCGAGCAAGGGAATTACAAATGACAACCTCATACCAAAATCCTCTATGATTTATGTTTTGTTAAATCCTCATATACTGTTACAAAGCTTCTTTGATATCGTAGGCAAAGAGGACAAGGAATTTGGTTGTGGGATTTTGGTGTATGCTTGCCACTTGCACTCACCCAATAGTTTCTAAAGACTTCACTAAATGAACCAAGCAAATGAAGTTTTGAAGCAGTTTTTGGAAATAGTTATAATAACTAACTTTATTTTGAATAATTCATTGATAACCAATGAAATAACTAACTCTTTCATAGTGATAATGCATCCGTGTCTTTCAAAAGTAAAACAACTCACTGACAAGTGAAGAGTTAAGCTAAAGGCCCCTCTACAACTTATTGGCTTCTTTCTAAATTTGGCCAACTTTCCAATGACAAATTTCTCACTCCAAAGTGTTTGAACAAACCAACAACTTACCCAATTTCAAAGAAATAGCCAATTCAAAAAAGGCTTCATTGGCATTGTGAATGAGTTCATTTTTAATGGTGATTTGGGTAGATTTAAAAACTATGCGGAAAGACCAATTACTATGCCTCTATAGTGTCTTGAGTGATATTACAATCTTACTCAAAGGAACCAAATAAGCTTATAACCACCTACTATCATCAAGTTCTATATTGATTCTTCAACTTTGATCAACTTCCTTGCCATCCAAAACTCACCATGCCTACCCATTCTTTCTTCTGTCATGAATGGACAATGGTGGAGAACATAATTGAATTAGGCTTTGCACCATAGCTCCATAGGGTCTTCAATTAAAATAGCTAGAGACTTCATTTTGAAATGGAAAGAGACTTGGCACTTGAGGATGATTTGAGACTTAAATAACTATACCACATAAGATTTTAAATGCCAAAAGTTTAATATTTTTCAAATTTAAAAATAGGGCTAACAACTGACTCTGACTGGGGACAAGGACCATAAGGGATGTAGGATGAACCGAGAAGTTTTACAAATGATTAGTTCCTTAATCATTAGGCAATAGAGTCACAAAAAGAGGATACAATAAGAGATATTTATTGGAGAGGCCAGACATAAACCAAAAATGGGACAAAAACAACCAAAACTTCTCGACTACTAGATATGCTACACATGCAAGTAGTGTCTAGTACCACTTTGTTAGATCCTCCCATTTCACAACCGCTTCTTTATCAGGAGGTCCTCCAACCCACCAAAATTGATAGGCATCATGTGTCTCCTATCCAACCTAAATGCAAGTTTGAGTAGGGCCTTAGTCTAGAGTTTCGTCAGTGCAAATAGGCTCAAGTATGCTCCTCACCTATCTCTTTGCCTGTTTTAGTGCTCGCTTCTCTGCTTGTTTTTGTTTGTGTTTTTGAGAAGGCCCCACCTTATCTTGAATTTGTCACTACCCCTCTTACCGAGGTTGATAGTCTGACTTCTATATTTCCTCCTCAGACTAAGTCACCTACTTCCTCTATAGAGGCATGCTTCTTTGACTCTTTGGAGGATATTTTGATGTTGTCTACGATTTTTATGCAATAATTGACTCTTGCCTCTTTTGAGCTTGTGGACATAGATGTTGATGTTGCCCTGTCCCTTGATCTCACTTCTAGTGAGGCACGTAGTGTTTCCCTTGCAATTGCTCTGCTTCGGTATCGACCTCGTTCCCCATATGATCAAGATTGGGAGGATGATGACCTGATAGTTGAGGGATTGTAGGACAATACCTTTTTTTTATCTTGTAACATAACATGTGTGCATGATTGTGTTCCCTTGTTCTTTCTTTACATGTTTGTTCCCTCTTTAAGGACCCAAGTCACTTTGTCGATACTTAGAAATAGGTGGTTGACTGTCTTTATCTATTGTTCTCTCTTGGAGGACTCAAGTTACTCCATAGGTGCTCGGATACAAGGGAATTTTTGTTGTACAAATTCTCCTATCTATTATCTATTTCTTCTATCTATCCTATTTTTCTTTTCGATATTGAGGGATGATGCAAAGTGTTGGGGGCATTTAAGCTTTCTTGATGCAGAGAGTCTTGGAGCTTGGTTCAATACACCTTCTTGAGTGACTTGTCCTACTCAACCCTTCAACTACTCAAGTCCTTCCTATGGAACTTAGTAGGGGTTATGCTAATGAGACCTCCAAGGTCTTAACCTCTTTGGCTTGCCTCCTAGGTATAGCCAATGGTTTTAGACAATCAACTCCACCACTTGAGGTTGTCACCTCAGTTACACACACACTCCTCTCTTGGGCTCCAACCACTCATGCAAGGATCTTAATACCCAACCACTTCCTATGGGTCCCCAATGCATCTACTAGGTGTCTTTGAAGTATTTTTAGGCTTTAGGCTCACAAAAACCATCACTTTAGCTTCCTAACCTTTCTAGGTCTCTACCGGTTCCAAAATAGGCCTAATTGTATTAGCCCTCCCTTGGCGGTTTTAGCGTCTTAGTTTGTAAAAGTCTCAAAAAAGGATAGAAATAAATCATGGATTAGAGTACCATTTTGGAAGTTACAGATAATACTAGAAAATTGCATCTGGGTTATTTGTACAAGTGGGATTTCCAATGCTATACTATTTTGAAGGGTTTAGGCCTCATCGGGCGACTTGGCAAGATGGGTCTAAAACTCTTCACCAGTCAAATCTCCTACTCCAAAAAATGTAGGAATATTCAAGGGAACTTAGAGGAATTTCCATTTATATGACACTTGGTCCTACACCAATCCCCATGTGCTCATAAATCACACTTTTCTTGCTGTCCTAACTCACCTACTCCCAGCGGTGAGCCTAGGGCTTCATTGTTTCTCCTCCACAAGGACCTGCAAAACCAAAAATCCTATCCTAAAGATATTTACAAACCCTAACCTATCATTCTTAGTGATTTTAATAGGTGCCATCAAAGAATGCCTAGGTTAGAGCCATTTTCTTGCTCTTAAACCCTACTTGCAAGGGTTTTGTACCTAGTTGCAAAGAATGGAAGAAATCTCTGCAACCTAGGACAATCAAACTTGTAAATCAACCTTAATGAAAAAAATACAATGAACACTCAAGAATGGAAATTATTTTTACACCATCTAGTTGGTACTGGACCATACAAGCAATTAAAACAAGAGTAAAACTGTCAAAACTGGTGGAAACAATTTTTCTTCACAATCCAAAAAATTGCTCTTGCATTTCCAATCCTCCAACTCATACAATGAAGTGAATTTTTGATTTTATTCTCCTATTTCAGTTGGTTTAACCAACTTTTAATGCCTATAACCAAAAATGCAACTTTTGCAAGAAATTGCAAAATGTTGCTCAACAACTTTTTACAACTTTTGGCTCCAGTATGCAATTTTGCATTCTAATGTATTTTAAGACTTTCGGAGGTCCTCGAACACCCTATAAGACCTAAAAACAACACAATTGACCCCTAATACATGGATACATTGATTTGGAGTACTTTACCTATGAACTACCTAAGCATCTCACTTCTCAGGCTATCAGCATCTTGAACAGAATTGACTCAAACCAAAACTTGGACACTTCAACCATGGCTCTACTAAGTCCTAAATGGTTGGTCCATTATTACATCACAAATATACCTCAAAAAATTGAAAGAAAACAAGAATTTCATACTTGGAGTGTTAGGTGTCCTGCACCACTTCTTCCATGTTGAACTTGTTGATGGGCCTTTTGACACACCTAACATTCAAGCTTTGTGAAACTATGCTTCTCTTGAAAAAGGTAAGGAAATGGGAACATCTAACCTTCCAAGGTCACTTTTTTTGGGTCACAATAATGTTGGGTAGTTTAGTGTTCATGTGAATTGTTACAATCAAGGGGTCTACTAGTTTTGCAAGAAGAGTGTATGAATCAAATCTATATTAAGAAAATAAAGTCAAAAGATAGATCAAGGTTGCAAGGGATAAAATAAAGAAACTTAAGCGAACATGTAACTTGTGAAATAGATATACCACATAACATGATATTATCAATATAATTCAAAATAACATTGAGCATTATTTTCTACCAACATGCAAGATCATCAATTTCACTTGTAGCAGAGAAAGATTTATAAAGATAAACTTTTCACAAATATTATTCAATCATCATACACCATTTACATGCGCAATATGATTCATAGAACAATAAAATTTGAAACAATCAAATACTTATTTGGAATGAAAGAAGATATCAAACAACAAAAGAATACCAATTACAAAGAACACATCTTATAGACCATGCGATCCATAAATTTACTTTAATTAATTCAAAAAATGAGCATCAACAATCATTGATACTATAGATGTTCAGCAGTCTTTAGATAAATTAAAACTAAAAATTGCTTGAAAGTAAAATTCCTAATTACTAGATTCAAATAATCAATTCTTGGACCCTTATAATGACTCAGGAAATTACATTTATAGGGTTCAAAACCTGGAGACTTAGAAAAAATCTCGCCTATGACCTAGTTACAAAATAGGAGGGTTGTAGTTTAACTTGCAAGTCACTGTACAACAACCTTAGTTAATTACTTGTGAACACGTATTCAAAAACTAGGACAACAATTACACTTTTCCTCTAAGCATGGTCTCCTCCTTCTGGGATGTCGTGGTGTCATGCATGTCGAGAAAAAATTCTGCTTAAGTATACCATCAAAACTTCAACTTACTTGATGATACTGCTAGTTCTAGACACCTAAAATTAATTAAATTAGTACTTAATTAATTTAAGCCTATCAAAATAATTAACCAATTTAATTGTGTTAATTCCCCTTGTCTCAAGGTTAACTAAATCAAATTTAATCAATCTTATCTCTATATTCCAACAATTAATTTATCAATAAATTAATTAATTTCGCCATTCTTCTAAATTCCTCTTAGTTAATTAATCCTAATTAATTAAGTGATTCCTAAAAATCACTTTTCCTAATCCCCACTTAGCCTAATTAATTGTTCTAGAAGCATGCTTATCATTATCCTCCAATTTCATATTCATCCACTCATTCTCTTTCCTCATGTCACATCCTCCTAACTTTCCCACTTGCATTGTAATCCATCATTAACTCACCTAATAAATCTTTATAATTATTTTCACATCCCTAATTAGTTTGATCCTTTCAAATAAATTCAAATTCTTTGAATGTTCCCATGCATCCTCTTCCCAAGGAATTTTTAATTCCTTTATCCATTTAGTCCTCCCACACATCCTCTTATTTTGGAATTTTTAATTCCTCCTCCCTCCCCCCAAGGAATTTTATATTCCTTTTTCTCTTTCCAATGTACTTGGGAATTCTTCCCCATGTACCTTGAGTGGGTGGAGACAATAAATTCCTTTATGGCACATCTCTTGGTCTCCATGCACCTTGTCCTCTCAATCCATGTGCTCCCTCTCAAATTGATCTCAACCCTTCATCCCAAAGTCAATATTGCCCCCCTCCAATCTATAAATTGGAGTCTCCTCTCATCACAAATAATCCACCTTTCATATAATATTATGCTATCCATTTGAGAGCCAAGATCCTTCACTATATCATCATAATGTCCAAATATTCCCTCATTTAAGCCAAATCCCTCCCATCCTTCATCATCATTCAAGTCCAATCCAAATCCAATATTGTTGTGTGTGGATAGCAATCCACAATCCTCATCCAAGGATCAAATCAAGTAGAGAAACAAGGGTGTCTCTACATCATCAAGCTCAATCGGAGGAAGAAGTGAAGAACTAAGGTATAATGGTTTCTTTGTGCATTTGAATGCATTTACTTATGTATTATCTTGGTTTATGCACTAACCATTAGGCTTTAGATTTTCCCTTCGCTGGTTATGTTGTAACTATCTTTCTTGTCCTTAAAGTGATTGAATGCACACATGCAGTTAACTATTCATTCATTTTTAGCTTTTCTTGTAACTTCGGTACTTTGTCAAATAACACTCAATGCCTGTTGTGGATCTAGCACATATCCAATTCTAAACTTGGAGACTTTTATGTTTTCTCTTAGTTCATCCATTTTATCCACCAAGTTATCTACCACTTGTGTTGCCTGATAAGATTGCCGAATGAGGTACAGGTACCTCTCCATCATAATAGTATCAAACTTATCCTTTAGAGAGAAGTTTTCTTATACATATGTCTCCAATTTCTTGAGCACTTCTTCTTGATCAAGTAAACCAAATTTAATGGCTATAGACCCATACTTTCCCAACACCTTGACTACATATTTTTTCATATTCTTCTAACAACTCCAAGAGAGATGGGTGTTCTTTCAACACTTTGACTCTATATTGATCAAGAATGTCTCTGTTAAACTCTATTATATGAATGCAACCCCACAAGACATTGAGTTATTCACCTCCTAATAAATCCTCTCTTCTAAATACATCCTCCCCCAATTCCTTGACTTTGCTCAATACCTTAATTTTCTTTGTGGACTGATTAGACTAGGCTTCCCATTGACTTGAGAGAAATATTAAGTCTTTGTCCAAAAGATGAGCATCCTCATATATATCCATTTTTCTTGCAAGAACATCCTTACCTTGCTGAACGGATTCCCAACCCAAGTATCTATAGTTGTTGCTTTCTTTCTCGTAGCATACTAGGACTTTACTTCTTGTTGAGGGAGTTCTAAGGAAGAAGGTTGGGTATGTTAGGATTCCCACATATACTGAGAGGGGGGGGGGGGTGTGAATCAGTATCTAATCGGTAAGTTGAATTTCTTAACTTAAAACATGTAGAACATATTATAACAGTGTACCGGTATGAAAGAAATAATGCAATAAAAAGAATTAAAAACATCCACATGAAAAACACACCATGACACAAGGATTTAACAAGGAAACCCGGTGTGGGAAAAACCTCGGTGGGATTTGTGACCCACAATATTCACTTACTGGCCAATAAGAGAATATTACTTACAAGAGGGGCTTGCACATGCAGGAAGGCCAATTGCCTAGAGCTCACTGCTCAATGGGAAGTCTCATTGACTTACAATGTGGATTATACAAATCCAATATCTTGTACTGCTTTACAATAGCATCTATAATGCCAGATCTAGTACCGATTTCTACTCTGTTCTTTACATAAAACCTTTTACCTATATTTTTCATAATAGGTCTGCCTAATATCTTCTTCTTTTTTGCTTACAAAATGTCTACAATGATCTCTCTTATATATAAGAGTCATTTTACAACTTACCAAGTTGGCTTACAAAGTTTTTACAATAATAAACAAAATATAATATATCAAAGATCCTGTTGGCCTCTATGCCGGTGTCGGTGGTCTGAGTGCCAGTGTAGAGTATGATCTGTTGATGCCGGTGAACTATCTTGCCAGTGTAATGCCTTACCGGTGCCATAAGATTGTAAGGTTACCATCAATGACAAAACCTTCAATCACATACAATGTCTCATTGGAGTGTGCATATGCCAACAATCTCCCCCTTTGGCATTGATGGCAACACATGAGAAATTTCAAAAGTGTATCCAAAAATGTGAAATCCAAAAAATGTTACCAAAAATGTGTGCTCCCCCTGAGCATATGATTCTTGTGATATTTAATTTTCTCATACCACTACTCCCCCTTTGGCACCAATGACAAAGGTTGTCAAGATGTCAGTAGAGTTTGTAGTTTCAACCTTGTAATTGGGTAGTTACAATTTGAAATAGATTCGCCAAAATCAAGTTTATACTCTCCATAAACTTTTTACTATCTTTGATTGCTGCCTCTATTCTTTTGACTATACCAGTGAGGTGCTGCATATGCTCTACTAGTGTTTTCTATCCCTATATCAGTGCTTCAAATATTTCCTTCCATAATGATGCTAGATAGTCCAATCTTAGAATTAGTTTTAATCTCAAATTCTTTGCCTTATCCACTATTCTCTCCTTTTCTCTTTCTAACTTAAGTAACTCTTCCTTAAAATTTGTTATCCTTTGCTCAAAAATTGATAATGTATCAGGTGAGTTAACAAAATTATCCGCAAGTTTATTGATTTCATCCTATATCTTGCTCATCTTCTTATCTATGTCTACTGTCAAAAAGTTTGTCTTGTAGGTGTCTTTGTATAGAGTTTTGTATTCCTTTAATAAGTTACACAGTTCCGGTAGAAGTGTGTCAAATTCTCTAGTACATTTCTTTATTTGATCTTCAAAGAATTTTTCTTTTCAATTTCTACCTTATTCTTCAAAGTCTCTTCCTTTATTTTCTCATAGTCAATGTGTTCTAAGTGATGTATTTACACAGAGTATCAAGTTGTCCTAAAGAATCTTTATTGTCTATGTTACAGTTAGGAGCAATTACCTTCAAAATTGGGATTGTGTCATCTATAGCTTTATAAGCCTATGAACTACAATCTGTTATCCTTTTGATTGAATCCAAAAGTACTTCAGTTACATTTGTTGATTTGTGGCCTGTTGAGGAGGAACCAACATACTGAATTCTGCTAGTGGAGGAAGTAACCAAGCTTGTTGTGACCTCTGGTAGGTCTGTTTGTGTTTGCATTTCTTTAAGCAATGGTTTGTGTACTTCTCCTATTGCCGGTTGTACTGTTTCCTCATGAACCTGTTCTTGTACCTGTTCCTGTTCTGGGGCCTTTTGCTCTTCTTGTTGCTCTATTTGTTGCACCGTCTCAGTCTGAGTTTCTGCCTGTTGCTCTTTGTCATCTGTCGATTTCTCTTGTGTGTTATCAGTTTGCTCAGCGATCGGTGGCTCACTAGCCATGTCTGTCTTACCAGTTGTATCTTTATCTACCACAATGTTGATTTTTTGTGTATCAACATCTACTGTGTATAAGACTTCAGGATTAGGATTGACATCCTCTACATCCATACTTTCAACTGCCGGTTGATCTTCTGTAGTTGTTGTTACCGATGATGTAAAAGGAGGTGGGGGTAAGTTTTCTTTTACTTTGATACTCGGAGGTCCACCAACCTTTCCTTTTCCTTTGTCTCTCTCCTTCTGATATACCTTTATTGGTTTGGGGTTCCTGTATTCTTCCTATTTTTCTTTTTCAACTAGGAATATATCCCATCCATTTTCTGTTTCTTCAGTTACCTCATTAACTCTTCCAACCATTAAAGCAATATGCCAGTGTGCAGTAGAGAATACTAACCAGTTGGCTTCAACAATTAAATCATCAATTTCTTTAGGTGAGTTCACTGGGTAGACAACAAGTAGCTTTTCAATTTTGATTTTCTTATCAAGCTCTATAATAGCTTGTCTTCTTGCTTCCAGTCTTTTGAACAGTTCATCTGGTACTTCATCTACAACTTCCATCAAAAATTTCTTATACATGTCCATTTGCAAAATAACATTGTTTTCCACTTGTTCTTTTTCATCTGCTATCAAAGTGTCATAGACCTTTCCTATTTTTTTGATTTTCCCTTCCTCTATAATTTCATTTAGAAATATGTAAAGAGGGGCCAAGTTTTGTTTTGTACTCTTCTTCTTCTTGGGTGTCAGTTTCTTCTTTGGTGTAGTCTTTTTAACCAGAGATCTTACTGCTTGCTGTTTCTATCTAGTTCTCCTAGGTGAGGGTATGGTTGCCGGTGAAGGATCTCTTTTCCTTACAACTCTTTTGAAAGCTACAAGCATGTCACTCTTCAAAGAAGTGCCTACCGATGATAGGTGAGTCTCAGGCTGTAGAGTTCCTAGCTCATCCTCAGTGATACTGATTTGCTTTAATACATCTTCTTTAATAGCCTTTGCCTGTCTAGAACCTCTTCTCACAACTGCCTCAACCTTTTTCACTCTCTTCTTAGATTGTATTTGTTTTTCTATGGTCTCAACACTACCAAATACTTCTTCCTTTGGTTCGTTTGGAGCTTCCAGAAGTGCTTTAGCATAAGTCTCAATTATATGATCATCTGTCTCATAGCCCATCTCTATTACCCAGATTGTTCTTGGGATGACTGCTTCCATCCAGATCTCATCCTTTTTTATTACAAAACATATATCATCCTTGTACTTGTCAACAATCTTCTGTGATAATCTGATTCTCTTCTTCATTTTGGCCTTAAGTGCTTGAAAGTATTCATGGATATTCTTTTCTTTATTTTCACCCATGTTGTTGAATAGTTCTATCAATTGTTTTCCTACCGATATATCGAATCCAAGTACTTTATAGCCTATACTGGGAACCTGTTTGGTTATATGTAGCATCAAACATACTAGCAGATTTCCAAACCTAAAAGTTCCTTTCTTATCCTTCTTAATCTTGCCTAAGTTGTCAATTAACTCATCTTTCAACCACTCACATATAACAATCTTTACATTATCTGTGATCATGTCATAAGCACTCTTAATGCATAAACTTGAAACTGAGTTGAGTCTATTTGCATGAGTAGCTTTATACCCTAAAATCATGCTAACAAATCTCACATTTATATCTGTTACATCATTTACCCTCAAGGACCTTCTGTCGGATGTTGCACCAGTTAGTTTAGTTACTAGGTCATTGAAGACCTTTTTAGTCTTGTCTGGTCTTTTACCGGTGGACGGTAACCCTGTGACAACTTTCACAGCTTCCTTGGTGATTTTGTGAATTGCATCTAACCAGAAAAATTCACCATGTACCCTGCTTAAGACTATCCTAATCACATCCTTGGGAAGTTCAGGAATGCAGAGGATTTCAGTAAATCCTAGGGTTTCAATGATTTTATGTTCCGGTTTCACATTTCTGAAATTATCACATATGACAGATTTATACAATGTTTTGATCTCTTCATCTCCCAATTCCTCTATGTTACAGTGAATGTAAATTCTGGGGTCTTCAGCAAAAACAACTCCTTTTGGTATTTGAGAGAAAGCACCTACATTGTCATCTTTCTTTGCTATCTCGGGAACTAGTTGAAATATGGGCTTAGGGAATTTTATAAACTCAACAATAGTAGGGTTTGCTATATATTCAAGTGTAGAGGTGGATGCCATGATGATAAATACCTTTTTCTATCTTGGATGGATTGATTGCCTGAAGTGCTTTGCCTCTTTGCTTGGAATTCCTTAACTCTGCAAATTTCATGCTCTATGAATGTTTGAAATCACGATGAAATGAAATGGAGCCAAAACCAAAAATTTATAGTGTTTATTTGCCATCTACAACATTTAATGCATGCCGGTTAAGTATTCACTTAACATTGTCTACCGGTAATGAAGTAATTTCCAACTTCTCATCTCTAGCCGAGGGAATAATAGCACATGTGTCATTAGATTGCCAAACCCTCAAGGAAACTTTCTTCAATTTGATAAAGAGCTTCCTGCCGGTGGAACACTACTCTGTCCTGCTGGTGAAGCATCACTCTATCCTGCTGATGAAGCATTGATTGGTTGTACCAGTGGAGGAGTATTCCCAATATTTAGATTAGCTTTTCTAATCCATTGTTTTGAGAATTCTTGCTTAACCTCTTCAACTTTTTCTTTACCTTTCAAGCTAGAACTTTTGTTGTATGCCAATGATCCTTTACTTCTATAGAATTTTTCAATATGCCCAATCTTGTTACATGCATAACAAGTCACATTATTCTTCCGAATAGCTTTCCCATAACCTATGTCAGTTTGTGTTCTGCATTGATTAGATAAATGTCCAAATCTTCCACAAATATAACATCTCACATTCATTCTGCAATTTTCAGAGTTGTGACCAACTTTGTTGCATTTTAAACATTGACCAGTGGGTGTGTCGATATTTTGATAATTTCTAGATCTACATTCATTTTCTCTATGACCATACTTATTATAGTTAAAGCATTTTCCATTAAATTTATAAACATTACGTTGCCTTATTGATTTGCTATGATCCTGTGTGTTTGCAGTACCAGAGCTTTCACCAACTTCAAAGCTAATTCCAGAAGTGTCACCTTTAGGTTTTTTATTCTTCAGCAAGTTACCAAGTTCCTCTGAGCTTTTCTTGAATTTTTCTTTATGTTGATTTGTAGTTTCTAGTTCTCTTTCAAAGACTTCTTTCTGCCTCATCAGTTCATTGGAGTCATTCTGAGTGTGCATCAAATCTGTCTTCAATAAATCATTTTCATAGCTAAGTCTTGTGTTCTCATTTGCTGCATCACTTAGTCTTCTGGTCAATTCTTCTTCATTCTTCTTCCTATATTCAATTTCTTTATAAAATCTCATAGTCATATCCTGCATCTCATTCTTTATTGTCATATTCTCTAGTTTCAGCTTGCTTATCATATCATTAAGTGATTCCTTTTCATCATTCTCATTTTACATTTTTTCACAAAGTTCTGTTCTCTTATTTCTTGCAATAGTAAGATTCTCTTGAAGTGCTTGAATGATATCCTAAGCTGCTTTTAGATCATCTTCTAGTTTAATATTTTTCAATTTCTCTATATCATAGTCTGAAAGAGCTGCTTCAAGTTGCTTCATTAGATTTTCCATCTCTACCGGTGTCAAGATCTTCCTCAAGCTATTAGGCTTCTGAAAATAGAGGACCAGGCTCTAATACCAATTGTTAGGATTCCCACAGATACTAAGAGGGGGGGGTGAATCAGTATCTAACTGATGAGTTGAATTTCTTAACTTAAAACATGTAGAATACATTATAACAGTGTACTGGTATGCAAGAAATAATGCAATAAATAGAATTAAAAACATCCACATGAAAAACACACCATGACACAAGGATTTAATGAGGAAACCCGGTGTGGGAAAAACCTCGGTGGGATTTGTGACCCACAATATTCACTTACTGGACAATAAGAGAATATTACTTACAAGAGGGGCCTGGACATGCAGGAAGGCCAATTGCCTAGAGCTCACTGCTCAATGGGAAGTCTCACTAACTTACAATGTGGATTATACAAATCCAATATCTTGTACTAATTTACAATAGCATCTATAATGCCAGATCCAGTATGGGTTTCTGCTCTATTCTTTACATAAAACCTTTTACCTATATTTCACATAATAGGTCTGCCTAATATCTTCTTCTTTTTCTCTTACAAAATGTCTACAATGATCTCTCTTATATATAAGAGTCATTTTACAACTTTCCATGTCGACTTACAAAGTTTTTACAATAATAAACACAATATAATATATAAAAGATCTTGTCAGCCTCTGTGCCAGTATGCTTTCTTTTTCTGTGTCAGTGCCAGTGGTCTAAGTGCCAGTGTAGAGTGTGATCTATTGAAGCCGGTGAACTATCTTGCCGGTGTAATGCCTTGCCAATGTAATGCCTTGCAGGTGCCATAAGATTGTAAGGTTGCCATCAATGACAAAACCTTCAATCACATACAATGTCTCATTGGAGTGTGCATATGCCAACAAGGTATTTGCATGCCTTGAATCTAGTGGTTGTGATAGCTCGATGAGTAACTATTTGTATTGATCCAACTGATCCTTAGCCTCTTGTTTTGACTTGTGCTCCTTTTCAATCCTTGTTTTAATGGTGGCAGTGGTGGCATCCAAAGTGGCTATTTCTCCCCATTTAGTTTTCTTACCTAGATTTACTTTGGAGATTTGGTAGTTAGTAGAAACATGCTCTTCACCCTCCTTTGTTGGCATTTGGGTGTCTATGTTAGCCATGAGCTCTCCCGACTCACTTCTAGTCAAGTGATGTATACTTTTTGCCTTCTTGGCCCTTCTAGGAGATTCAGTTGCTATATCTTGTAAAGTCACCCTTGGCAAGATAATATTTCTCTTTTTCTCAAAGTTAAAACTTAGCCACTGCAGTAGGCTTGAATCTTTTTGTTCACCATGTGGAGTAATCTAAGATGTTATTGCTTGAGTTTTTGGCTCTTGTTCTTGTTCCTTTTCTTCTTGTTCATATTCTCCATCTGCATCATGATGTTGTTCTTGTTGCTACTTCTCAAACTCTCCCTATTGTTATGATGGTTGTGAGAGTTGTTGAGTAGGATGCTCATGCTACTATTGTTCTTTGGAAAGCTCTTCCAATTTTTATCCCACTTCTTGCTCAAAAGATTCCTTATTTTCGTCTTCCTGCTGTTTACTTTGGTTTTCTTCAAGTTTCTTGAGAAGTTTTTCTTGGTCCCATGGTGTAAGAACTAGATGATCATCTTGGTCATCAACCTCCATAGTTTCCTTTTGTGATTCAACCTCATGTTGCTCCACAAATTCAATAGTTTGGTCTACATGTGTAACAACATGTGGCTGAATTGGTTGATCTTCCCGAGAGGCAACATACACCTGAACCAACATGGGTTCTATAATATGGAAAATTGATTTAGGGTTTTCACCATTGGAGGGATGAAAACCACTAAATATTTTCACTGAGGACCATTATATTCAAAATAGGAAGGGAATACAATATATTAAATCACAAATTAGATACAAACTAAATACTAAATGGATTGAATTAATTTTGATTTCCTCTTTTATGAGTTGAAATGCTAAAAATTGAAGGAAAAACTGAGAAAACAATGAGCTATGGATGCGGGATTTTCGTATGCACCTGGATATGAGCAGTTTATATGGATTTGGACTCGATCCATAAAAAGATCCAAAAATGTCAAGACCGAGGAGGTGGGCACCTTGGTCCTACTTTTTTGCACGCCAAAAAGGGTTGATACGTCTCTATAAATAATGCTTTTTTTGAAGATCGCAACTCCGTACCTGTTTCCTCAAATCTATAATGACTGATAATGATGATTTTTTTCTTGAATGTAATCACATATGTGATGAATACTAAGAAGGGGGGGTGAATTAGTATGCCAAAAATCTTTGCACTAAAACCCTTACATAGTCTAAGGATAAACCGGTAAAGCAGTCTAACAGTCAAACCGGTTACCACATATGCAAACCAAAATGCGAATAAAGCATTCACCCACAAAAGAAATACAACCATAACACAAGATATTTGATGTGGAAACCCAACTAGGAAAAACCACGGTGAGATGGAACTCACAAGTCACTATCTACAGAATAGAAACCAGACCAGTTAAGGTCAGACCGATTAAGGTCTTACAATGTTCTTCACTAGAACAGATCCTATTAAGAATCTCAATCTCTGTTAGGAGATAAGTCTGATTAAAGACTACCTTGTTAGAGGATTTTAGATTCACATGTGTGAACCACCTTGTTAGAGGATTTTACAAAGGCTTTGAGGCCTACCCAGTTAAGGGCTACAGACTTGTCAAAGATGTGAGTAATCAACAAGTGTTTGATCTATCTAATAGCACAAACTGCTTGGTTATATCTAGTATTGCTCATAGCTAATGCATTCCAGCATTACTTCAGTCTTCTCTATCTCTCTCTTAGTTACAACTCAATCTTCTGTAATAAGATCGCTCTCCACTTCCACCTTAAACCCTAGCTCAACATTAACCCTTTTCACAACTTCTTCAACAACTTAAAAACCCTAGACATGATGTCCTTTTAAAGGAATTTGATTTCATGTCAGTCCAATAGGATTACATTACAATTTCCTAGGTTCAGTGAATCTAGACATACTCAGTAACATGACACAAGAATCACCGTCAATGTGTCGGCACCGTCAAACAATCGGTGGATTGGTAACACATCACAGAATGCTGGTTGGTAACTCATCACAGAGTATTAACGGTTCATACAAAATACCGGTTGCTGGTTTGACAAAAATGAAGACTGGTAAGAATGTGTTGTGCCACTTTGCTTCCTCGTACCACTTGTGATCTATGAACCACTTGGGGTCAACATGCCGCTTTAGACCAGGAAACACATTCTGCAAAATCACCACTAGTCTAGAGACTAGTATACAACATACCGGTTGGAACAAAATACCGGTTGAGCATAAGCTCATACATATAAAGGGGATCTTAATACAAATCTGTGTCCATCAATGACAATCACAGCATAAACCACAAAAATACCAACAATATGTTGTATTAAAATGGCATGAACATGAAAAAACCCTAATCACACATGCTTGCAAATGAATGGTGTAAAGTTTCTCCACAATCAATGGATGAAGAATATGCAACCTTGAAGACCTTTAGAAATGCTTGATGATGAATACTTCACATCTTGAATTCTTGATTTCTTGAATGTAGTGCTCCCAATTTAGCCATATATGATGAATGTATATCCAAATGAGAGGGGAATACCTTTTTATATACTCGCCCTTCAGGAAAATTGGCTAATTTTCCAACGTGAGCTGACATGGAGAGGGGGATCCTGCTCAATTTTGAAATGCTAAAATGGGTTTAACATGGGCCCAATTTAGGGAGGACCAAGGCGCTACTCCTTGGTCCCAGTGAGGACCAAGGTGATACTCCTTGGTCCTAGTGAGGACCATGATGCTACTCCCTGGTCCTACCCTATTATGGGTTAGGATTAAGGGTGTCGATAAGGTGAAATGTGATATTAAGGCCATTATTGCATGATACAAGAAGAAATGGGTCCGAGTTAGGCATAGGGATGAGAAACACTAAGATGGGGGCCCTAAATATGGTCAAAATTGCAAAGGGTACAATTTTAGGATGCTACATTTAGCCCCCACTTTAGCAAGAGTATGGGCTTATGCAAATACTCATAGTAAAGTAGAAGAAATAGGAAGAAGATGAGGAATGTGAAGCAAAATCACAAGGAGTATAAGATATCACTAATTTTGAGGAACCAAGCCCCCAATCTTAGGATCTTAACTCACTCAAACATATGCAAGATCACACAAAGACAAGACCAAAACAAAAAGGCAAATAAAGGAAAAAGACAAAAGGACACACAACAAAGGCTAAAGATCAAAACAAGAACTCAAGTCAAGTAGCCAAAGAGACCTCAATATCAAAATGCCTCAACAACTAATATCATTCTTGAAAAATTGCATCTCACAAACATAAGTGATCACTTAAAAGAGAAAAACAAGCATCATCCATGAAATATCAATAGAAAAGTTATGAGTTCATGAGAGGAAGAAGAGAGAACATAAATACACTCTAGATGTGTTTATCTAGGTGATCCATGAGAAGAATGATGAAAGAGAGAGAGGAGAACATAGATACCTCGCCCCTAGATGTTTACATCTAAGTGATCCATGTTGGGTAGGAGAGTAGGATGTCATGCCCAAACTTTTGGGCAAAAACGGAACAACAATTTTTTTTTAAAACAACATAATTACATTGAATAATCTACAATAAAAATGGAATAGATAAGTTTTGTCTTAACTATGGGTTAACTCAGGGTTAAATAGAATGGTTACCTAAGTTACTTTAAATCAACTCGATCATTAATTTCTCCAATAATAAATCAAAGATATTAATTATCTCAACAATATTTAAAATGCTCATGGCTAAATAAAATAATGATAACTTATATTAAAAATAATTAATTGAACGAACCCAATTACACTTTTAAATATAACTAATAGAGTTAACCAATAAATTAAAATATTTGCCAAATAAATATATTTTATGCTAAAATCAAATTTTTAAGTCCCCTTAGACATTTAAATTTCAACTATTAAATATTCGGCCAATAATGACCTCATAGGCTAAAATTTTACATTAAACAATTAATAAATTTCATTAATAAAATCCCCCAAAGGAATTTTAACCCAAACATCCATATTTATTTAAATATGAAAACTAACTATATAAAACTTCTCATTAATAACCCTAGTTAATAAAGTTAAATCAATTGAGAATATTATTACTATATAAATACTAATTCCCCAAAAACTAATGTAGGAACAACTTTCCTATTTAAATAATTAAAATGTAAATGGGTTTTAAAATAAATTTCCTATTTAATTAATTAAATTGTAAATGGGTTTTACCCATCACAAATTGAAAAGAGTTTCCCCCCTCTTTTCAATTTTAATCATTCTTAAATTTTGAACCCTAATTAGGGTTGGGTTATTTCTTATAACCTATCTTATTCTTTTCTTTCCTTCCAAATGCTAACCCTAACCCAAAAATGGGTTAGGGTTGCTTATCTTAACACATCTCTCCTTTTTTTTAAATGCTAACCCTAACCCGAAAATGGGTTAGGATTGCTTATTTTAACATATCTTATTTTTTATTTTATTTTTTTACCCTTGGGGGGGGGTGGTGGGTCAAACTAGGTTCACCACAGTGGCAGCCACAATCAACCACTACGGTTTAAACGCAATGGCAGCCGAATCGTCCACTGCGGTTAACCCGCAGTGGCGATCGAGCCTACCATTGCAGCTTAAACCGTAGCAACGGTCAAGCCGTCCCTTGTGGCTTAACCCGCAGTGGTGGTTGCACCGTACTGCGGCAAACCGTGAGGGGGCGGGGTGGGGTAGAGCCCTCGGCTCCCCCATCCCGATCTAGCAAAGGTAATTTAAAAAAAAAAAAAAGATAAAAGTTTATATATATATATATATATATATATATCTATCTATGAAGACATGCATGATTTCAGTAAATAAAATTAGAAAGTTAAAATGACAGATTACAAGAATATTTCATTTCTAGCTTATATCTATATTTATTATAGTTTTTGTTTAATAGAATAGTAAATGAAAGAATGGTAAATAACAGAATAGTAAATAACAGAATGGTAACTAACATAATAGTAAATAACAGAATTTAATTTATTTACAGCTGCAACTATTATTTAAAAAAAAAAACATTTAATACAATAAGTTGCAATATCTAATGCATTTTTTTTAACACTTAAAGACAGAATATAATTTCATTCTAAAACTTCCTTTTCAAGCAACTATATCAACACAGAAATATTCAACAAATGTAAATATTTTTTTTGTTTTGCAAAAATATAAGAATACTTCAAATTTAAAATACATCTTTTTATTTTACATGGAAAAATCTATTCCAATAGTTACATTTATTTTTTCTGCAACTAAATACAATGAGAAAAATTCTTTCTACAAATAAGTAGATACAAAACCTAGTCTCTCATTTCTACTAAATGAGGGCTTCCCAAATACATATATTTTCTTATTACAAAAAATAAAAATAGGTTCAACTCAAGCTTTTTCCTCCAATCTTTTCCCAAGCAAAAGCTGCAATAAAACTTGAAGGTTGTGACCATGGAGGCTCACCTCCCAAACTAGGCTTACAAGAAGCCACCCCTGAGCTAAGAGAATCAAGGCTAGATGGGAAATACACATTCAAACTCATACAAGCAAAAAAATCATAACAACAAAGACACTCCCAACCCAAGGATTAAACAATGTCACTTATGTGACTTTTCAAGTGGGGTGAAGGTGGACTAAGTACCTCGAAGTAGAGAACATAATGTCATAGAAAGGCTACAAATAAACACATCCACAAGTTCCAGTGTCCCTATAATCCCTTATGTCCCCCAAGGAATACAAGCCAACAAAACTCCCCTTATGACCCCCATTGCATAAACAAATCACTATGCAACAAGGGTCACAAAATACCTTGTGAATCACTCTCGCCTCTCACTCATAGGTTGCCAAACAACCCTTCACCCCAAGGCCACTTTACCCTCCCAAGGGTAATTTTGGCCTTAAAAACTCCCAAAACAATAACATAAAAACTCAACCAAAAACACATAAGGAAGAACTCAACATCTTCCTACACATATTAAAAAAAAATAAAATAATGGAAAACCAAATACAACAATAATCTTTTTAAAAACAACAACATACATGAGATAGGAGTTCAACCAACCTTAAATCTGCCAAAAGGGTGAAAAGAAGTTGTAGGAGATCTGCCCAAGTCCACAACTTTTTTCCTTCAAGACTTAGCAAAATCTTCCCAAAAACTTACAGAAATTGCTCCAAAAAAATCTAAGTCTCCAAAATGGAGAGTGGGTGATCAAACTTCTCCCTCCAAAACTATTCCTGATGAAGACACTCCTCACTCTTTCCAACCCACTTGGGAAGGGTGAAGGATGTTCATTGGTTGGTCTTCCAAATACCTTACATACTCTCTAGCCAAGACACCTCAAAAAAGGTAAAAGGAACGGGGAAGAGCAATGCCACTCATGAGGAGGGTTATTTAACCTAGGAATGCTCTTCTAAAGATGAAATTCGGTCAACTTGGGAAACTCAATTTTTGGGGAGGCTAAATAGGCCCTAAGGAGTGGACACATGGCTAAATTTGGCCTTTATCCATAGGTACACCATATGGCACACTCAAAATTCCCCTAACTTGACCCTAGAAGTTAGTTTAACCCCCTAGAAAGTCACCCAAAGTTTACCTATGGGTCAACCTTGAGTTGACCTTTCTAATGGCTCCCTATCCAATACTTTCTTGGTACCATTCTAGGATAATTGGAAAATAATATGAATTGATAAAACAAATTTCCTCCAAAAGGGATATGTCATTGCCAACTCGTCTTACAACACATGTGTCAAGTGACACCACAAAAAGAATTACACATCACTAAAATACACATGGCAAATGCCCCTTCTTTTTGGAATTTATAAATTAAACAATTTCCAAATTAAACATACATCCAAGAATAACATTTACAAATGAGGTGTTGTCTCTCCAAATAGACAACCCTTGGTTTCACAATTGTACATAGGCCTAGGCTTGATTCTTCGAATAGTTTCCATGGTCACATGGAATAATTTTCCTGCACGTCTTGTAATACCCGCCAAAATACCCTAAAGAAACTAAACAAGAATATGCAAATGGAGATAATTATTTTCTTAATTAACATCTAATAACAACTAATGCAACACATAACATCTCCATCTATTTACATTCATTCATCAATTAACCAATATGAACATACATCATTACCCTTTTCATGAATTAACATAAGCGGAAATAACACAACATCATTAATCTTTCCCTAGGGTACTTTAGCATCATTACTTAAATTCATTTCCATGATATCATACTACGCACATGATAGGTATATTTCACCTTCATTAATGCATCATAATCTAATTATCTACTCATGAGATATGCAACCTACAACATTACTTACTTCCCATGATATGCATAATTTTCTTTCTACCAATGCATCTATATGAATCATTCATGTTTACTAAATCCATTTAACATCCTATAACATATTCATTTATTACTCCATGAACATTCCTCTTTCAAGATTATTTAACATTCTAACATGCCTCTAATCATTCCATGAGATAATACAAATGATCCATAATGCAATTCCAATCTATTCCAACTATAATCCATTTATTTCCATGACTCATAAGATCACCTCTCTACAATAGTACAATACAACTATGCCTTAATTCCAATTTCCAACTACAATTCATCTACAAATATAAGTACATTAAATACATCATGAGCATATCTCTTTCTACTACAAGATTCCATCTATGATATACAAAAGTATTACATTACATACATTTTATCTTATCCATTACATAAATATGCTACAAGGTACATCCATAGTACATCATGAAGAAGAATCCAAAAGAACATCCCAATGGATAAAAAGCACCAACCTCCCAACCATGTGGAACCAAAGGAACCACCCTCCATGATAGGAGATGACACAAGGTCCCAATACATACTCTAAACCTAAGCTGACACCTTTAACAAAGGAGACTAACCACACAAGGACTCTCAAGCAAGAAATTACACAATAAAACAAGAATGAACTCCCAGAGGCATAAAAATCATCAAAACATAAATGCATCCAATAAGAATAATCATAAATCATAAAGGGGAAACACATGTAGGAGTGGAGTGTCATCACATGCCATCCTCATAACACAATAATATAATAACACAAGGCACTAGCCTGATGGACATGTGGAGCCATCCCAACCTATGAGAGACTAAGGGAGATTATCTTACCATCTTCATGACCTTCTCATGCTTATCCTAAAACATCCTCCCTAGGACTAAGTCATGAGGCACAAATCAATTTATCATCTTATTAATTAATCTAACTATTCAACCCATCAATTATTAGGTTATCACTTATTTACAAATCACGAAAAACTTCAATATGTCTTGGTGGTCTAGAATTCATGCATCCTTACAAGGAACCTCATGCAAGCCTATCTCTCATGACCATGGTCATCACAAGGAAGCCCACTCCCCCCTAACATGGTCTCAAACATGATAGCACAAGAGGCTCTAGAATCATAATTAGATATGAGAACATACATAAATCTGAAATCACAAATAATCCATATGCAAACAACAATCTCATCTCATAATCATGAAACATGTGAAAGTTAACATCATGAGAACCAAAAATCAATGAGTCTCTTGGCCAAATAAACATATCAAGGCCATAAGAAATGCCATCAAATCTGAAATGAATCATCAAATAATCTCAGCAAGGCCTATCCACTTGGTGGCGCATAATCACAAGAATCTCAATCTCTCTCTTGGCGCATCAATAAGAGAGGAAACACAAACAAATCAAATGGAGTAAAATGCATACAAAAATCACAAATAAATCATATGAAGACATCACCAATCATAAATCAACATTAGACAACATCATAAATGCCCTCAAAAAGCCTCTGGTACGGCCCAAAATCCAACTGACATCAAACAGACTTCAAACTGGACAAAACCCTAAAAATACATAGAATGACGCATATGACTGATACATTAGCGAATCTGGGTGATCTCTTAGTGCATATAGTTATTCCTTTAGTGCATAGAAAAAAGTGTAAAATTCGATAGAAAACTGCTTAAGTGTAGGATCAAAACTGCTCGAAATATAATCAGCCAAATATGATGTATTTATACTCGTTGGAATTGGCACAAAATGAATATAAGAATATGTGAATAAAATAAAATAATAAAATTCACCCAAGGAACTCCAATTGAAAACATAAAGCACACTTTTGGAGGAAGAACATCTCCAATACTATCAAAACTGAGGCAATACTCAACAAACTTGAATCTAAAACATAGCAAGCATAATATATGACTCAAATACATTTAAAAAGACATTCCACATAACAAATAACATCCATACACAAGAGTTTGAGTGAAATGAAAAGGGGAAATAGTCCTGTGAGTTTCTTCTACAGCAGAGCCAGATTGGGAGCTCACAAAGACTCTCCTCTTTCCCAGATTCACAATCTCCATAAGAACTCATCTCTAGGTTAAAATCTCCTTAATATACAATAGAAATCTATTAAAATAATTTATACAAGACATATACAAAATCTGCAAGATATTCCTCATATTGAACATTCACGTCAATGGATAGGAAGCATTATTTCTAGAACTATAAACCAAGCAAAGAATCTAGAATCCCATGGCTACCCATTCCAAATCTAGGAAGACTAAAGAGAATGCATAAACCAAATCTTTTTTTTAACCAAATCAAACATGGACCAAACAAGTTTCAAAACTTTGAAAGCAAAACAAGAAACCAATGGAGAGGCCTCCAACCTGCAACCTGTGTGATGGTTTGTAGCTGAAGAATAGCTCCCACAAGCCAAACCAAATCCAATCCAAGCTCCAACCAAAACCAAGAGAGAAGAAATCCAAAACCAAGAAGAAAACTTGCTGGAGAAATTTTCTAGAGAATAGCCAACCCAACCCGAAAAACCTCACGGGAATGAAAATAAAAAGCAACAATAATACAAAACCCTAGCCTCAATCTCGGCCGATCAAAATATTCCATTTTGGAGTATATTTTACCAACCCACCATATAATATAAATTATTCACCCATTTTGAATTTAACCAATGAGAGTGAAGGGTAGGTAAAGTAAATAAAATATACTTATTCAGCTAAGTGGGATTGTTTTTATTTCTTTATTTATTTTAATGTGCTCATACACCCCACTTAGGAATAAAAGTGAAACTATTAAATAAATATAAATTGAAAATAAATTTAATCGAAAAGGGGATTAAAATCAAATAAACCAAAAGCTAATAAAATAAATTAAAGAACCAAATAAATATAAGATATCAAATAAATATTAAACCATAGAAAGTCAAATAAATAATTAAATAATCAAATACCATTAAAGATTAAATCACAAATATTAAATAAATATTAAATAACAATAAAACTTATCAAATATTAAAATAATCATAAAATCAATAAATGTTAATTATCAAATAAATATAAATATCAAATAATTAAATATTCAAAACTTATAAATTAAATACATTAAAATAAACATTTCTAAATAGAAAACTACACATCAAGAGCCACATAATTACTCTAACATAATCAAGTAAATCAACTGACATAAACTGGACTCACAATACCAAAGAACCAATCTTACTAACTGACATGGCGAATTATGCCAAGATGCTGACTACTCATGGTGAACAACTTAGACCTAGAGTATGTGAGGGGAAACTCATGCCATCTCCAAACCACATAAGCCATTGGAACTAAAGACATGCTCAAACCTGTGAAGCCAGGTGGAGTCGATGTCTGGTACCTGCAAAATCCTACAACTAAAAAATGACAATACAACATATACATATACATATATAGAACAAGCAAGTGATAGAGAATCGCGATGACACATCTCGCTCGCAATGAGTGATGTGGAATCATCTCTATCACGAAGACAATCAAACAATAGTCAAACACATCTCATAAATATCTCATCATATGTAAATATAAAGTAGGGTTAGGGTAATCATAATCATCATCAAAACCATGATAAATCTAATCTATCAATAATCCATCACATAGTGAGCATATTAAATCCATTGAGTACATATATCATAAAATCACATGATCAATCATGATAGTACCAACATCCATATAGATAATCAAAATAGCATATGTCCAATATTGTCTAACATCAATCATAAGTCACTGAAGCACATGAGTAATCATCATCCAAATCATCAAAATATAGTCTAGATAAGTCTATCAATCATAATATAAAAGTCAACTCTAGTCAAAATAAGTCAAATCAAGGGTGGACACTATACATCTCACTTGCACATTAGTAATTCCAAAAATCACATATAATATTATCAAAAAAGAATACAATTCAGATATCACATACAATTTCAATTATAAAAGTCAAGTATCCAATTATTTGATAACATCCACATAAATAATCTAATAAATGGCATCATCATCATCATCATAATCATGGAAATAAATCACCTATAGAGCATACATCCATAATTCTAGTATAAAAATGAAGTACTACAAATCAAAGTAAATGACATAATCATATCAATATTATCCACAACATGAGATCATATAAAATTCCATAATGCATCAAAATATGGTATCCAAAATAGGTCCAACATGAAAATAACATAAATGCTATGTTGGCTTGGGGTAGGGCCTCACACCCTCCCCCTCTAGGCATGAACTTCCTCCTGGAGTTCATAAAAAAGATGGTGGTACTAAGATTTCATCTACACTGCGTCCTCCCATGATGTTGTAACCTCGTCATAACTATCCCACTAGACCCTAACCTAGTCCAGCTCTCATCCTTGAAGGTACAATGTTCGGCGAGCCAAAATGCAGATGGGCTCCAAAGCTAGCTGCTCGTCCGACTCCACCTGCAAGGCATCCCAATCCAGAATATGAGACTCATCATAAATGTACTTCCTCAGAACTGATACATGAAACACATCGTGGATGTGTGACAGGATAGGTGGCAAAGCTAGATGATAAGCAACTGGTCCTATCCTCTCAAGGATCTCAAATGGTCTGACAAAGCAAGGTGCGAGCTTAGAACCCTTTCCATAATGGATTGGACTCTTATGCGGTCGCACTCTCAGGAAAAATCTGTCCCCAACCATGAAGCTACACTCTATCCTCTTTGCATTTGCATACTTCTTCTACCTATCCTGTGCCTCTCTAAGGCGTTGTCTAATCAAAATCACCTACTGCTCCATATCACGAACCATCTTAAGACCTATGGCTACTCTATCTTCAATACGGTCCCAACTCAAAGGTGTCCTACAAGGTCTATCATACAAAGCCTAAAAAGGTGGCATCCCCAAAGAAGTGTGATGCCCATTGTTATAGGAAAAATCTACTAAAGGAAGGTACTCTTCCTGTCTGGTCTGATGATCCATGACGTACATGCGGAGCAGGTCTTCTAACACTTGGTTTACCCTCTTTTCCTGTCCATCCATTTCCGGATGATAAGCTATACTGAAGTTGAGTCTGGTACCCATTGCTTCTTGTAACACCTTCCAAAAGGAAGAAGTGAATACGAAATCTCTATCTGCGATAATCTTGAGTGGAACACCATGAAGTCTGACAATATCCCACAAGAATACCTATCTCAAGTGCTCCTCGTGCTCCTTCTCATTTCGAGAATATATCAATATGTCATCAAGGAACACAATCACAAACCAGTCAAGGAAAGTGCGAAATACCCCATTCATGAGACTCATGAATACATCTGGAGCATTCGTAAGACTCAATGGGACCATGATGAACTCAAAGTGGCCATACTTGGTATGAAAAGCAGTCTTGTGGATATCACTCTCTACAATCCTCAACTGATGGTACCTTGACTTGAGATCTATCTTGGAAAACACGTTGGCACCCTGAAGCTGATCAAATAAGTCATCGATCCTAGGAAAGGGATATTGGTTCTTGATGGTCACTTTGTTCAACTACCGGTAATCCATACATAACCGAAGGGATCCATCTTTCTTCTTCATGAAGATGACTGGTGTGCCTCAAGGGGGGATGCTAGGACAAATGTGACCCTTCTCTAAGAGTTTCTTAAGCTGCATCTTGAGCTCATTAAGTTCATTTGTGGTCATCCTATATGGTTCTCTTGAAATCGGCTCATCTCTTGGTACAAGGTCTATGTGAAAATCAATCTCTTTGCTAGGTGGCATACCAGGTAGCTCAAAAGGAAACACATCTGTAAATTCCTCAAGGATGGGATGATCATTTATGGAAGGCTCCTTCTCATTCTCTTCCTCTCTATCACTGATGGTGATGGCAAATAATTGGTATTCCTTTCGCATGCTCTGCTTAAGCTCCATAGAAAAAATCATACGAAGTGATACAGGCCTCTAAACCCCTGAAATAACTATAGAGGTACCCTGATCATCCACACACTCGATCTTTTTCTAGAGACAATCCATCTTGGCTCTATGGATGTATAGCTAATCCATGCCAAGAACAATGCCATAAGATCCTAGAGGTGTGACTTGAAGGTCTACTAAGGTGGTTGCACTCCCAATCTGAAGTTGACAACCCCTAACCACTAACTCAACAAAACACTCTAGCTCTTGAAGCCAACTCCACTTCCCAACTAACACCTTGCCTAGATGCCACTAGCCCACAATACTCCACAACCAATGGAGATATAAAATAATCAGTAGCTCCTAAATCAAACAAGATAGAAACACTGCTACCTCTGATCATACCTGTAGCCTCTATGACTATGGCTTGATGCTTTTCCTGGTGGTTGTCAACCGCTGTGAACACTCTATGGGACTTAACTATGTCTCCAACTATAGGCTCTGACCCTGTGGACACTCTCTCACCATATGCCCCATGGCCCCACAAGTGAAGCAAGCACCACGTGTCTGAAACTGAACACCCTGTGGCCTAGAGTATCCCTGTCCTCCTATCCTGCTCGAACCACTGAAACCACCCTTGGAGGACTACTGAGTCCATGCTAGAGGTGTGTAAGGACCCTGTAATCACTGATCATGCCTAGGACCCTATGAATGCCACTGCTTGGGCTTAAAGCCCCGCTGACCCTATGGAGGCTTTTGCCTCCGATTCTGCTATGACTGTTGTGGAGGAGGGGGTTTATAGGACCATGATGAATTCCTATGGTTACCCTTCTAGTGGGGTTTCCAAAACCCAAAAGACTGTGGTATAGGGTTTCGGTTCTGATATCGATCCCGTGTGTCCTATGATCTACCCTGAATCTCTTCTGCTATCAAGGCCTTCTCACAGACAACCCAAAGGCTTCCCAGAGTTGCCATCCTAACCGGTCCTGCAATTCTAGCATTCAACCCCCTGATAAATCGGTTGACGAGTAAATTCTCATCCTTCAGGTAGTCCACATAGGGTAAGAGCTCAAAGAACTTGCTCAAATATTGGGACACAAAGAGACCCTTCTGCTGAAGGTCATGAAACTAGTCTATCCCATGCTACCTATACTGCTCTAATAGGTACTTATCTTTGAATCTCTCTGTAAAGATGTCACAATTAATAGTGTCTCCAGATAAATCATTCTTGTACTCCTCTTGCCTCCACCATGTGGAAGCCATCCCTCTCAGAAGGTGAATGGCAATCTGTTCCTTCGAATTTCTCTCATAGGGATGCAATCTGAAGCACCTGTCTAGACTCAAAAGCCAAGCCTCAGCCTCTACCCCATTGGTAGATCCTGCAAAGGATGGTGGTTGAAGATGTAAAATCTATCTGATCTGATCTCCAGGATCATGGGGTGCTCTCTCAAAAATAACTGGTGCCACTATTGGAGGTGCCTCAAGTAGATGGATTGAATTAGGCTCATGCTCAGCCTGGGCCTCTATACGGTTAGGAGATGGACTCCTACCCCACTCCCTAGCTGTGGATCTATGACTCCCAGAATTCTGGTGCTCTGCCTGACGATCCACTTCTAGGAGTCTATCCTGAACTATGACTATCAGGTTCTAGAGTGCAACCAAAATGTCTCTGTTGGGTTCAATCAGTTGTTTGGAAGGAGCTTCCCGATCCCCTTCTAGATCCGGCTCATCCCGCACAATGTCCTCACATGCCATGCGAGCACGTCTAGGACCCCTGCAGCGCTTACGAGCTTGTCGCGTAACCGACGACATCCTTAATGATCAATAAAATAAAATAAAGTAAATAAATAAAATTAATAACAATTCTTAAAGAAAATAATATTCAAAGCGAAACGTAATGGAGAAAGGTTCCTAGTGTTGGAAACCTTTCTCTAATACCAAAATGTCATGCCCAAACTTTTGGGCAAAAACAGAACAACAATTTTTTTTTTAAAACAACATAATTACATTAAATAATCTACAATAAAAATGGAATAGATAAGTTTTGTCTTAACTATGGGTTAACTCGGGGTTAAATAGAATGGTTACCTAAGTTACTTTAAATCAACCCGGTCATTAATTTATCCAATAATAAATCAAAGATATTAATTATCTCAACAATATTTAAAATACTCACGGCTAAATAAAATAATGCTAACTTATATTAAAAATAATTAATTGAACGAACGCAATTACACTTTTAAAGATAACTAATAAAGTTAACCAATAAATTAAAATATTTACCAAATAAATATATTTTATGCTAAAGTTGAATTTTTAAGTCCCCTTAGACATTTAAATTTCAACTATTAAATATTCAGCCAATTCTGACCTCATAGGCTAAAATTTTACATTAAACAGTTAATAAATTTTATTAATAAAATCCCCCAAAGGAATTTTAACCCAAACATCCATATTTATTTAAATATGAAAACTAACTATATAAAATTTCTCATTAATAAGCCTAGTTAATAAAATTAAATCAATTGGGAATATTATTACTATATAAAAAACTAATTCCCCAAAAATGAATGTAGGATCAACTTTCCTATTTAAATAATTAAAATTTAAATGGGTTTTGAAATAACTTTCCTATTTAATTGTTTAAATTGTAAATGGGTTTTACCCATCACAGATTGAAAAGAGTTTCCCCCCCTCTTTTCAATTTTAATCATTTTAAAATTTCGAACCCTAATCAGGGTTGGGTTATTTCTTATAACCTATCTTATTCTTTTCTTTCCTTCCAAATGCTAACCCTAACCCAAAAATGGGTTAGGGTTGCTTCTCTTAACACATCTCTGCTTTTTTTAAATGCTAACCCTAACCCAAAAATGGGTTAGGGTTGCTTATTTTAACATATCTTATTTATTTATTTTTTTTGCCTTTGGTATGTGTGTGTGTGTGATGTAGGTTTCATGGCAGCGAAGGAGGGAGAAGGGAGGCCAAAGATCTTTCACGGGGGGGTGATGGGTCGAACAAGGTTCACCGCAGTGATGGCCGCAACCGACCACAACTGTTTAACCGCAGTGGCGGCTGAACCGTCCACTGTAGTTAAGCCATAGTGGTGGTTGAGCCGACCACTGCGGCTTAACCCGCAGTGGCAGCCGCACCGCATTGTGGCAAACCGTGAGGGGGTGGGGTGGGGTAGAGCCCTCGACTCCCCCATCCCGATCTAGCAAAGGTAAATTAAAAAAAAAAAAATAGATAAAAGTTTAAATTTATATTTATATATATATTTAAATATAAATATATATGTATTTATATATATATATATATAATCTTTGAAGACATGCATGATTTTAGTAAATAAAATCAGAAAGTTAAAATGATAGATTACAAGAATATTTCATTTCTAGCTTATATGTATATTTATTATAGGTTTATATATATATATATATATATATATGATATGCCTATACTCCTGCACAACATATTTATTCTGATTTGAATATTCTGATTTATTTAATCCTGAATGTATAATTGTTATAGAATATTTGTACAGACTAGATAAACTATTTTTTTTTTTAACAGAATAGTAAATAACAAAATAGTAAATAACAGAATAGTAAATTTTCTTTTGATTTAATAACTCTATAACTAGATTTAAATTCTTTTCACTAACATGCTATTATAGAATAGAAGAAGATTAACATAATTTAATTTATTTACAGCTACAACTATTATTTAAAAAAAAAACATTTAATACAATAAGCTGCAATATCTAATGCATTTTTTTTAACACTTAAAGACATAATATAATATCATTGTAAAACTTCCTTTTCAAGCAACTATATCAACACAGAAATATTCAACAAATGTAATTCTTCTTTTTTTTTTGCAAAAATATAATAATACTTAAATTTAAAATACATCTTTTTCTTTTACATGGAAAAATCTATTCCAATAGTTACATTTACTTTTCTGCAACTAAATACAATGAGAAAAATTCTTTCTACAAATAAGTAGATACAAAACATAGCCTCTCATTTCTACTAAATGAGGGCTTCCCAAATACATATATTTTCTTATTACTAAATAAAACTCCCCTTATGATCCCCATTACATAAACAAATCACTATGCAACAAGAGTCACAAAATCACTTGTGAATTACTCTCTTCCAAAGAGAGCCTCTCACTCATAGGCTGTCAAACAACCATTCACCCCAAGGCCACTCTACCCTCCCAAGGGTGAGTTTGACCTTAAAAACTCCCAAAACAATAACATAAAAACTCAACCAAAAACACATAAGGAAGAACTAAACATCTTCCTACACATATAAAAAAAACAACAATGAAAAAACAAATACAACAACAATCTTTTTAAAAACAACAACATACATGAGATAGGAGTTCAACCAACCTAAAATCTGCCAAAAGGGTGAAAAGAAGTTGTAGGAGAGCTGCCCAAATCCACAACTTTTTTCCTTCAAGACTTAACAAAATCTTCCCAAAAACTTACAAAAATTGCTCCAAAAAATATAAGTCTCCAAAATGAAGAGTGGGTGATCAAACTTCTCCCTCCCAAACTATTCTCTATGAAGACACTCCTCACTCTTTCCAACCCACTTGGGAAGGGTGAAGGATGTTCATTGGTTGGTCTTCCCAATACCTTACAGAATCTCTAGCCAAGACACCTCAAAAAAGGTAAAAGAAATGGGGAAGAGAAATGCCACCCATGAGGAGGGTTATCTAACCTAGGAAGACTCTTCTAAAGATGAAATTTGGCCAGCTTGGGAAACTCAACTTTTGGGGAGGCTAAACAAGCCCTAGGGAGTGGATACATGGCTAAATTTGGCCTTCATCCATAGATATATCATATGGCCCACTAAAAATGCCCCTAACTTGACCCTAGGAGTTAGTTTAACCCCCTAGAAAGTCACCCAAAGTTTACCTATAGGTCAACCCTGAGTTGACCTTTCTAATGGCTCCCTATCCAAGACTTTCTTGGGACCATTCTAGGATAATTGAAAAATAATATGCATTGGTAAAATAAATTTCCTCCAAAAGGGACATGTCATTGCCAAATCATCTTACAACACATGTGTCAAGTGACACCACAAAAATAATTACACATCACTAAAATACACATGGCAAATGCCCCTTCTTTTTGGAATTTATAAATTAAACAATTTCCAAATTAAACATACATCCAAGCATAACATTTACAAATGAGGTGTTGTCTCTCCAAATAGACAACCCTTGATTTCACAATCACACATAGGCCTAGGCTTGATTCTCTGAATATTTTCCATGGTCACATGGAATAATTTTCCTACACATCTCATTTGCACATTAGTAATTCCAAAAATCACATATAATATTATCAAAAAATAATATAATTCAGACATCACATACAATTTCAATTATAAAAATTAAGTATCCACTTATCTGATAACATCCACATAAATAATCTACTAAATGGTATCATCATCATAATCATGGAATTAAATCACCTATAGAGCATACGTCCATAATTCTAGTATAAAAATGAAGTACTGCAAATCAAAGTAAATGACATAATCATATCAATGTTATCTACAACACGAGATCATATAAAATTCGGGTCCATAATGCATCAAAATATAGTATCCAAAATAGGTCCAACATGAAAATAAAAGAAATGCTATGTCAGCTTGGGGTAGGGCATCACATAGGAATACCCTAGCTCTATTCCACTAGTTTCACTCATCCTCGAGTGTATGTGCACGTGAATTCTGGTTTCAAGTGTATAACACCCCATATAAGAGTTTGTTTCCTTTGGTTTTGAGTTTTCTTTAACTTGTTTAAGACATGTAATGTAAATGCAAATTCTAAGGGGTGTTGTGTGTGCAAATGTGTTTGCTAATGCTAAGGGGCGAATGTATAAAATTCCAAGGGGAAAATGACAAATACATACTTGGTTTTGAGGACATCCTGTGTAAGAGTTTTTCTTTGGCTTCAGTGATATGTTACCCCATATAAGACATACATAAAATGCTGCATTTGTTTTTTGGTGTGAAGCATGTCATTTAAGAGTTTACTTCCTCTAGTTTTGAGAATCAACACCCCATTTAAGACATGTAAATATGATATGCAAAAATATAGTACAATATGGTACAAAGGGAGCAATATGGGTGCCCCCCCTTAAGATGTCAAAATAGCCCCATATGTTGATCTCATAAAGAATATAGAAATAAGGATACCAACCTTTAACACCAAGGAGATATTGTTTAGGCAACACTGTCATAAATCCAAGCTAGAGAGGGAATACTCTTGAAGCAATGGATAAGATAGTTGAAAATGAGATATCTTCCAACAAGGGTAATTGAGATCCTTGGAGGAGAAGAGATATTTTCTCAAAAGACATCTACCCCCAAGAGGAGTTTCTTCTACCAAAAGAAGGGAAGGGGAATATGAATTCATACCTTCCACCTATTGCTAGGTGAAAGAGATTATTGATGAAGGATTATACACTTGTGAAATAATGTTAGGGGGTAATTTTATGATAGGTGTATATCACCAAGTGAAAAAGAGGTTGTAGACAAGGACCTACACCTCTTGTATAAGAGAAATGTTGGCATCTGATCATTTCATTTGAACTGGTAATGTGTTACAACCGGTATATGTCTAGAGGTTAGATTTTTGTATGATGATTATTTTGTATGTTGTCATTGATGGAAACTATGTTTATGTAAGTCATCTAAGTCTTACAGTTCAACTAGAAAGGCTTAATCAGTTAGGAGAGATAGTTTTCATCATAACTGATAATTAGGACTTCAACTGGTAAAAGACTAATAATGTTACATTTTGACAACCAGTATGTGAAATTCATGAAGAATGAGATGATGCAGTTTTGCAACAACATTAAAGCCTATCAAATGAAGATATATTTATGACTGGACATTCAGATCTGATTAGGTGAACAATATTAGATTGGCAAGACAAAAAAATGGTTAGAGACTCAACCAATAGTGATGAAAATCACTTAGATTGGTAAAACGACACAGAATTGGATCTATTATGTCGGTGGCTGACATAACTAAGGTGTACGTTGAAAGATTGTCTAGATACATTAAACCTAGGGAATTGTAATAGGTTCTAGCCAACCTAATGATGATTTTAAAATATGTGATGAGGTATGAAGTCAAAAAAGTGTATGAGCTTGAGTGTATAAGAAATTAGAAGCAAATTTTGTAATTTTGATTGTGTGGTGATCAGAGGAGTTTAGAGATGGAGTTTATGTGATGTTGTAATGTTTTGGAGCGGATCTTATCAGACACTAAAAGTGTTATATAAGATCATTTGTACTTGTTGTCTCCCTAACAGTTGCAACAAGAAAATCCTCTCACAAGGTCACTCCTAACAGGGTGTAGTCAGATCCTAATAGGTCTGATCATTAAAATCCTCTAACTAGTTGACACATTAACTTGTGTTTGCAAATCCCAGTAACTTGGGTAGCTCCTAACAGGGCTGGTCCTCATAGGCCATATTGTATAGCTCTTAACTGAGCTTAGACACTTCTAAATGGGTGTGCCCCTAATTGGGAGTTGTAGACCTTAACTGGTCAGATATCTATACTGTAGATAGTGGATCTTGTGGGTACTAACTCCCACTGTGGCTTTTCCCATTTGGGTTTTCCACGTATAAACTCTTATTTCATGTCGTTTATGCTTTATGTGGTGATTGCATACTTGGTGTTATTTCTTATATGTCTATTAAGTTTTAAGTTGGTAAAATTGATAATCAAATTTGTATTGTTTTTACTTGCACAAATTCACCCCCCCTCTCAGTGCCTTATAAGTTCATCAATTGGTATTAGAGCCTAACTTCCATAAGGCTTAACCACTTGGAAGGGATCTCTAATCCTAAGGCAAATATGAGGGAAGGAATGAGTTACCAATAGATGGCTAGGGAAATTGCAGAAACCAAGGAAGATTTAGAAACTCGAAGAGGCAAGTATAAGACATCACTAGCTAATAGGAAAGAAATAACTGAACAACTGTTGGAGGTTTCTAAAAGTAGCTCTTCTGATGAGGCTAACATAGATGCATTGGTTGAGGAAGTGGAGAAACTAAATGGTGAGAAAATGAACCTGGGGAAAGAGCTTGAAACTCTTACAATCTAGATGAGTCAAGAACTTGAAGTTAGAAGGGCAGCTGAAGGCAAGTTCAAAGAAAAGGAACATGAGATCTTTAAGTTAAATCAGGAAGTCAACACCATGTATGCTCATTGGCATGAGGAGAAAGAAGAGAAATAACAAATCAAAGAAGATCTTGTTATGGAAATGTCTCTTAGAGAGACTCTTATGAAGAAAAATGAAGATCTTACCAAAGAGCATGAAGAAGCTAATGAGAAGCTTGAAAAATTTAACAAGAGTTCTACCATGCTGGATGAATAGATCCAATCTCAAAGGATGAAAGGTGATACATCTAGGCTAGGATACAATATATTTGAGAAAGGAGAACTTTTCGGTACCAAGAGGAGAACTTTTCGGTACCAAGAGCAACATGCATGAAGGTAAATCAACTCCTAAGGCTCAAAAACCTACTAGTAAGAAATCTTACAAACCCATTTGTTTTAATTGTCATAAACTAGGACATACTACTAATGTTTGTCAAAGCAGATTTGATGCTGATATTGGTTTAGACCTAATACTAGATATGTGCCTAAAAAAATTGAAGGTTACTATTATACACACAACATGTATGGGCATAGATCTATTGAATGCAGACATGGAGAAAATTATCCAACACCTCATATGAATCCAATGACTGTTGGTGCTTGGAGAAGGAATTTCAATGACCAGAGAAGCACTAATTGGCAAAGACCCTATGTTAATCGGTGTAGTCCTTATGAGATGGAGAAAAGAGTCAATGGGATTTATTCAATATGTAATAACTTTGGACATGTGGAAATGAACTACAAAAGCAGGACAGGTAGAGGTAATGCAAGACCATGGAGAGCATCTGGAATGGCATGTTATCATTGTAACAAACTGGGACACATTGCTAAGTTTTGCAGAACACAAAAGAATCAACCAGTGAATCATCCTGCAGAACAAAAAAGGAAAGTAAAAAGTTGATATTGAAGAAACTAGAGATGAGATGAATAGAACCTAGAAGAAGAAGAGTGATGAGAAACCATCCGAGGAATCATAATCTTCACTTAATGTGGAGAATCCATCACCGAAAAACTAAGTTGTTTCTACAACTTGGGGTGTGCATATTGGCAAATCTTGTGAAAAACCCCTGGATGAAGTAATGCAATTTGAAATTGCATATTCTGATGCATTTTGATGTGTTTTTGGATCATAACCAGTAAATATTATATAGTTTTGGCAACCAATAATATGCTTTATAATATTTTAAGGTGTTTTAGGGTTCTATCGGTTAAAGAGCATTTAATGCAGTAGTTGAAAAGAAAATAAATAGAGCATTTTGAATTTCATTTGTCACTTTGCAATCTTGAGAATGTTTGTCAAGTGAGCACATCAAAGAAAAGTGTGTGCCAACAATATTCAATCTATTTACTAGCAATCTAAAGTGATTAGAAGCACAGTTTGAATCAGTGATCAAACATTTGAAAGTGTCATCAATTTGAAACCCTAGTACCAAGTAGAAAAGGTATTTATCTGAGAAATATTACTCTTTTCTTAGATAATTTGCATATTTCGATATGGATACTTCTCACCTTGTCAATGTGATTCAGAGTCCATGACCGAAGTTCAAGCGACATCCTTTTAAATTAGAGGAAATAGACCCTTTTGGTGCCCTATCCAGTGTACCACATGGAGTCATACATGTAGAGGATGTTAGATCATTTTATCATTGTAAATTGGAAGACATGGGAGTTGCAATGATTCATGAGAAATATAGATTATTGTGTAATGAATAGGGTAGATTAAAAGAACAATTCAGAAGTGCCACTGACAAAGGGTTCCACCATGCAGTCAATTTCATTGATGACTTTGATAATGAGTTAGTGAGATTTATCTTGAGCCGTATTCATGATCAATTCATGTGGCTAGATAGACCTCATAAGATAACAAAGGAAATAATCCATGCAGTAACTGATTTCTTCTCAACTGGTGAAGTGCCATTGCTAAGGTTGGTACCTAAAAATGATGTTGAGAAGCTAACATGATCTAGATGGGATGGAAGAGCCATGACGGTTAATAACATTAACGATCCTTCTATCAAATTTGCTTCTATGGTGATCGGGTACAAAATCTATTATTCAAGTAGAATGAACATCATACCGATAGAAGCTGTTAATCCTGCTTACCAGATGGTCAAAGAGAATATGGACTATGACTTAGGAGAAGCATTAAGGAGTTAATTAATAGTGAATCTAGAAGCCATAAAGAAGGACAAGAAGTTGAGATTCAAGTTTGGATAGCTGATTTTGGGCATGTTCTTCTGTTTCCCAAACCTTTTCCCTAGTATTGGAGATGTTCAGAGGATAACCGATACACCTGCCCTACTACAAATGAAGAATAGTATTAGGTTGATCAAAGATAACTTTGACAATATTTCTTGTGGATATTTTAAAGAATTTTAGAAGAAAATGCATGCTACAGAGCATATGCCGACAGAGGTTGTAAACCAGTATGAAGACTCAATCTGTTTCATAGTGGACACTGACACATGCTTAATGGAAGTAGTCATCCCTAGGACTACATGGGTGCCACTGATGGGATATGAAGTTGATAAGGACTTACTTATTGCATATGCAAAATACTTGTTAGAGCAACTGGTCGATACCACCGCTGACAGATTTGGAACCTATAAGGAGAAATTACTTCAAGTACACTCGGAGCTGCAGAGACTGGTAATTGCTAAGAAAGTTAGAAAAGAAGTGGAAGCATTTGGAGAACAAGCTGGTTTCACCAAGGAACAAATAGAAACAACTAGAGGTAAGCATGAGGCAGAACAAGGTGGTACTTCAAATGCACCAACTAGTAAAACAAGAGCAGCAAAGGCCAAAGCAACATAGCAGAAAAAGGAAAAAGAAACCAAGGAGAAACTTATTGAATCTCAAAGAGATAAACCATCAAAGATACAATGCTAGAGGAAAGGAAAAATTGTTGAGATACCTGTTTCACCGGTACAAACCGATAAGAGGAAGAAAGAGAAAGCCTAGAAACCAATAATTGATGAAGAGGCTATTGAATTAGATGAGGACAAAAGAGCACTTAGAGCAAGTGCTAAGAAGCCAAAAACAACCAGTAAGGGAAAAACACCTAAGAAAACTTTGACATTACAAGATTCTTTTAAGAGAATGGTCAAATTATTAAAGGATTATGGAATCTATAAAGGTTTGGATATACTATTTATTCATTTATCTAAAAGTCAACAGAGGGAAATTGAAGATGCAGTCATCTTCAGTATGAACAAGTTTAGCAAAGCACTCATTGAGCTACAAGGATAGATTCCAAATTATTTGTATAATTTTATTGATGCAAGATGGCAGGCTGTCATTAGTCGAGACAAAGAATTCATTGATTATATCTTTAAGTAGCTGCAATTGAAAGAAAGTGAAGAATAAATTGAACAGATAAAGGTTAATATAGAGGCATCATATAGATCCAAGAAGAGATTACCAAGAATGTTAATAGGGGAGATTGAGATGTTGATCAAGAAGGCTTTAGGTCTCATCTCAGATGATGAAGATGAAGAACAAGTTGAGGAATGTAGTTTAGAAGAACTTCCTAAAGGTGTTAAGATCACATATATTGATAATAAGTGTATGTATGATGACCCTGCTGATACTGAACCGGTAGTTATACTAGATGATGATATCGGTGATGCTAACACCAGAGACAATGTTGCTAACATTGCTAATAATATAGATGTTTTTGATTTCGATGTAGAAATGTTTGAACCACAAAAGGAACAAGTTGAAAACAAAGAAGAAGAGAGAGCATAAGACATAAGCTCAACTGAGCAACCTATGAATGCACAGTCTACTATTACTCAAACTGAACTGGTAACTATAAATACAGATGTAAATGCAAGTGTTGCTAGTGATGATAGCCAAAAGGACAAGATTGATGAAAAAAAGGTAGAGGAAGCACCAGTGAATGAACAAAGTGTGGAAACTCAACCACCACCAATCAAGGACACCACTGAGGAAGAGAAGACATAAGAAGATAAGACCGTGAAGGAGAAAACAAAGAAAGAGAAGGAAGAGAAAAAGGATACAAAGGAGAAGAAAATAATTGATGATGATGATAACAACTCAGTGAGTATTAAAGGTCCTATTGATATGGATAATTTGAGATCCTCACAATTAACAGAGATTGCAACAACAATGCAATCTAGAGCTCAAAAGAAAAGAATGAAGGAACAATAGAGAGAGGTAGATAACTTGAGGACAACAGCTGAAATTCTATCTAGTCTCCTACCAGAGACTGATATTGAGAATCTTGTTACTCCGATGGATAAACTTGGTCAGTTAGTTGTTAATGCCAGTGAACAACTTAATTTTTTTGAAGAAGTTGCATATATTTCTGTTGAAAAAGATTGTAAGAAGAGAAGGGCAGAACAATTGTTGATTGAAATAGCCGAAGGAAAAGTATCCCTAATGGTGAATAAAGATTTGTTGAAAACTGAATTAGACATCAGAGGTAAGATTTTGGCTACTATTTCAAAATCTTCCTTATTTTGTGCCGATTTGAAGAAGAACAGGGAAGCTACTAAGAAGGAGATTGAAGTGTTAAGTGAAACATTTAAATCGGTGATTGACTTAGTACTATTCTTTGGAAGATATGTTGAAGAGTTACAACATAAACTTGAGATGTATAAACTTGAGCAGGCTAAACAGATCAAATCTTTGAAGGCACTCCAAACTCTACTAATTCCAAAGGTAGAAATTCTATAGGGAGCTTACAAAGAGTCAGAGACAATTTTAGCTACTCTAGAGATGAGTACACTAGATGATATGGAGGAATTGCAAGCCTAGATAAAGACACATATTGAGATAATCTGTAGTACCCCGTACTAGTTTGAACTCATTAGACTCATATTTTATTATTGGTTGTTTTTCAGTGGATACATTACCATGATATATTAGTCAGATTTTTATAACATTATGCTTTAATTGGAGATGAGATGTATAATTTATTTACAATATTTCAGTACTTGTGATTTATGGCATTTTATGGATTATTGCTATGTACTAACATTTTACTTTATCTATGCAATGTGTAATTATATGTTGTGTGTTTACGAGTGTATTGGATGCAAAGGGATGATTTTCCTTCACTCATTTCGGTGAGAAAGGGAACGTCGCGATTCTCCTTCATCGGTGTGTATGTCGTGTTTTCTATATTGTATATATATGCATGTGTGGCTCGGTGATGTAGGATATTGCAGGTACAAGTACCAGGTAGGTACAGGGTATCATCTCCACCTGGCTTCACAAGTCTGAGCGTGCCTTATATTTTCCGATGGAAGTGGAGGAGATAGTAGTTGACCCTATTTTACTTAGTTACACTCATGTGAGTGTCATCAGTTGGTCGTCTTGTTAGTTTGTTCGGCCTTCGTATTTTGTCATTTTATCTTTTATGGATAATTGCTTGAGATTTGTTTAATTTGAGTGTTTTAGTGGATTAAATTAATTAATTAATTAAGTTTTTGGAATTATCTCATAGTTGTATTGTTTATGCATTGAGATTATAAATTTAGTTAATTAAAAGAAATTATTAAATTAAGTTGCAAGCTGCATGATATTAGAAATATATTTTTATTTAAATGAAAATAATAAATTAGAGTAATTTTTTTTATTATTTCCTAAAATTTTAATTAAATAAATGAATAAAAGGATTAATAAGCATTAAAATATTGTTTTAATTCTTTATTTAGAAAATTAATTAATGTGCATGAGAAAAGAAAAGAAAGAATAATGATTTTTAATTATTGCATGTTAGTTTATCTCTTGTTATAAAATTAGAAAAGAAAATAAAATTATTTTTATTCTAAATTTAGGTATTTTAGAAAAGCTATTGAACCTAGAATTTTAGTTTAAATAGGGGAATAGGTCTTTATTTTAGGTACACATAGGAACAGGTCTAGAATTTAGGTGAAGGAATTTATTGGAAGCTTATTGAAAACGTTAGGGCGCTTCTATAGATTTCTTCCAGGAAAGCTATACCAGGTTGGATGAATTTTTAGTTGTGGGTTTTAGTAGATATTTCTATTTTTCTCTATTTGATGTGTGTGTATAAAATTATTTGTAATAACCCACCATGATTCATCCAACAAAAAAAATGAGTATATATTTTTTTTCTTTATTATGTTTTATTCAATTGCATACTCTGGGCATCCATCCAAATAGGATTGGGCATTCATCCATTCGGGATGAGCTTCTAACCATATGGGTTAGGCAATTGTCCATACGGGACGTGAATTCCATCTATCCAATACGGGATAGGCATCTACCCATACGGGGTAGGCATCCATCCAAACGGGATAGGAGATGCTCTGGCCAGAGACTTAGACTCATCGGGACCATTCGGGTCCTGAGCCACTCACTAAGTACTACATTCTTCTAACAAGAATGCACTGAGGTCGCCGTCCTTAGGAGTAATAAGAAAATAATACAAGCTTGAATTCCGCCTCGGAATTTGGCTTAAAGCCTCGGGAAGTCAAGCGAATCCATACGGGATTCCTTCCGAGTATGCATTGAATTAAGTTTGATTATCATATCTTTCAATTAGGATTCTTACTCAACCAAGCCTAGACCCCACCCACGAACGCTTGAGTACGAGGGACAACTCTGTCCCAAGACTGCCTACATACCCGCTTCGGCGCGGGATCAAGGCGTAAAGTATGTAGTTCTATTTTCTAAACTATGGTTTGATGTAAACTGATTTGTGGGTACGTAACCCTTTCTAGGGTCAGTGTCCCAGACAGTTTCTCTGCAGTTGCTACCCACGAAGGTAGCACTTAAGCGAAGGCTCAAGATGGCCTATTGCTTGTGGCCTAAACAAAATAACTAGATCCTAATACTTAACATGAGCGTCACCCAATTGCAAATCACCAATACCCCTTCGAGGTGAATAAATAAATAAATAAATAAAGTCAATTTCACGAGAGCTCTTAACTAGACCATCCCTAAGAGGGGTTTACTATGGTTTATCTCAACGGATGTGAAATTCAATTAAAAGTTATCTTATTAAATTATCGATCCAAGAGGGATTACCTGCCCCTTAGATTTTTAACTTCCAAATGTCCCTTATTACTCCCCGACGATTTATAGGGATGATGCCACAGACGTCGTTAATGCAGCTTTATTAGGCGTTAAGTGCAGTAGTTCAACACGACGGTATTACCCGTAAGCGTGACCCAGAGGCACCGTATATACCGAACGCTGCCAGTTTTAGTTTTCCAACTCCATTCATTTAGTTTTCTAAGCTAACATCATACTTGAATATAATTATGAAATGGGTGTACATAATTTAAACCTTAAATACTATTCGAAAAAAAAGAATATCATTATTCTACAATTAATTGGATTAATACATGTATTGGCATGGTAATGATAGTTGTGAACTTACGAGTAATTGCATAAAAATAAGGAATACGAAATAATCATAATGCAATGCAAAAGTAACGTCATTTACATTCGAAATGCAGAAAGGTTTTCTCTTATCGCAAGACTTAATTAGTTATAAGGTTACAAATTTCTCATGAGTGACCAAATTGAATAATAATGAGACTTTACTTATCTCAAAAATCATGGGTCAAATAATCCATTCATTTCTCTAAGGAATTGAAATAATACATTGAATTCAACTCTTGTTAATTTTAAGGAAATTAAATTTAACTAAACAAATGTACATGAAAAAAATTAATTTAAATTTAATTTAAAATGATACACAAAAATTACTTAATTGTTAAATCAAATGTTAAAACTTCCATCGAAAATTCCTATGGCGAATCTTGTTTTATTAATATATATGTAAAACCAGGGGGTGGGGACCACGGGTCCCATCACTCCCTGCGGTCCTGCATGTGCAGGCCCGTAGAGGTTGACGGGGCCACGTGGTCCCCTCCACTCCCCTGCGGCCACTTGCAGTGACCGTAGAGTAGTGGGGGGTACCACTAACCCTGCCGGTTTTTGGTAACGCCATTCCACGTACATGCGGTTATTTTTGGGGTCTGTGCGTACGTGCGGTTATTTTTGGGGTCTGTGCCGAATGCAGTGATTGATAATGTAACATTAATATTTGTAAATTGACATTGGGATTATATATATATATATATATATATATGTATGTATATATATATATATATATATATATATGTATATATATATATATATATATATATATATATATATATATATAAATATATATATGGTTTCAAATTCTTTACAAAGGATAATTTTTATTTAAGAAGGTAAGAACAAGGAAAATAATTGAGTTTTTTCTTAGTTTTATCTCTTTACAGAACCCAGACTTTTATTATATATTTATCTTATTCACAGAGAGAGAGGGAGAGAGATTTATCCAGCCATTACAGGAAGGGAGTTATTCTCAGACTTCTCAGGAAATTTGTTTGTTTCCAGGATATATTCTCAGAGTCCAGGAGGATTTATTCAACTGGTATTTTCAGTGAGCTCTTTGTTCAATCCACAGAGAGTTTTCAAAAGAAAATAATAATAATCATTAAATGATTACAGAGAGAAAAATTGTAGTGAAGTTCACCCTTGTTTTCAAATAATTTCTTTTCTGTTCTTCAGAGAAATCACAATGAAATTTCTTTTAGAGGATGAGATTTAGATAACAAAAATCCAGAGAGATGAAAAGATGGTTCTACTTAGCAAGAATCAATCTAAAATTTAATAAGAGGAAAAAAAACAATTTAAATCTGGATCTAAATTTTTTTTAAAAACAGTGAATCTAATTCTTATCAAGCAAATTTAATCTACTTCCTTTTTATCAAGAATCTGAAACTAATAATCAACAATTTGTTCTACTTTTTTTTTTTCAACATTTTATTCTACTCCAAAATCTAAAACTAAATTTTATCAAAAATCTGAAACAATGAATCAACAATTTATTTTACTCTTTTATCAAACATTTTAATCTACTCCAAAATCTGAAACTAAATTTTATCAAAATCTGAAACAATGAATCAACAATTTATTTTACTTTTTATTAAAGATTTTAATCTAATCCAAAATCAAGAATCTAAACAATGAATCAACAATTTAATCTACTTTTTTCTTTTCAAACATTTTAATCTAATTCTTATAAAAGTCTGAAAACTAATTTCACAAATGAATTTCATTTTCATAAAATAATTTAATCTAATCTAATCTACAACAAGAATAGGATGCACAAAACTAAGCTTGAAGGAACCTGGGTGCTTGCAAAATGGTGTAGAGTCTTCCTTGATCCTCCAAATTGAAGAGAAATCCTCCCAACAAAACCTTGGCTGCAATGAAAAATGGACTACAAAGGAGAAATTGCAGAATTTCTTATGGAATAGCTAACTTTTCTTTTGAAACTTGTACCTATTTTATAAAAGAAATTTCAAATTCCCACTACCTAATTATTAATTGAAAAAAAAAGAGATTCCCTCCCAATTTGGCCTCCATGCAATTTAATTGGGCTTAGTGGGAGGAGTTACATGCAAGGAGGTGGAGAAGCCTCTAGAAGCTTCTTATTCCTCCTACAACATGTGCCTTAATTTGGGTGAGGGAAATTAAATAACTAATTAAAATTTATATGCATTTTCCATGTGTGTGGTTTATTAATTTTATTCCCTTACAATATTCATTCAATAATTCATCCAAAGAATATAAATAAAGTTTTGTATTTAAATCAAAAAAGGTGATAAAGGAGGGTTGTGACATTATTGTTGAATATAAACCCTCTTCTGGTGAATTCAGGTTTTGTTTTAAAATCCATGCCTGATGTGTTTTTCTAGTTTATGGGAAGGATGAATTTTTGAAAACATTGAGAAAATTAATTTATTCTCTCTGGTTTAATTTGTATTAATAGTTCTTTAAATAAATCTTGTGGTTTCTTAGAAATAAATTTAATTGTGAATTAAATTTATTTGATTATCTAAATTTTAAAAAAATTGTGTTTGAAATAAAATTATGTCAAGGAGATTTCAATTTATATGAAATTTTAAAATTCTATGGGAATTATGTAAAATGATGTTTTTAGGAATTTGGAAACTAATTTTTTTTTTTTATATATACATATATAAAGGTAGGGTATGCTACCTACAGTAGCATCCGCTACCAGCGGTAGTACACAGTACTACCAACAGTAGCAGTGCTACCGGTGGTAGCAGCTGCTACCTACGGTAGTACTAGCTACCGGTGGTAGCTTAGGCTATCGTGCCAAGGGGTTTAAAACAAGATTTAATGTGGTTTTAATTTTTAAATTAATTTCTAACCCCTCTGCATACTCCGGTATGACTGTTTCGGGTTTCGTATCCAGGGGTTGGATAAATAAAATTTATTATGTGTTATATTATATATGTATATAAATAGATATATGTGTATTCATATATGTGTTTATATATATATATATTTATATATTAGATATGTTTTTCTTATGGTAGTTATTATAATATTTTAAATGTATTTTAAATATTATTTAATTACAGTTCGGAATGTTTTAGGAATCGAGCTTATAATTTTTATAAATATGTTGAAAATACATTAGGAGAATTATTTTTATTTTAAATCTTTTTGGACAAATGACAAGAAGGATGTTTTTTTTTAAATAGTGGTATTTTCTTATTATTGGAAAAATCTTTATTCGCAAATAATTTATGCTTTGGCTATTTTAAAGAAAAGATTGCTTGTATTAGGATCTTGTGTAAATGGTGTTTTCAATCAAGCTTAAATTTCATTGGTATTTTGGTTGAATTGTCATTGTGTCCTATGTTATTATTTCTCCTAGACCAGGTGTTGTTGTATAACCTATTTGATATGAACCATTGTGTGTTTTTGTCCAAATGGTCAATCTTGGGTTGGTATTTGTGTATCCTTCACCTGTGCTTGTCAAGATTGTTTATGGTTGTCTATTTCACCGTAGAGTTCTCGTAGAGAGAAACATTTCCTGTTAGTGTCCTATGAGAGAGAGTGGCTTTCGAGTGGGGGCCGTGCCCAAAGTGGATGATAGGGTAACTCGTCGAAAGTCGGTTAAAAAGTGATAACCTAATAATTGATTAGGGGGTGGGTAGATTAAATATTAATTAAGATAAATGTACCTCGTGCATAGGTGAGTGTTAATATAGGGCTTATAATGTTATGAGAAGGCCTGGAACGACAAACTTACCACCTTGTCTTCACGAAAGGATTGGTTGGGTCCGCATGAGACTTAGTTGGAATTGGAGGCTCGAGAGAGGTTACCAGGAGAAACTCAAGGATGGGGGTTGGGACCTATGGAGGCTGTAGCATGGTAACCATCAAGCTATGTGATGACACTCTCTTCTTAGAGTCACTAGTGTTTTGTGAGTTGAGTCACATGGATGTTTGCAGAGTCTTGTAGTCCTTTCGTACTTGTCTTACTTTGCTTGCTTGAGGGTTTTCTACTATCTCCTAGCATGGTGGGGTGGTTCCATTTCGGTATCACATGGTCGGGTGGTAGTGCCACATCCCATCGGATGTTCTGGATTATATCTTTAGGCGAGGAAAAGCTTCATTGGTGTTTCTTGGTTCATGGTTTATGTAGGTCAGCTCTTGTTCGAGAGCATTGTTTAGTTGAGACCTTATGGTCATTGTATCAGACTTTTATGTAACCTTGATATTGTATCTTTGTAATCAGTGGTATTATTAGAAGCCATGTATTTATGGAGATTGTAATTTTATTATGTCAGTGAAATGAATGTTATTGTTTTGATCTTATGTTTAAATGGTTTATGGAAATTGGATACATTGGAATACTTTTATTTCTTTATTATGAAATTTGGATGTATGTGTAGTTTTAAACGTAAGCATTCAATTTATCTAATTAAATGGATTAATTGTGGTGTTAATGTAATCTATGAAATTAATCTTTGTTGGTTACCCTTAGGAAAACATATGATAGACTTCCACTGTGTTATTCAACGTGCTATGGTTTTAGTTAGTGTACTTAGTCTTTAACAAAAAAAAAAATTATTTCACCCTTTAGTTGCTTAGTTGTGTTGTTTTCCTTTAGGGTTCCTGGTGGGGCATTACATTTGGTATCAGAGCCCAAGTTTCAACACTGGGTACTCTAGGTTTGTAGTGTGCCTTTCATTGACCATCTTGCTTAGGTCATAATGTTTGTATCTCTCTTGTCTTATCCTTGCTATAGATCTGAACCGTTTTCTCGTTTATGGTACCAAGTCATGGCTAGGAAAGCTAGAGGAGGTGGTCGTACGGGTGGTTGCAAAGGAGGCAAAGGTGGAGGATGGGGCCGTGGTTCTGTCCATCATAGTCCTTCACCACCACCCACTCATGTGAGTGTTGAGCCAGAATAGTCAGTTCATTAAGAGCAGGAACAATCTATTCATCAAAACTCTCAGCATGCAGGAGAACATGTTCCCGAAAGGGAAGAGTTGAGATAGATGTTTCAGGAGGTTCTAGCTAGGTTAGGCCAAAGGCCTGAGTTTGAATAGCCTATTCATGCTCCGGTTGAGGAGTTGCTTCAACAAGTTCCAGAGGAGAGAGAGAGAGATCACCAAGGAGAGGGGAGATTCCAGCTGTCCGAGATCCACCTTCCATGGGTCACATAAAGGACTCAATGAGGTCCAATCCTCCTTACTTTGATGGTATGGGTACTGGTCTTGAGGCAGAGACCTGGCTTATCGGCTTGGACCGATGTTTCACTATGTTTCTATACAACAACAACACCAAGGCAAGATGTGCTATTATGCATCTCAATAAATTTGCTTCAATCTGGTGGAGATTAGAGGAGGAGAAGATCGGTGTATGCATTAACACGATCACATGGGAACTATTTCTGGAGAGATTCAGGGCACGATTCCTCTCACCCCAGTGTAGGTAGACTTGAGCAGATGAGTTTTATGCCTTGCATTGGTATGGGATGACAGTAGACCAGTATGAACATAGGTTCTATGAGCTCAAACAATATGCTAGAATTGGTAATGACGAGGCTATGCTTGTCCAACATATCCTGAGAGGTTTGAACAATCGTATCAGTGGAGGTATGAGAGTATTCAAACCAGCTTCAATGGAGATAGCCATGGCGAAGGCCAGATTAGTTGAGCTAAACCTTAGTCGTGCACTTGGTGGTTAGACAGGTGTGCAGATAGGAAGTGCACCTACCAGTGGAAATAAAGCTTGGGGAAATTAGTCCTAGTCAGTTGCACCATTTAGAACTCCTCAAGCACCTGCTAAGAGTGGGCAACAATAGAAGCAACAGTCAAAACCAAAATAGTTCTAGAGCCAACAAGGTGGCAATTCTTAGTATAAGAAGGGGAGGAACTGGCAGAGGGGCAAACAAGGCCCTACAGGGCAGGCCTCATAGAGTGCATCTCACGCCCCTAGTTAGGGAAGTTTCCAACAATCTAGTGGACTGACAAGTAATAGAGGAGCTTGCTTCTCATGTGGGCAGTTTGGTCATAGAGTTGCGCAGTGCCCTCAAAATTTCCACAACACAGGTAGTCAGAGGCTAGCAGCATTTGAACCTATAGTAGGAGATGCAGGGAGATCCCATAGAGTATTTGTAGTGGTAAATGACCGCCAAGCTGATCATTAGGGTACAGTCATTGAGGCAATAGATATGTTGCATGGAACCCCTATCTCTGTACTTTTTGATTCTGGAGCTTCTGATTCTTTTATTTCTTCATCCATTGTAGAGCGGTGCGGACTTACGTCTGCTAAGAAGGTGGATAGGTGGCAAGTAGAGTTGGCTACAGGTGTCTGTGTTTCTGTAGATGCTTTTATTCCTAGTTGTGAGTTGAAACTAGGAACCATAGTTACTTCAGTTGACCTTCGGGTTATTCCTTTGGGATCTTATGGAGTTGTATTGGGGATGGATTGGCTATCATCTCACAATGCTCATGTAGATTGTCGCAAGAAGACAGTGGAGTGTTTAGATGACCTGGGAAAAGAAGTGGAGATTGTTGGAGTACAGAGGCCGATATCCCTGCGTATGATCTTTGCTATGCAACTTAAGCAGTGTATGCGTAGAGGATGTCAGCTATTTGCAATTTCTCTTGAGGAATTGGATGAGTCAGAGAGTTGAGAAATCATTCTTGATAGTCATCCTATTCTTAGAGAGTATGCGGATGTGTTTCCATTGGATATTCCTGGTATGTCTCTGAAGCGAGACATAGACTTTCTTGTTGATTTGGTTACTGGTGCAAAACCTATTTTGAGAGCACCATATCGGATGACTACTCAGGAGTTAAGTGAGTTGAAATTGCAGATAGAAGAATTATTGGCCAAGGGATTCATTCATCTTAGTGTTTCCCCTTGGGGTGTGCCTGTTATCTTTGTTAAGAAGAAAGATGGTTCTCTTTGGTTATGCAATGATTATCGAAAGCTGAATAAGGTAACCATCCGGAATAGATATCCATTGCCTCATATAGATGACCTTTTTTATCAAGTTAAGGGAGCCAAGGTGTTCTCTAAGATTGACTTGAAGTTTGGATACCATCAGTTGTGCATTCATGATGCAGACATTCATAAGACAGTGTTTTGTACTCGTTATGGTCACTATGAGTTCACAGTGGTGCCATTCGGGTTGACGAACACACCTTCGGTTTTCATGAGCTTAATGAATGGGGTTTTTTGCACCTACCTTGATCATTTTGTCATTGTATTCTTGGATGACATTCTGATTTATTCTAGATCTGTAGAGGAGCATGTGGGTCACTTATGTCAACTACTACAGTGCATAAGGGAAAATCAACTCTATGCCAATTTAGCAAAGTGTGAGTTCTTCCAAACTGAGGTGAACTATCTTGGTCATGTGGTTTTGGGAGAAGGTATATCTATGGATCCTTCAAAGATCCAAGCCATTGTTGATTGGCTAGCACTGACCAATGTTTCAGAAGTTAGAAGTTTTATGGGTTTGGCCGGATATTACCGTCACTTTGTTGAAGGCTTTTCTTGGATAGGACACCCGATTACTTCTCTTCAGAGAAAAGGGAAGAATTTTGTTTGGTCAGAACAGTGTGAAGTAGCTTTTAAGACCTTGAAGGAACTCCTTGTTAGTGCTCTGATTTTGGCAATTCCTGATCCATCTAGAGATTTCATGGTATGCACAGATGCCTCTTTGGAAGGTATAGGTGCAATACTTATGCAAGATGGACGTGTGGTTTCTTATGAGTCTCGTAAACTCAAGAACCATGAGTTGAACTATCCAGTTCATGATTTAAAGTTGGCAGCTATAGTTCATGGTTTGGTTCGATGTCCGCATTTCTTGTTAGGGCATTGGTTTGAGCTGCATAGTGATCACCGCAGTTTGCAGTATATATTCACACAAAAAAACTTGAATGCTCGATAGCGAAGATGGATGGAATTTTTCTGTGAATATGATTTTGAGGTTCATTATATTCAAGGGAAAGAGAACGTAGTAGCAGATGCTTTGAGTCGTAGGCAGCATGAAGTTTCAGCATTATCCCTTGGAGTAGACTTGAGAGAGAGAATTCTTGGATTTCTTCCTCAGGATACTTGGTATCAAGATGTTAGAGCTGTGATAGAGTCTGGAAGGCCTTTAGAGGGTAGATTTTCTGGGTATAACCTTGAGGCAGATGAACTCCTTCGTCACCATGGACAGATCTATGTACCTCCTTTGGAGGGTCTTTGTGTTTTGATCATGATCGAGGGCCATCGTGCACCTTATTTGGCACATCCAGGTGTCAAGAAGATGCACACAGATCTTAGACAGATTTATCATTGGGTGGGTATGAAACGTGACATTGCTAATTTTGTGTCGAAGTGTTTAGAGCATCAGCGAGTGAAGGTAGAGATTCAGCACCGAGCAGGGCTTTTGCAGCCTAATCTAGTACCAGATTGGAAATGGGATATCATTTTCATGGATTTCATTGTTGGTTTGCCTATCTCTTCATGTCGTCATGATGCCATCATGGTCATAGTTGATAGATTGACTAAGGTTGCTCATTTTGTTCCTATTCAAGCTTCCTACACAATAGCAGTGGTGGCACAAGTCTTCTTAGAAGAAGTAGTGAGATTGCATGGGATTCCGAGGTGGATCATATCTGATAGAGATCCTGTCTTCACCTCCGCATTGTGGACCTCAATTCAGCATGCTTTGGGAACTCAGTTGAATTTTAGTTCAGCTTATCATCTAGAGACAGATGGTCAGACAGAGAGAGTGAATCAAGTATTAGAGGACATGCTTTGCATGTATGTGATGGACCAACAGTCACGCTAGGAGGACTATATATATCTAGTGGAGTTTGCTTATAACAATGGATATCATAGTTCCATAGGTATGTCCCCCTTTCAAGCATTATATGGTCATCCTTCGCACACTCCTTTGAGTTGGGATCGGTTAGAGGATAGGGTGCTTATAGGACTGAATATTCTTTGGGAGATGGAGCAATAGGTAGATAGGATTCGTGAGCATTTAGTAGCAACACAGGATACATAGAAGAAGTATGTAGATGCTCATAGGGTAGATCGTCAGTTTTCTGTTGGTGATCGTGTGTTCTTGAGAGTGCGTCCGCGGAAGAGTCCGATCCGTTATGGAAAGGGTTCTAAGTTGGCACCTTGATTTGTTGGACCTTTTGAGATCCTTGAGAGGATAAGACCTGTTGCCTACCGTCTTGCCTTGCCATCGAGTCTATCCCGCATCCACAATGTCTTTCATGTTTCAGTTCTTCGACCTTATCATCCGGATGTGACACATGTTCTTGATTGGAACTCTTTGCAGGTCGAGGATGGGCAGCTTTCCATGGAGCCCATGTGCATTCTTCAGTGTCGGGATTTGATCATCAGGGGTCGTACCATCGACCAGGTAAGGGTCCTATGGGACTCAAATGATGAGACCTTGGCTACTTGGGAGGATGCAGCAAAGATGAGAGAGTTGTATTCTTATTTATTTTAGGCTTCTAGGAGTAAGCCTAGTTTTGGGGGGAGAACGTAGTACCCCTACTAGTTTGAACTCATTAGACTCATATTTTATTATTGGTTGTTTTTCAGTGGATACATTACAATGATATATTAGTCAGATTTTTATAACATTATGCTTTAACTGGAGATGAGATGTATAATTTATTTGCAGTATTTCAGTACTTGTGATTTATGGCATTTTATGGATTATTGCTATGTACTGACATTTTACTTTATCTATGCAATGTGTAATTATATGTTGTGTGTTTACGAGTGTATTGGATGCAAGGGGATGATTTTCCTTCACTCATTTCAGTGAGACAGGGAATGTCATGATTCTCCTTCATTGGTGTGTATGTCATGTTTTCTATATTGTATATATATGCATGTGTGGTTCGGTGATGCAGGATATTGTAGGTACAAGTACCGGGTAGGTACGAGGTATCGTCTCCACCTGGCTTCACAGGTCTGAGCGTGCCTTATAAGGAAGTGGAGGAGATAGTAGTTGACCCTATTTTACTTAGTTACACTCGTGTGAGTGTCGTCAGTTGGTCATCTTGTTAGTTTGTTCGGCCTTCGTATTTTGTCATTTTATTTTTTATGGGTAATTGCTTGAGATTTGTTTAATTTGAGTGTTTTAGTGGATTAAATTAATTAATTAATTAGGTTTATGGAATTATCTCATGGTTGTATTGTTTATGCATTGAGATTATAAATTTAGTTAATTAAAAGAAATTATTAAATTAAGTTGCAAGCTGCATGATATTAGAAATATATTTTTATTTAAATGAAAAAAATAAATTAGAGTAATTGTTTTTATTATTTCCTAAAATTTTAATTAAATAAATGAATAAAAGGATTAATAAGAATTAAAATATTGTTTTATTTCTTTATTTAGAAAATTAATTAATGTGCATGAGAAAAGAAAAGAAAGAATAATGTTTTTTAATTATTGCATGTTAGTTTATCTTTTGTTATAAAATTAGAAAAGAAAAGAAAATTATTTTTATTCTAAATTTAGGTTTTTTAGAAAAGCTATTGAACCTAGAATTTTAGTTTAAATAGGGGAATAGGTCTTTATTTTAGGTACACACAGGAACAGGTCCGGAATTTAGGTGAAGGAATTTATTGGAAGCTTATTGAAAAAGTTAGGGCACTTCTACAGATTTCTTCTAGGAAAGCTATAACAGGTTGGATGAATTTTTAGTTGTGGGTTTTAGTAGATATTTCTATTTTTCTCTGTTTGATGTGTGTGTATAAAATTATTGTCGAATATAAACCCTCTTCTGGTGAATTCAATTTTTGTTTTAAAATCCATGCCTGATGTGTTTTTCTAGTTTATGGGAAGGATGAATTTTTGAAAACATTGAGAAAATTAAATTATTCTCTCTGGTTTAATTTGTATTAATAGTTCTTTAAATAAATCTTGTGGTTTCTTAGAAATAAATTTAATTGTGAATTAAATTTATTTGATTATCTAAGTTTAAAAAAATTGTGTTTGAAATAAAATTATGTGAAGGAGATTTCAATTTATATGAAATTTTAAAATTCTATGGGAATTATGTAAAATGATGTTTTTAGGAATTTGGAAATTAATATATATATATATATATATATATATATATATATATATATATATATATATATATAAAGGTAGGGCATACTACCTATGGTAGCATCCGCTACCGGCGGTAGTACACAGTACTGCCGACGATAGCAGTGCTACCAGACGGTTGTACTAGCTACCGGGGGTAGCTTAGGCTAGTGTGCCAAGGGGTATAAAACAAGTTTTAACGTGGTTTTAATTTTTAAATTAATTTCTAACCCTTGTGCATACTCTGGTATGACTGTTTCGGGTTTCGTACCCAAGGGTTGGATAAATAAAATTTATTATGTGTTATATTATATATGTATATAAATAGATATATGTGTATTCATATATGTCTTTATATATATATTTATATATTAGATATGTTTTTCTTATGGTAGTTATTATAATATTTTAAATGTATTTTAAATATTATTTAATTACAGTTTGAAATGTTTCAGGAATAGAGCTTATAATTTTTATAAATATGTTGAAAATACATTAGGAGAATTATTTTTATTTTAAATCTTTTTGGACAAATGACAAGAAGGATGTTTTTTTTAAAATAGTGGTATTTTCTTATTATTGGAAAAATCTTTATTCGCAAATAATTTATGCTTTGGCTGTTTTAAAGAAAAGATTGCTTGTATTAGGATCTTGTGTAAATGGTGTTTTCAGTCAAGCTTAAATTTCATTGGTATTTTGGTTGAATTGTCATTGTGTCCTATGTTATTATTTCTCCTAGACCAGGTGTTGTTGTATAACCTATTTGATATGAGCCATTGTGTGTTTTTGTCCAAATGGTCAATCTTGGGTTGGTATTTGTGTATCCTTCACCTGTGCTTGTCAAGATTGTTTATGGTTGTATGTTTCACCATAGAGTTCTCGTAGAGAGAAACATTTCCTGTTAGTGTCATATGAGAGAGAGTGGCTTTCGAGCGGGGGCCGTGCCCGAAGTGGATGACAGGATAACCCATCGAAAGTCTGTTAAAAAGTGATAACCTAATAATTGATTAGGGGGTGGGTAGATTAAATATTAATTAAGATAAATGTACCTCGTGCATAGGTGAGTGCTAGTACATGGCTCATAATGTTACGAGAAGGCCTAGAATGGCAAACTTACCACCTTGTCTTCATGAAAGGATTGGTAGGGTCCGCATGAGACTTAGTTGGAACTGGAGGCTCGGGAGAGGTTACCAAGAGAAACCCAAGGATGGGGGTCGGGACCTATTGAGGCTGTACCTTGGTAACCATCAAGCTATGCGATGACACTCTCTTCTTAGAGTCACTAGTGTTTGGTGAGTTGAGTCACATGGATGTTTGCAGAGTCTTGTAGTCCTTTCGTACTTGTCTTACTTTGCTTGCTTGAGGGTTTTCTACTATCTCCTAGCACGGTGGGGTGGTTCCATTTCGGGATCACATGGTTGGGTGGTAGTGTTAGTTCCCATTGGATGTTCTAGATTGTATCTTTAGGCAAGGAAAGGCTTCGCTAGTGTTTCCTGGTTTGTTGTTTATGTACCGGCTCTTGTTCAAGAACATTGTAATGTTCAGACCTTGTGGTCATGAAATCAGACTTTAATGTAACCTTGATATTGTATCTTTGTAATCAGTGGTATTATTGGAAGCCATGTATTTATGGATATTGTAATATTATTATGTCAGTGAAATGAATGTTATTGTTTTGATCTTATGTTTAAATGGTTTATGGAAATTAGATAGATTAGAATACTTTTATTTCTTTATTATGAAATTTGGATGTATGTGTAGTTTTAAACTTAAGCATTCAATTTATCTAATTAAATGGATTAACTGTGGTGTTAATATAATCTATAAAATTAATCTTCGTTGGTTACCCTTAGGAAAACATAAGATAGACTTTCGCTGTGTTATTCAATGTGTTATGGTTTTAGTTAGTGCTATTGTTCACCAAAAGTGATAACCCAAGACACCTGTAAATCTATCTATGAGATAGCCAATCTCAATCAATGAAACACTTCAGGGCTGGGACATCATAACATAGGATCCTAATGATCCTCCTGCACTTCAGGTTCTACTAGACCTAGGGGGGGACACCCTTTTGATGCATTGAATACAACAATCACAAACATAAGACTGCATCAACAATGAGCAAACAAACCATTCCACAAGCTCACCAAATTAGGTAACATGTACAGATGGGTTGGATCTTATACAAATAATAGGTGAAATAGAGCTTTGGAAGGATAGAACATTAACCCCTAAACATAAAGGGAAATAGATTTGTCTTTTAAAATGTATATCTGAGACCATTCCCAAATCTGTCAAAGACTAGTGCCTTGTTCATTGGGCAGCAGAGTCACTCACAGAACTACAAATATGAATCATAGATGCAAGTTTGTTTTCCTTAAACAAGATATTCATGCATCAATACCTTATATTAATGCACCATTTGATTCATTCACAAATTCATCAGATCTGGATACATATTTCATTATTTATGATTGACTATAGAATTTAAACTCTTCATTGAAGAATGCCTACAAACAATCATACAATCTCCTTGAGATGACAAATTTCATCCTCCTTGAGGATTGAATTCATAATAATGAAAAAACATATCACAGAGACAATCTTGTGGAAAATTACTCATGCCTGACAAAAGTAAGACCTGCAATTAAAACCATATTTACAACAGTGCACTGCAATCTCTGTACCCTAAAACCAAACAGAAGCATTCACAAATCTAGGTCATGATATTCAGAAAGTGGAAGCCATCAAATCTGGAGCATTTTCCAAATTTCTGGCACCCTTACAACTGAGAAGAATTGGGAATAAAAGGGAGAGGGAACCAAATCAAATCTGCAACTGAATTGCCAAGTGTCTCCTCTCTAACTGAATTTTGTTCCCATAGAAACTGCCTCCAAAATATAAAATATTTGTCAAAATTAACCCCATGATCAGATTCCTCACTTCGAGAGCTTTCCGGCGATATATAATACTTTATATTTTGGCCAAAATTTAGACCCTGGACGAATAAATTCCCATTTGTGCTCAGTCATTTAAATATTTTGAATTTTAATATAGTCAGAACTATATCATTTATTCATTTTAATTTTGATTTTTTGCCTCCATTTGTGCTCTGACGCCTTGCCACGTGGTGACCTCTGATTGGTCGATGGGGTTGACCGGATGCCACCTAGGATGACACCCCATCTTTTGCCACCTGTCGGCCACGTCACCACCACTGGGCTGCTTGCTTGTACGCCACTTCATCGCCACGTCATTGCCACTGGACTGCCACCTATCACGTCACGTGGACGGCTCTCGTTCACTTTTGCTATTTCGCAGGGTGTAACTTGCGTGCATCTTCCCTTCGCGAAATAGCACGCACCGTCGATCCATCTCGAACTTGCTCACTCGTTAACCCGACCTTTCTCTGCAAAATTTTGCCTGTCTGCCTCAGGAAGCATGCCTACGTGGGGTCCACCTGACCGTCACTCAATCATCTCCTCCATCACCTTGCGATGCGTTCTCGCGTGCGGACCCACCTTGGGTGCCCAAGGGCACCATCTGTCAAAAGATTTTATGGCTTAGACATATTACTACAGTGTGGATTTGCATATAAACATCAAAAATGTCCCTTTCCCAGCGAATGTGGGATAAAGCTATTTGCCTGTAGCTACACTTTGGAGCTTCTCTCTGAGTTTTAATGGTGATTTCTTTGCATTTGCTTGGAATTCGATGGCCTTTGCTTCATACCAAACACAAAGAGACTGCTACCAGGGTCGAATTTGTATTTTCCATATACATTAATTTGCATTAAACTTCTTTCCCCATCCACCACGTCATGGAGAAGGCTACCCTGTGCATTTGTTTAAAAGTTTTTCATGCTGTTTAACTCACACAGAGGGATAGCCATGCAGTGATGAAGGAGGAAGACTCTTCTTCAAAAGAAAATGCCATCTACCACATTTTTACATAGGGGAGGGGATGGCTTTACAGCAGCGAATAGCATTTTCATTTTTTTATAAAAAAAAACTTTTGCTGCCATAGCCACGTTGGATTTGCTATGATTTTAAATGCCTTCTTCAGTGCTTCATAGTTCATGCACCATGCACAGGGAAGACTTGGCAATTTGTTTGTTTGAAACATTTTTTAATGCTGCTATTTGTATTTGCTGAGTGTTGTTTGCTTCTCCTTGGAATTTGTTGTTGCTGACTTCCACAATCTCCATGCCTTCTTCAAACTCCATCTACATAGAAGCTTCAACCAACACCACATCCAGCAAGGAAAGGCAACGTGGGGGAGGAGGAAATGCTGGTCTGTATTTTAACATTGTTTTAAAAACTTTGCCTTCTAATTACCACACAAGGAGAAAAGATGCCAATGGTTTCGATGCATTTGCTGGAAAGTCTTTATTGTTTGCCTCCTTACCATACCACATAGAATCCTGGAGTGCCCAATGGCATTTGTTATTTCAAGTTTTTTGTTGTTGTAGCTTCACATGGGGAAAGAGGTCTGTTGTTTGCATTGGTTGGAGTTTATAAAGTCTTCTCTTTGTCAAACTTCAAGCATGGAGGATGTTGGCAAAGTCATGAAATTTGGCTTACACCTTCCACATTACATTTGGTTGAAAGGTTTAATGGCTTTTCACATGCCAATGCATTTAATTTGAAAGTTTAAATGGTCTTCTCACACCATGGCTGCCAAGTGCATTCATATTTTTTAATGCTCTTCTTTGTCGCCGAAGGAGGATTTGGCTCCAAACTTGCCAATTTTAAATTGCCTGAAGTTCATAATAACATCTTGAACTCTTATGACATTCCTCATGATTATAATCTATATTTAGATATTCTGAAAATCTCTTAGTGAACAAAGTTGCCAATAAACTAATACGGCACAAGCATGAGCCAGGTCGGGCCCCAAAGTGGGTCCGACTAAAAAAAATTTCGTTTTCATGCAACTGACCCCTGGAATGCTTCACGGACCTCAAAAATACCTCCAAAAATGATCGGCATCATTTTCGGATCATTAATCTGCATTTTACAACCTTTAGGCAATTACGCCACAATTTTCGCATTTAATCGCGAAGATGTAATTTTCAAACCTGTCAAAACATCTTTCTGGAGCTCGCCATCTGACAGGCGTGTACTCTGATATACAAGGATGACTTCTACCAAACGGTTTCTCAAGACAAGTCTCAAGCGAAGAGATAATAATTTCCAAAAATGCCCAACTGGCTTTGTCGACACTGCGGACCTGATGAAGTCAATGTCCTGGCAACACATGACGCCTTTCTCAAAAATACCAAACGACCTCCGTAGGCCCTCAAATTTGGAACACAAGTACCTTTAAGTACATACTAAAACTTTGGATCCTTAGTTTGATCACCAGACTGACAGGATGCAAATGACACACTCACAAAAATGGCTACATTAACTGATATAACACTAGAGTGCGGATAACTGAATTTGATGGCAAAATGAGCTCTTTTGAAAACCGATCAAACGGATTGGTAGAGCCTTGAAATTTGAAATGTAGCTCACCATTTATACCAACATTATCCCGGAACAAACATTCTGACATGATGCTCACCGGGACATTTTTACACTTGTGCAAACATCACAAACTACAAACGGATTGAGCTTTGAAAACTGAGCAAACGGATTCATAAGGACTTGAAATTTTGCATGTTGACTCACATTTATGCATAAAATTCAATCCATTTTGAAATTATTCATGATAATAAACATGGAAAAAGATATAAGCACCCAAAGTAGGCTACTTAATAAAAGTTGCACTTGTGCCTAGAATGCACTTTCAGCTCACCCCTCGAAATGGGTACCTAATAAACTTATCCAAACTGAATTCTAAAAGTTGCACATCACTGCATAGGCCAAATGAAAGGTGTGGGACATGAATCCCGAGCCTTACCCTTTGAAAATCAAATGGCTCCATTTTACCCCCTTGCTAACTAGGCCGTTCAAACTGACTCATTCAGATTATTTGGAAATGCAGGGCAAAATTTTGAAATGGGCCTATAAAATTGACTCAGTTTTAAATACTCCCAACAATGGCTCTGACTAGGGATGGTTGATTGCAAGATCAACACAAGAATCCAAATATCTTTGGTTAAGCAGACCACCCAAAAGACGGTCATTCTTCTCTCAATTCTTCTCCTCAAAATAGGGCTTCCTTATTCTACCCAAATAGCAGGGCACTTTATTGAAAACCACACAACTGAAAGCAAAGAAACTGTACAAAATATACAACTTATTAATGGCCCCGGGCCATCAAAACTGAAATCAATTCTTATCTCTGTCAAACACATGATTTTCATTTCCACAAACTGGAGGTAAGTTGAGATCATCATTCCAATCTGCCTGATCAAAAACACTTCCATTTCCAATTAGCTGATCACATAAAACATAACCAACAGCGTGTTCATAATCATGATATCTCTGAAAATCAAACACATGCTGAAAGGACTGATCACTAGGTGACATAAGAGTGTCATACTCTTTACCATTCTTTCCTAGCTGAAATGAAAAGTAGTCTAACTCATTCTGAAAGTTGAAAACATCATGCACATCTATATTACTAGTTTGCTCAAATGATGAACACTCCTCCACAATGATGGCTTGCAAACTAGAGAGGAAAACTTCCTCATAACATGACTGCACTTCCACTTGTTGATCACAAAAACTATCAGCATTTTGCACACATGAAAGTACATGATTTTTTCTTGCCAATGGTTCATTTCCTCCTTGCAAATCTGAGAAAAACACCCCAGATCTGTCATGTCTTCTAATAGGTAGATCCTCATAATGCATATCAAAGCTAAAATTCATATCAACATATGAACCTTCATTATCATACCTATCAACCATATATGCATTATCATTTTGTCTATCAAACATAGGAAAAGAATCAACATCATATGTATCATTTTTTACACCCTCAAAAACATCATCAGAATCAAAACATATACTGAGTGGGTATGAAAAATTGGGCACATTTTTGAATCCATGTCTCTGAAAATCAGCAGCTAAGAGTTCTGAAATTTGCTCACTACTTAGTGAACCTCCTTCTTCATTTTCATTTTCCTTGGCTTCATCCTCTAAGCTGTAAACATTGTCCCAATCTGATAAGGGTATTGGATCTGCAGTGCTCATGTCTCTATGCACATTTGTTTCATCATCACAACAACTTGCATCTGCATCATATCCTTTATCATGCTGCTCATAATGTGTTGCTATATGTTGCAACATAGTTTCATAACTGGGGTTGCAAACATATTGTGGATTGAACTTAACAACAAGGTGATCTACATCATTAGCATCTAAAACCTCAATGGGTTCATAATTAGCTGAACAATCACTGTTCTCACAAATTTCTTCTCGCTCTGAATACACATTTGAACTTTCATGCTGAGAATAATCACATTCAACATTATAGGAGGTACATCCACTCAGGGGCTCATCTCCTTCATTATTTTTAATCTTGTGTATATTTTCAGATTGGTTACTTTCAATCATATCTATCCATTTTTTAATAGATTCAACACATTCTTCTCTAAAGGCAGTAGACCAATTAACTGAATTAGGCTCATAAAGCTCTAAGAATATCTCAATTAAAACAGACTCAGGGGGTCTATTATCAGTTGAAAGCTCATTCAATGCAGCTAAAAATCTTTCATAGAAGACATATGATGATTCTCCTTTACTTCTTAGCCCTACTTTCCCTTTTAACAACCAGACAAATCTCTCTTGGATCATTTGAAGACATTTTTCAATTTCTATATTGATCTCTTTCAAATTTGACAAAGGATTCTCGGATCTAGGAACTACATCTGGATCCATCAGGTTTATAGGATTCACTGAACCATTGTCATGCATCTTACTATTTTTAAAAAATCTTTTAAAACCTTGCAGTCACTAATTTTTCAAATTTGCATACTACCGAAGATCATAAACACTGGATATTGCAGTAGCATAGATATGCAAATTAATCTTGAAATTCTTCTTTCCCTCTAGACTAGTGTTGTTCACTAAATGGGAAAACAACATTACACATTCTAATTTTCAGAACAAATATCTTTGCATTTGAAACCTCTGAAAATACCTGGAGATTTGCAGCTATAAACTCTTGTAGATCTAGAGATTTACTTCACCTTTAGCATGGTCTTTTACATCAGAGTCACCACCTCTTGCACAGAGGATATTTTGAACAGCAGAACCATTCAATCACAAATTTAATTCTCTTTACTCCTTCGATCTCATTGCAACAAACACTCTTCCAGGTTGTTCAATACTGGTATGAACCATAGAGTCGCCACCCAACTAAGGAATTGGGAAAAATTCACATACAGTTGAAAGAACTTCTCACAACTTTCAACCATGCATTCACTGTTACTCCTTCATAAAGTATGATATGAAACACATATCATTTTGCAGATCCAAAACAAGGAGCATTTTCTTCACCATGAAACCAATTTACACTCTGTGCATACACCATGGACAGACTGGCTGGATATAAAATTGACAGGACTAAGAACACATTCAACCTCTAACCATATCAATCAAGCATTTATATCCATTTATTCCCTAGCAGAGTCGCCATTTTTGTTGTGGTGACTCGGATGGGATAATCTCAACCTTATATAAATTAATTCTTTCTTAACCAGATGCTCTTGATAGTTCATTTACTCCCCAGCAGAGTCGCCATTTTTGTTGTTCACCAAAAGTGATAACCCAAGACACCTGTAAATCTATCTATGAGATAGCCAATCTCAATCAATGAAACACTTCAGGGCTGGGACAACATAACATAGGATCCTAATGATCCTCCTGCACTTCAGGTTCTGCTAGACCTAGGGGGGGACACCCTTTTGATGCATTGAATACAACAATCACAAACATAAGACTGCATCAACAATGAGCAAACAAACCATTCCACAAGCTCACCAAACTAGGTAACATGTACAGATGGGCTGGATCTTATACAAATAATAGGTGAAATACAGCTTTGGAAGGATAGAACATTAACCCCTAAACATAAAGGGAAATAGATTTGTCTTTTAAAATGTATATCTGAGACCATTCCCAAATCTGTCAAAGACTAGTGCCTTGTTCATTGGGCAGTAGAGTCACTCACAGAACTACAAATATGAATCATAGATGCAAGTTTGTTTTCCTTAAACAAGATATTCACGTATCAATACCTTATATTAATGCACTATTTGATTCATTCACAAATTCATCAGATCTGGATACATATTTCAATATTTATGATTGACTATAGAATTTAAACTCTTCATTGAAGAATGCCTACAAACAATCATACAATCTCCTTGAGATGACAAATTTCATCCTCCTTGAGGATTGAATTCATAATAATGAAAAAACATATCACAGAGACAATCTTGTGGGAAATTACTCATGCCTGACACAAGTAAGACCTGCAATTAAAACCATATTTACAACAGTGCACTGCAATCTCTGTACCCTGAAACCAAATAGAAGCATTCACAAATCTAGGTCATGATATTCAGAAAGTGGAAGCCATCAAATCTGGAGCATTTTCCAAATTTCTGGAACCCTTACAACTGAGAAGAATTGGGAATAAAAGAGAGAGGGAACCAAATCAAATCTGCAACTGAATTGCCAAGTGTCTCCTCTCTAACTGAATTTTGTTCCAGTAGAAATTGCCTCCAAAATATCCCACATTTGTCAAAATTAACCTCATGATTAGATTCCTCACTTCGAGAGCTTTCCGGCGATTTATAATACTTTATATTTTGGCCAAAATTTAGACCCTGGACGAATTAATTCCTATTTGTGCTCAGTCATTTAAATATTTTGAATTTTAATATAGTCAGAACTATATCATTTATTCATTTTAATTTTGATTTTTTGCCTCCATTTGTGCTCTGACGCCTTGCCACATGGCGGCCTCTGATTGGTCGATGGGGTTGACCAGATGCCACCTAGGATGACACCTCATCTTTTGCCACCTGTCGGCCACGTCACCGCCACTGGGCTGCTTGCTTGTACGCCACTTCATCGCCACGTCATCGCCACTGGACTGCCACCTATCATGACACGTGGACGACTCTCATTCACTTTCGCTATTTCGCAGGGTGTAACTCGCGTGCATCTTCCCTTCGCAAAATAGCACGCACCGTCGATCCATCTCGAACTTGCTCACTCATTAACCCGACCTTTCTCTGCAAAATTTTGCCTTTCTGTCTCGAGAAGCGTGTCTGCATGGGGTCCACCTGGCCATCGCTTAGTCATCTCCTCAATCACCTCGAGATGCATGCTCATGCGTGGGCCCATCTTGGGCGCCCAAGGGCACCATCTGTCAAAAGCCTTTATGGCTTAGACATATTACTACAATGTGGATTTGCATATAAACATCAAAAATGTCCCTTTCCCAGCGAATGTGGGATAAAGCTATTTGCCTGTAGCTACACTTTGGAGCTTCTCTCTGAGTTTTAATGGTGATTTCTTTGCATTTGCTTGGAATTCGATGGCCTTTGCTTCATACCAAACACAAAGAGACTGCTACCAGGGTCGAATTTGTATTTTCCATATACATTAATTTGCATTAAACTTCTTTCCCCATCCACCACGTCATGGAGAAGGCTGCCCTATGCATTTGTTTAAAAGTTTTTCATGCTGTTTAACTCAGACAGAGGGATAGCCACGTAGGGATGAAGGAGGAAGACTCTTCTTCAAAAGAAAATGCCATCTGCCACATTTTTACATAGGGGAGGGGATGGCTTTACAGTAGCCAATAGCATTTTCATTTTTTTATAAAAAAAAAACTTCTGCTGCCATAGCCACGTTGGATTTGCTGTGATTTTAAATGCCTTCTTCAGTGCTTCACAGTTCATGCACCATGCACAGGGAAGACTTGGCAATTTGTTTGTTTGAAACATTTTTTAATGCTACCATTTGTATTTGTTGAGTGTTGTTTGCTTCTCCTTGGAATTTGTTGCTGCTGACTTCCACAATCTCCATGCCTTCTTCAAACTCCATCTACACAGAAGCTTCAACCAACACCACATCCAACAAGGAAAGGCAACGTGGGGGAGGAGGAAATGCTGGTCTGTATTTTAACATTGTTTTAAAAACTTTGCCTTCTAATTACCACACAAGGAGAAAAGATGCCAATGGTTTCGATGCATTTGCTGGAAAGTATTTATTGTTTGCCTCCTTACCATACCACATAGAATCCTGGAGTGCCCAATGGCATTTGTTATTTCAAGTTTTTTGCTGCTCTAGCTTCACATGGGGAAAGAGGTCTGCTGTTTGCATTGGTTGGAGTTTATAAAGTCTTCTCTTTGTCAAACTTCAAGCATGGAGGATGTTGGCAAAGTCATGAAATTTGGCTTACACCTTCCACATTACATTTGGTTGAAAGGTTTAATGGCTTTTCACATGCCAATGCATTTAATTTGAAAGTTTAAATGGTCTTCTCACACCATGGCTGCCAAGTGCATTCATATTTTTTAATGCTCTTCTTTGTCGCTGAAGGAGGATTTGGCTCCAAACTTGCCAATTTTAAATTGCCTGAAGTTCATAATAACATCTTGACCTCTTATGACATTCCTCGTGATTATAATCCATATTTAGATATTCTGAAAATCTCTTAGTGAACAAAGTCACCAATAAACTAATACGGCACAGGCATGAGCCAGGTCGGGCCCCAAAGTGGGTCCGACTAAAAAAAAATTCGTTTTCATGCAACTGACCCCTGGAATGCTTCACGGACCTCAAAAATACCTCCGAAAATGATCGGCATCATTTTCGGATCATTAATCTGCATTTTACAACCTTCAGGCAATTACGCCATCGCGAAGACATAATTTTCAAACCTGTCAAAACATCTTTCTGGAGCTCGCCATCTGACAGGCGTGTACTCTGATATACAAGGATGACTTCTACCAAACGGTTTCTCAAGACGAGTCCCGAGCGAAGAGATAATAATTTCCAAAAATGCCCAACTGGCTTTGTCGACACTGCGGACCTGATGAAGTCAGTGTCCTGGCAACACATGACGCCTTTCTCAAAAATACCAAATGACCTCCGTAGGCCCTCAAATTTGGAACACAAGTACCTTTAAGTACATACTAAAACTTTGGATTCTTAGTTTGATCACCAGACTAACAGGATGCAAATGACATGCTCACAAAAATGGCTACATTAACTGATATAACACTGGAGTGCGAATAACTGAATTTGATGGCAAAATGAGCTCTTTTGAAAACCGATCAAATGGATTGGTAGAGCCTTGAAATTTGAAATGTAGCTCACCATTTATACCAACATTAGCTCGGAACAAACATTCTGACATGATGATCACCGAGACATTTTTACACTTGTGCAAACATCACAAACTACAAACGGATTGAGCTTTGAAAACTGAGCAAACGGATTCATAAGGACTTGAAATTTTGTATGTTGACTCACATTTATGCATAAAATTCAATCCATTTTGAAATTCTTCATGATAATAAACATGGCAAAAGATATAAACACCCAAAGTAGGCTACTTAATAAAATTTGCACTTGTACCTAGAATGCACTTTCAGCTCACCCCTCGAAATGGGTACCTAATAAACTTATCCAAACTGAATTCTAAAAGTTGCACATCACTACATAGGCCAAATGAAAGGTGTGGGACATGAATCCGGAGCCTTACCCTTTGAAAATCAAATGGTTCCATTTTACCCCCTTGCTAACTAGGGCGTTCAAACTGACTCATTCAGATCATTTGGAAATGCAGGGCAAAATTTTGAAATGGGCCTATAAACTTGACTCAGTTTTAAATACTCCCAACAAGTGCACTTAGTCTTTAACAAAAAAAAAATTATTTCACCCTTTAGTTGCCTAGTTGTGTTGTTTTCCTTTAGGGTTCCTAGCGGGGCATTACATAATCAGAACACTATTGGAGACTTGGGCTAATGATCTCAAGCAGTTGAAGATCAATTTTGGTGATGCATTCTCTAAACTTGTTTTGTAATGAACATTATGACTCTATGATTCTATAATTTTTATATATATATAATGCTTAGATGAAAAGTTTTGATATCACATGTATATATCTTTCATGTTTTTACTTTTTTATTTGCCATTGATTTCAAAGGGGGAGTAGTAGTTTAAGAGTCAAAATTTTGTATGTAATGACAGATTAAGGGGGAGTAGATTTCATTTTTGTAATGACATGTAATTGCAAAGAGGGAGTATGAGTCCATGTATGTCAGATAGTCAATTTTTGTGTTGCATACTTAGTGGATAATTTTTTCCTAAGTGTTGCCATCAATGCCAAATGGGGAGAATGTTGGTATTTGATCATTTGATCTGAACCGGTAATGTGTTGCAACCGGTATATGTCTAGAGGTTAGATTTCTATATGATGACTATTTTGTATGTTATCATTGATGGCAACTATGTTTCTTTAAGTCATCTAAGTCCTACAGTTCAACCAACAAGGCTTAACTGGTTAGTAGAGACAATTTTCATTAGAACTGGTAATTAGGACTTCAACCGGTAAAAGACTGACAATGTTACATTCCAACAACCGATACGTGAAATTCATGAAGAATGAGATGATGCAATTTTGTAGCAACATTGAAGACTATTAGATGAAGATATGTTTGTGACCGCACATACAGATCTAATCAGGTGAATGAGATTAGATTGGCGGGACATAAAAATGGTTAGAGACTCAACCGATAGTGATGAAAATCACTCAGATTGGTAAAATGACACAAAATTGGATTTGTTATGTCAGTGGCCGACATAAGTGAGGCGTACATTGCAAGATTGTATAGATATATTGAACCTAGGGAATTGTAATAGGTTCTAGCCGACCTAATGATGATTTTAAAATATATGATGAGTTATGAAGTGATGCAGAGCATCATGTAAAACCAACCAAACATCAAGGATCATGCTTATCCAATCATCTGAACAACATTTTAGAGGCATTTCTCATGTAACAACATACCTTATCATTGAATCAATAACAAATATGATAGGTTCCTCAATCTCATCAAAGATACTTACAACCTTTACATCCTATAAACTCAAACATTCAATCAATAACCTTTAATTAATCACAAATCTTCCAACATATCCATAAAAACTCATACCAATCAATCATGAGTCCATCCAATTCATGCTTCTAATCACCTTCCAAATCTGTCCCAGTTGTGACAGTTTTGATACCCTGCATTCTGTTATTAACATCTTTCTAACCAGACATTAGTTTGAAAATCTCTCTAGTGGAGACATAGATAATTAGTATTTCTAAAACATATTAAATTTTTTTAAAGATCCAACGGTTCGTTAGAGCTTTATGCCCTCTGCACCGAGACCATTTTGACTGTCATAGAAAAAACAAGAAATGTGCATGCCCAGTCTGCCTAGGGCATCAAATATCTTCCAAAATACAAATCCATTTGATATGAAATAAAATCCATATGAAAGACCCTTTGATCTACTCTCAGAATAACTAAGATTTAGATTTTTCCTAGAGTTAAAAGTTGGAATATGATCAAACCCTTGCACACACCTCTATAAATGAGGGTTTACAAACTGTTTTTACAAAAACTAACATAACTCATTCATTCCTTCATAAAAAAACACCAAACCAAAGCCAAAAGAAGGATAACTCATTGACCTAACTTTTCATAGTAATTATACACCATTTCTAGGCCTTACATGGCCATACAAGGCCTAGAAATAGAGAAGATAACTGTTTTAGGACTGCAAAACAAAGGTTTTTGAATTCCCAATTTCAAACAAAATGTACTCCTTCTTTCTCTTTGGTTTGGATCAAAATTACATCATTTAAATAGTGAGTCCCATTCTTGGGAACTCTCATAACTACCCTTTAACCAATTTGGAACTCCTCATTTATGCATTTTACATACTTATTACCCTTATTTGGGTCTTTTAACACATTTTGGAACATTTCAACCTCATGAGGACCTTTTGGACAATTTATGAAAAATGGCTTACATAGCCTTACATTATGATTTACTATTACTCAAATAGACCTTATAAGCTCAAAAATTATTGAAATTACTCATGACATCACTCTTGACCTCATGGAACCTCTCAAAACTAGGTGCTCCTGCACCATGAAGTTTGAAAAGTGTATGAGCTTGAATGTGTAACAAATCAAAAGCGAATTTTGTAATTCTAATTGTGCGGTGATCAGAGGAGTTCAAAGATGGATTTTATATGATGCTGTAATATTTTGAAGTGGATCTTATTGGACACTAAAGGTGTTATACTGAGATCATTTGTACTTGTTGTCTCCCTAATAGCTACAGCAAGAAAATCCTCTCACAAGGTCACTCCTAACAGGGTGCAGTCGGATCCTAACAGGTCCGATCATTAAAATCCTGTAACTAGGTGACACATTAACTTGTGTTTGCAAATCCTAGTAACTTGGGTAGCTCCTAACAGGGCTGGTCCTCACGGGCCTTATTGTATAGCTCTTAATTGGTCTTAGACACTTCTAACCAGGTGTGCCCCTAACCAGGTGTTGTAGACCTTAACTAGTCAGATCTCTATATTGTAGATAGTGGATCTTGTGGGTACTAACTCCCACCATGGTTTTTCCCATTTGGGTTTTCCACGTATGAAATCATGTGTTATGTGGTTTATTCTTTATGTGGTGATTGCATACTTGATGTTATTTCTTATATGCCTAATGAGTTTTAAGTTAGTGAAATTGATAATCAGATTTGTTTTATTTTACTTGCACTGATTCACTCCCCCTCTCAGTGCCTTATAAGTTCATCAAGAAAATCCTTGAGCAAACAACAATTTCACACAAGGAAAGGGCACCAAATAATGAAACAAATATCACTCAACAAAGCAAAAGTAGATCCTTGGAGAGGGAGAGAGAAATGAATCGTTGCCCCCAAGTGTAAGGGCAATGAGTATTATAAAAATTCCAAAGAGAGATTATTCATAAAAGACATATCATTTAAAATAAAGAATCTAGGTCCTAACAAGGGACACGCATGTACTCACATGAAGGATAATTATATTCAAGAAAGGACATTAAGTTATCACATAAAATGATAGGTAATCTTCAAAGAGAAGGAGAGATATAGAAGAAGGATCACAAAAATTGTCTAAGGAGAGATCATTCATAAGACATACCTATCGACCTCCTTTAATGGTTAAATAACTAAGCCCTAAAGATATAACTTAAAGATTACACATCCATACTAATTAGCTATCAAACTCATTATGGAGGTTAATTTATCTTATCAACCCGGAGACATGAACTTGAAATGGGTTAGCACTGTATGTACACTAAGACTCTCTTATGGCCATCATGACTTAAGCAAAGAACCATGTTGGAATTGAAATTTTGTAAACAACTAATGAAGGAAACTGAACTTAAATCAATAACTAATTTGAACATGTAAATATTAATCTCACACAAGCTACAAGAATGAAATTCCAAAAAAACAGACAAGAAATTACTATACCCTCTTTGGTTGCAGGAACAAACATAGAGCAAAGTTTTGTGGCTACAAGAATAGTTAATTGTTGGAATGATACTAACTACCGAATGAATAATAACTACTAAGATAACTATAAAAATTTCTAATGAAGTGGGCCCCCTTGAGTGAGACTTCCAAGATTAGCACAAGTGCTGAAGGCTCAGAATATCATTTTATTCATCAAAGCATAAGTACATAAGATATGGAAACATGCTCTTGAACTATATTTCAAAGCTGAAAGTAAACTTACATCTTTAGAATGTTCAACCCCCTACAAGGGATCATCTAAGTATTACTTATAGAATAAAAACTACCAACTATCATAACTAACTAGGCGACCAACTCTGCAACATAAGGAGGGCGCCATTTATTGAAAGCATAAAAATAGGAAAGGAAAGCGCATGCATGTGCTTAGCCAAGTCAGATAAGACTTCCTCAATGGAGATATAGCGCAACATGCCCCTAAATAGACTCAACTAATTGTACATGATTAATTAAGAAGGTAGTTACAACATTAAGTAGAGAAAGCTCCTCTACATTGGTTATTCCTTGACTTCTTCAATAACTGTCCAGCTGGTAAGAGTCCCGCTCCTTGCTGCAAGCTTCAACATAACATCTCTTTCTTAGTACAACCCTACAAAACACATTAGCACATACAAACAACCACATTTCCTAAATCATCTTGAAACAACATTCTTTCCAATAAATGCACATTTAATATATAATTACATAGCATATGCATTAATATCATGAATTGTTTCAAGGTTAAACTGAAGCCCAAAAGGTAATAGTTTCTAAGGAAATAGCATAGTAAATAGTGACATCACAATATCAAAGTCTAAAGTATTATCATAAACAACATAATAAATCCTTAGAAAACAAGACTATAAACTTGTCTCATCATTTCCCCCAACCTAATATCTTGTTGGTCCTCCAACAATATTATTCCTTAGTCAAGCCAAGGTTCTCATATCACCAATTGCTAACTATCCTACATCATGGGCTACATCCTCTGAATTTGGATCCCAATAAAATCCATTCCTATGTTTCAACCTATTCCATCTTGGGCTTTCTTCTGCTATATCATAACGATAGTATATGTAGTCTGGCACTTACAATAGCAAGAGGGGTTGCTGGAATATTAATGGGAAATAGTAATGTTTCTGTGTTCTTCGAAGCTGTATATATCTGATACATCTTTTCTTTGCTGCATAATAAATCTATAGTGAATGTGGCTCAACTTCCCTTAGCTGATGAGTCAAGCTATCCCATCTCTATGAAAGGTACCCTACGACTATTTTTCTTGTAGTATCTTCCACTTGTTCATATTTTGCATAGGCTTCTTCCTACAGATGCAATACTTTGTCCTTGATATCTCGCCTATATATAATTTAATGCCAGCTATAAAGAATTGCTACAGTATTACGAGATTAAGCCCTAAGAGGCAAGGGTTCTTGTAATTCCTTCTCTCTGTAAGCTCTAAACTGTATACCACAATTGTTTTCATTTTGAATCTAGGACATAAATGCCCTCAAATGGATATCTCCAATATGCATCAGTGGGTTCCATTGATGGTCATCTAGGACAACATAATTATGTAGGTACAACTCACAAAGTAAATTCTTAACCTCTAGTGGGGATTCTTGGTAGGCTTGAAAGAATTCCTGAGGGGTCTTGATGGAAGGGTTTAGCCTTGAAATTACCCTAGAAAATTAGAAAGAAAGATATCTCTCCTTTAAATGCAATGTGTAAAACCTTGGAGGGGTCCCACATTCCATTAATTGTGGCACTAATTCTACTACGTCATCCACTTGTTTCTTTAATTTAACAATATTCTCATCTTTATCCCTAATTTCATTATCCTTTTTATTAATTTTTTTTTTTGTAATTTAAGGTTTTCTTCATGCCTCTTTTCTGGTTCATCCAACAATTTTATCATTACACTATGCCATGAAGATGCAGGGGGTCTATGCATACCTACCAAAATTTTCTCGACAACATGTTTGAATGGTAGTATTGATGGTTGCTCAAATTTCTACTGAAAGGGTTCATCCTAATCTTGATGTGGTACTTCCTCTTCTTCTTCTTGCTCTGCTATGGCAGCAAGTTGGTCTAACTCTATTTTTGCATGTTCCTCAAATGCATGCTCTTCAAATGTGCTTTCCTCTTCATCATGTATCTCTTCATTTGAGGATGCTAACACTTTTCTAGCTTCTTTCTTCAATCTTGGGCTTTTCTTTGGCCTCCTACCAACATTTGTAGCTGGCTTTGTCTTGGTTGTGAGGGTTATCCTATTTTTTGCAGCTACAAGAGGAACAATGTCTCATTTTTCTATTTTCTAGGGCTAGGGCTAGGTTTTTCTAGGTTTTTCCATTTCATGAGTCTTAACCCTAACCTTTTCTTTCCCTTTTTTTCTTTCTTCTATTGTTCCTCTTCTTTTCTAGCAGCTTCCGTAGTTCGACGTGTGGTTTGCAGTGGAGTATCACCATCATGGCTTGAAGAAGGAGTTCCCTCTTCCTTTGATTTATAGGAATTAATGGCTATAGCCATACTGGCTATACGAAGGCTTGCTCTGGGTCTTACATGAGAGGTAGACACCTTAGAAGTGGCTGCAGAACTATTATCATTTTATGACACCCTTGGTCCATCAGTGAGAACCGATCAGAGATATGTTCCATGGACCAGTGCTGCCCTAGTTGATCAAGGAGAAAAGAAATGGACTTATGAGGTGTGAAGTGTTGTCTTGTCAGAAGGAAGTTCCTAATTCTTCCCAACTTCGGTGACCCAGGTCTTCAAAGTTACCTCAGAACTCTAGAACCCCTAGGTTCCCAAGTTCCTTGTTCTTCTACCCTCAAAAATCCAAAACTCCCAGGTTCCCAGGTTCCTTGTTCTTCTACCCCATAACTTCAGAACCCCCAGGTTCCCAAGTTCCTAAGTTCTTCAATCCCAAAACTTTGGAACCCCCAGGCTCCCAAGTTCCTTGTTCTTCAACCTCAAAACTTCAGAACCCCCAGGTTCCCAAGATCCTTGTTCATCTACCCCGGAACTCTAGAACCCCCAGGTTCCCAAGTTCCTTGATCTTCTACCCTAGAACTCCATAACCCCCAAGTTCCCAAGTTCCTTGTTCTTCTACCCTAGAACTCCAGAACCCCCAGGTTCCCAAGTTCCAAAGTCTTCAACCTCAAAACTCTGAAACTCCCAAGTTCCTAAGTTCCTTGTTCTTCTACCCCCGTAACTCTGGAACCCCCCAGGTTTCGAAGTTCCTAGTTCTTCAACCTCGAAACTCTAGAACCCCTAGGTTCCCAAGTTCCTTGTTCTTCTACCCCCAGAAATCTAGAACCCCCAAGTTCCGAAGTTCCTTGTTCTTCTACCCCGGAACTCCAGAACCCCCAGGTTCCCAAGTTCCTAGTTCTTCAACCCCAAAACTACAAACCCTCAGGTTCCCAAGTTCCTTGTTCTTCTACCCTCAGAACTATAGAACCCCTAGGTTCCCAAGTTCCTTATTCTTCTACCCTGAAACTATGGGACCCCCAGGTTCCCAAGTTCCTAAGTTCTTCAACCCTGGAAGTTTGGAACCTCCAGGCTCCCAAGTTCCTTTTTCTTCTACACTGGAACTCCAAAACCCCCAAAGTTTCCAAGTTGCTAAGTCTTCCCAACTTCAATGACCCAAGTCTCTGAAGTTTCCCTAAATCCAGTGACCCAGGTCTCTGAAGTTCCCCCAACTTCGGTGACCCAAGTCTCTGAAGTCTTCCAAACTACTTCCGGCTTGCAACACTTCTAGATGGCATGATCGACACTCAAAGCTTTAAATGCTCTGACAACTTTGGTGACTCATGCACCTTCTTTTGTGGAGCCACAAGGGTGTATTTAACATTTTTTGGCAGGATTTCCATCAAGGGAGGTATGGGGCCATGCTTGTTGTGGTGACTTATGTCATGTCTGCATACTCTGACTTTGGAAGGTCAGTCAATCCACCCTTCTCAAAATTGCCTTTTGTGGGTATGGCTAGGTTGATTGCATGTACAAGTCAAGTGCATGTACTTCCTTGCACTCCCAGACTGACATACAAGGGTCATGATCACTCTTGTAACCATTTTTCTATATAAAGGCTACTAAGCCTCATTTTAAAGGGTTCTGTCCTTGTTGGCTTGAGCTATTCTATTCTCTCCCACTTCTCTTGTATTTATCTTGCATTTATGAAACTGTAAGTTTGGCCTTTGGCCTTTGAATGAATTAGAATTACATTCTTGCCTTCCTTCAACTTATGCATGGTGTGTATGTTTCCTTACCTTCATAATAGGTTTATATTTTGTGGCTCTTCTCTCCATATATGCCATGCTAACTTGTTGTGTCTAAGTGTGGCTTGTGGGAATCCTTCTCCCTTCTTGACACTTAGCAAATTCTAACCTCCATACATGTATTTGGGTCACTCATGCAACTAAAGTTTGTGCATATCTTGGGTATTTCAGTTGATTCCTTGTGCCATTTCGGGTGGGGAGGAACAATTTCTTATCTTGGTGCATCACCTCCTTTGATTTTAAGCATTTCTCTCTTCCCTTTACCTCTACAAGTTGTTAAGATAGGCTTAGGAGTTAATTTTGAAGTGTTGAGTTGGTTCAACACTTGCACCTGGACTAAGAAGGAAGCCAACCTTCTCCAAAGATTCAACCCCCTTGCTCAAGGTCCCATACTTTGGGGTTGTTTCCATGTTTCCTAAGGTTGTTGAGTTGATAGCTTAGCAAGGGTGCGAGATTTTTTGATAACATTAACCTTCCTCCTTTTGCTAGACCTATGAGACTAATTCCTCTATTCCACATTTTTTGGTCTGAACCAATCCACATTCTCAAATTCTTCCCATGTCATACCAAAAATTTCCCATAAAGATTTTTCAACTAGAAATTTTATCAAATAGTGGTGAGACACAAAGTTGGTCTTACCTTTTTGAGCTTCATCTACCATGATCTCCAGCAATCTGTAGAGCATATTAGGCACGTTCATTCTCCTTCCATGTCTTAGGTGGTTTAAAAGCTTGAAATGAATGAAATGTAGAGAAGACTGGTAATCGTCATAGGTAATATATTTGCAAATGTGCATAGCTACATGCATCCACTTGTTTGGCAATGATGTTCTCCTTGCTCCTTGTTTATCCACAACAAGTGGTGGGTCACCAGGTTCAGTAAATTTTGCCCTTGCTGTTCTTGCATCTCGAGATGCAAGGTATGGTTCCCCATCAATGGGAAACCCTGTAACTTCCACAATTCTCTTCTCTGTAACTACTAGTTCCAATCCTTTTACCATTTGAAAAATTCTTTGCAAATTCTGTAGCAATATCTTCATTGAAACTTTGGAATTTGAAGTAGTCTAGCTACCCATAATTTTGAAATTCCACTAGACAAACATCATCCTGTAGGATTACAATCATGAATAGTGGGTTTATTCCTAATTAGCTGCTCACCCTTCTTTCCTATAGTCACTCTCTCAAGCAATCCCTCATGTTCTATCTTCACTGAAAGAGTCAATTTTTATTTTCTCTCTGAATTTTGGTCTTTTCATAGTTTTTTGATGCTACATCTTACCCTTTGTTTTGAAATTTGTCGACTAAGACAAGAAAATTATTAATAAATGTTATTTTGAAAGGGCTTTCAAGAAAATTGATGGTGCAATGTCACATCATTGGTTCAAATCAACTAATAGGCAACTAATGGGCGTATTCTTCCTTCCCCCAACCTAAATTAAGGTATATGTCCTCATAGGCTAAAGTTTATATGAAAATATGCTATGTAAATATCATAATTAATGAACATGATGAAAAGTAATATTATTTAAGATAATTATGGGAGAAGTAATCTTTTGCACCTGCCCGATAAAGTGGATTTGCATGTCCAGCATGTGCAGTACCTGTCAATCAATCAATTAAGTAATAAATGAAGGATGAGATGGAGTGTAATGATGGAGTGAAGGCAGATGCACAAAATGATGAAAGAATTGGATTTCCATTGAATTGGAAATATTTATTATGATGTGAGGCACACATGTATTAGGTAGAAGGATGGACACTTGGACTGCTTCCTTTGGCTTCAGGAAAGTTAGTGAATTACTACATGAATTCTGCTTTTGAAGTTGTCTTGTGATATAAACACAAGCGATGACCATTGACTAGAAATTTGAATCTAAAAGGGTCAATTGTGGTAATTTGAACAACTCAATTTGAAAATACTTGTGCTACCTCATATGGTCCTAGCCATCTAGTTTGTAGCTTTCTTGCACGTTCTTGATACCGAGAATCATAAAGAAGATCCCAGTCACCTAGTTGGAACTGATTCTTTGTAATGTATTTATCATACCACTTGATCCGTTGAGCTTGCACAACTTCTATGCAGTGAAGTGCTGCCTTCCTCATTTCATCTAGGTTATTAAGCTGCATGATCCTTTCTCTTTGTGCTTCTAATAGGTTTATTTCTAGATCCAATGCAATTCTTAGAGTTTTATGTTCAAACTCAATTGGCATCATAACTATTTTCCATACAATAATTCAAATGGTGTAAAACCTGTTGTTATTTTCTATGTGGTTCTGTATGCCCAGACAACTTCAGGCAATCTATTGGCCCAATCTTTCCTATGAATGACCACTATTTTTGTCATAATTCCTTCAATTTACCGATTGGTTACCTCAACTTTCCTATTTTCCTAAGGATGATAAGGGGTATATTTCTGATGCCTAACATAATATTCATTAACTAGTGCTATAACAAGGGTTGATGTGAATTGAGCTCCTTAGTCTATCACTATCTCCCTTGGAACCCCATATCTTGTGAAGATATACTCATAAAGAAATTTTGCAACCTTATTATCCCTTGCATGTTTAATGGCCTTAGCTTCCACCCATTCAGTGACATATTCAATACATATTAGGATATAGGACTTACCATTAGATGGTGGATCGATTGGACCCACAAAAACCAAGCCCCATTTTCAAATGGTGTGATAACAACTTGAGGGTAGAGGGGCATCTCATTTGATTTCATTAGTCATCCCATCCTCTGACATCTATCACACTTGCTTCTGTACTTGATTGCATCTCTATGAAGTGTGGGCCTATAATAACGCGTGTTGAGATTTTTCATTGCTACCATTTTTGCAACAAAATGTCCTCTATAGGGTTCATCATGACATGTATGCAAAATGTCATAGGTTTCATCTTCTCTAACACATCTCTTCATCACATGATCTAGTCTAGTGTAGAACAAAAACCCTTCAAAGGGAAATATTTCTCAACTATAATTCTCCTCTCTTTTTAGAGAAGTGAGGAGGCACCTTTCCTGCAATGAAATAGTTTGCTATGCCTGCATACCAAGGTGTATGCATTTTGATTGAAAACAAGTGTTCGTTAGGTAAATAATCATCAATTACCTGATTATCTTTTGACGTAATCAATCTAGATAAGAAATTCGCTACCACATTTGCTTTGCCAAGCTTATCAATTATGGTGATATCAAATTCCTGCATCAACAATAACCATCTTGCCAATCTTCCTATGATCAAGAACTTATTCATAAGATATTTGATTGCTGCATGATTCATATGGATAAAGATTTGACATCTTGTGATATAATGCCTGAATTTGTTGAGGGAATATATGACTGCCAATATTTCTTTCTATGCGACTGTGTAGTTAAAATCAGCCCCATGTAGGTTCTTGCTAACAAAATAAATTACATGTTCAACTAAGGCCTCTTTCTGGCCCAAAAAAGGTCCTATTGCATAATCAGATGAATCTGTATGAATGTGGAATGGAAGTTCCCAATTAGGACCCTTGAGCATAGGTTCTTGTGTTGATGCTCCTTTTAGATTAGAGAATTCTTTATCACAATCCTCTGTCCAATGAAATTTTGTATCCCTAGTCAAAAGGTTATAAAGTGGTGCTACAATTTTGCTGAAGTCTTTTATTAATAACCTATAATACCCTGCATGCCCTAGAAAACTTTTGGTATCCTTTTGTTTCACAGGTGTAGGAAGACTAGAAATGACTCCAATCTTGGTTGGATCTACCTATATTCCTTTTTGAGAGATGTAGTGGCCAAGGACCACTCCTTGTTGCATCATCATGAAACACTTTTTTAGTATTCAAGGATAAATTATGATATTCACATCTTTGCAACACTTTTTCTAGTTTTTGTATTGTTTCAACAAAATTAGTGCCATAAGTAGTAAAATCATCCATATAAATTTCCATATATTCTTGTGAAATGTATGAAAATATACTTATCACTTCTTTTTGAAAGGTTGCAGGTGCATTGCAGAGACCAAATGGAAGCACTAAATAAGTGTAGGTTCCCCAAGGCCAGGTGAAAGTTGTCTTCTCCTGATCTTCTAGTGGAATTTGTATTTGATTGTAGCAACTAAAACCATCTAGGAAATAGAAGTATTGCTTTCCTGCCAGTGAATCCAATACTTGATCTATGAAAGGAAGTGAAAAATGACCCTTAGTTGCAGCGTTGAATTCCCCGTAATCAACATAAACTCTCCATTTAACTCCTTTTTAGGCACAATTACCAAATGAGATACCCATTCTCTGTCTGAGATTGGGTAGATAAATCCTGCTTCCAAGAGCTTCTACAATTCTTCCTTCATAATTTACCTTAATGTAGGGTTAATTATTCTTTGTGGCTACCTCACTGGTGCACAATCATCTTTGATATTGGTCCTATGAGTGCATAATTTAGGATCAAGACCCTTCATGTCATGGTAACTCCAAGCAAATTCCTGCTTATACTTGTTTAACAAATTTGTCAAAGATAACTATTTCTCTTAGCTAAGCTCATTATTGATGTTCAGATATTTTCCTTCTACAACTTGTACTTGTGTAGTCAATTCTATCATGGTTGTCTCACTAACACTTGGCATTTTAAATTCTTTGGGTAATAATGTAGGCAAAATATATGTTGCTGAAGTAGGAGCAATCGAAAGAAGCATTGGAAAAGGAATTTTTGAACTAAATTCATGGTTAGATGATTTTGTATGAGCCTCATAATGATTTTGGATTATTGGAGACAAAATTTCATTTTCATCATACTGTTATAAGAAAGGGCTTCTATCTATCATCATGAGCTTAGCCACTAAATTAATATCTTCAACTTATTCTCTGACATTTGGCCAAATAGGATTATCTATGTCTTGGGTTGGTTGAGAAAGTGGATAGAGAAGAAACTTTTTAGTATTCTTACCATTAGAGATGGTTATGTCTCCTAGATGACATCCTATATAAGAATCTGTTGTGGCCAACCATGGCCTTCACAAGATAATAGGATATCCTCCTAGTGTGGCTCTAGGGGAAAGGATCATAAAATCTAGTGGATACTCACAGGAGTCAATAGTAACCATTACATATTCTACTATACCATCTAGTTGGATAGTAGAACTATCATTAAGCTGCAGGATGGTAGCAGTGGGTCTTCGATTGACAATATTTAGTTGTTACAGGATATCCTTAGTCATCACATTAATTGCTCCAACTAGTTCTATTAAAGGGTTTTTTATTTTTATACCATTGATGATGACCACAACTATAGGGCTATCTCGATCAACATACTTGGGGATAGTTACTTTCCCAAACATGATATCTGCCAATTGGCCTACCACATGAATAGTTTTGGGATCTTTCATCTTCCTTCTTGGGTTTTTGAGACATGCCTATTTTATTGATATCCCATAGATTGGGACATCCTTAATGGCTTGAAACAAAGGTATCTTGACACATATGTGTTTCAATTGATCCAGAATGTCAAAGTTGGTCTCTTCCTTTTGCTTGACAATTTCAAACCTTTGAGGAAATGGTGGTTCTGGATTAGATTGGTGGGCTAGTTCAAGATCTTTGAATTGATCTAGCTAAGTAGGTGCCTCAGATATATTTGGATGCTCCTCTTCCTCCTCAAGGAGCTTAGTTATGAGAGGAGTGAAAGGATTAGGCATGGTAGTTCCTAATCATAGGTGAATATCACCTAAACTCATAGCATATGAAGGGTAAAAATTTGGATCAATAGAATAAATTTACTGTTGTGGTTTATTATTTGGATTAGGTGTGGGTTGAGTTAGCAATTGAGTAGGTCTGGGTGTACTATCATTAGTATTAGGAGGGAATGATAGATTGTTGCTGAGGTCGTGAAGGTGGATGCATGTAACTAGTTGCATGGTTTGGCCATTGTTGTCCACCCCTCCCTTAGGATGTTTGTTGCTAATTCCCTTGGGCCTTTTTCCAATTCCCTTGAGAAGGTGGCCATTGAGTTGGAGCATTTTGGTAATTAGGCTAAGTATTTTGAGGTTTATTCCAAGAGTGTGGTGGATAGCCCCCAAAATTGGATGGATATCAGTGCTTCCATTGGTTATTAGGTGCATAAGAATTTATGTAAGGTCCACTAAAAGATAATGGATTAGCTGGCATACCTTGTCTTGGAGACCATGGTCTTCTTTATGCAACATAGAAGAATTTTTATTGATCTATCTCAATCAGCTCGACCTCAGGTGGGATTTTCTTGTAATCAACATTGGCTACCATTTTACATTTACAGTCCTTCTTTTTCTACTTGCAATAAGGGAAGTATTCTACCAACATTGCTTCTATGTCCTCTTATTTCTTCTTTACTTTCAGTGTATCTAGCTGAGTGGCCATATCGTTTATGATATCCTTCTTAAAATTTGAAAGCAAATTACTGATTTTTGCCCTTGAGACCCCATTAGCAGATAATTTTCCCATTTGGTAGCCTCTTCCTTAAGGCAAATTACTGATTTTTGCCCTTGAGACAAACCATCTTAAGGCTCCTTCCTTCAAAGTAGTAAGGAAAAGATTAAGCCTATGAGCATTAATGGTGTAGTCACAACTTCTACAAAGGATGTCGAATTTAAATAGAAAGTTATCTGGGTCCTCCATTACAAGCCCTTAAAAATTAGGGAGGGCCGAAGTAGGAATATTCTTGAGATTATTATCATGCTATTTAGTGATGGGGAATTCAAAAGTGGGTTGGTTAGGCTGATTTTATGCAACAATGACCATTCTTTCTTGGGAAAGTATCAAGGAAAATGGGTTATCAACAAGTTCTTGGTTAGCTAGATCTTCTAGATTATTGAAGTTGGCAAATATATCAGCCAAAGGATTTATCTCTTGGTCTTCTTCTTTGGATTTATTGTTGGCTTCCTCAAAAAGGTTGTCAGGATAAGGGTCGTTAGGAAGAAATCTCCCTAAAGCATCTCTTGTGCTATGCATACAATATCAACTTAGTATTAGCAAATTCCACACAAAGAATTTTTGAAATAACTATGGGCATAACTTAGTCAAATGAGAGAATATTCTAAGAGAAATTTACAAAAGTATTTAAATAAGAATAAATAAAAAATAACCCTAAATAACTTCTTAGTTTCACACCATCCTCAGTAACGAAACCAAAATGTCAGTTTTCTTTAATGGTTCAATAACTAAGCCCTTAAAGCTATAACTTTGAGATTACACATCCATACTAAGTAGCTATCAAACTCATTATGAATTTTCATTTAACTTATCAACCCAGGGAAGTGAAGTTGAAATGGGTTAGCATTGTATGTGCACTAAGACTATGTTATAACCATCATGACTTAAGTAAAGAACAATGCTGGAATTGAAATACTACAAACAACTAATGAAGGAAACTAAACTTAAGTCAACAACTAATCTGAACATGAAAATAATAATCTAATATGAGCTACCAGAATGAAATTCCAAACAAATAGATAGGAAAGTACTCTACCCGCTTTAGCTATAGGAACAAACAAAAACCAAAGTTTTATGGTTGCAAGAACAATCCATTGATGGAATGATACTAACTACCAAATGAAGAATAACTAGTAAGCTAACTAAACAAATTTCTCACCAAGTGGGCCCCTTGAGTGATACTTCCAAGATTAACACAAGTGTTGAAGACTCAGAATATCTCTTTATTCATCAAAGGAGAAGTAAATAAGATATGGCAAGATGCTCTTGAACTATATTTCAAAGCTGAAAGTAAACTTACATCATTAGAATGTTCAAAACCCTATAAGGGATCATCTGAGAATTATTTATAGAAGAAAAACTACCAACTATCCTAACTAATTAGGTGACCAACACCACAACATAAGGAGGGCACCATTTATTGAAAGCATAAAAAGAGGAAAGAAAAGCTCATGATTGCGCTTAGCCAAGTCAGATAAGACTTCCTCAATGGAGATATAGCTCAACATGCCCCTAAATAGACTCAATTGATTGTACATGATTAATTAAGAAGGCAATTGCAAAATTAAGTAGAGAAATCTCCTCAACATTGGTTATTCCTTGACTTCAATAATTGACCAGCTGCTAAGAGTCCTAATCCTTGTTGGAAGCTTCATCATAACACCACTTTCTTAGTACAGACCCATAAAACATGTTAGCAGATACAAACAACCACATTTTCTAAATCATCTTGAAACAACATTCTTTCCAACATATGCACATTTAATAGATAATTACATAACATATGCATTAATATCATGAATTGTTTCAAGGTTAAACTGAAGCCCAAAAGGTAATAGTTTCTAAGGAAATAGCATAGTAAATAGTACATCACAATATCAAAGTCTAAAGTATTATTATAAACAACATAATAAATCCTTGGAAAACAAGACTATAAACTTGTCTCATCGGTACCGTTTCAATCAAGGAATAGGTTCTAACCAAGGAATAGGCATGTTCTCGCATGAAGGATAATTCCATGCAAGAAAGGACATAAAGTCATGAATATTGCAACACAAAAGAAGAGGTAATATTTGAAGATAAAGAGCAAGAAGAAGAAAGAAAGATCACAAATTCCCCCTAAGCAAGGATTAGTCATAAGAGACATATTGTTCCATGTAAGAGAGGATATCAACATATGAAAAATGAAACCCCCAAAGGGAATAGTGACACTTTAGACAACAAGAGAGAAAGGGAAAAATATATCCTTTCCCCCCAAGTAATAAGACAAGGATATATTAGGGGGAAGAATCACACATTTCCTTAGGAGAGATTATTCATAATAGATGTAGTGTTTCAAACAAAGAATATCTCCTAAAAAGGGACACATGTACTCACATGAAGGATAATTCTATGCAAGAAATGCCATCAAGTTATGAAGAATTCAATCCATAAAGGAAATGGAGAACATTTAGAAAGAGGAAGGATAATATTCTTGTCTCCCAAGAATAGAGACAAGAATAAATAGACTATTATGTTGCTCAATAAGTATGATTACACCTAAAATTGTACCACCATGAATGACAATGAGCCCCCAAGATTTAGGTGAACAATGTCACATAGTGAGGAGCAACATAATAGGGACTTGAATGTTATTTGAAATGATTATGAGAAATATGCCATTCATTGTGAGATGTTATTTTTATGACACCTATATCAATATAATGTTGTATTTTTGTTTTCAAAGCTTGACACTCATTAGTAGAATGACCCTGAATTTGATGATACTTGCAAAAAGGAGAATTTTCAAGATGTTGTCTATGTTTCCTTCTTCTTTTAGGCCAATGAAGAGAGATTAACTTGGCATGGAGAAGACAAGACAAAACATTTTATTTCTATAATACCATATTGAAATGAGAAGGTGTGGATTCACTAGACAATGGAGGAGGGAATGTTGACAAAGGAAGAGGTTGGAAACCTATATTTTTATTAGAAAATTTTGATTTCTCATGACTTTCAATACTTTGTGGCACACATCCTAAAACTTGTCCATTATATCCATGTGTAAGATCAAAAGAAGTTTACTCTTAGGTGGAATTGGATTGAAGTTTAAAGAGGTCCAATGAATTTCTAGACATGCATTTAGATAACAATTTTGATTATCAAATTCAGGCATCTTAGATTTTCTAGAAAAAGGTGTGAAATCTAAGGACCCCCAATCATCCTCCAAGAGTTCTTCTTTAGTAGGAGATGGTGTACTTTTCTGAATTGGAGAGAGGATTGTAGGAACTAACAAAGCATATCGTGCTTCAATTCATATGTTTTCATTAGTTTCCAAAGCAAACACTTCATTATTATATGTGTAAGGAACTGCATGATAATCAGGAACAATTTTTGGTTTCATAGCAATATGAATGTCATTGATTTGATCTTTGTTGGTCTCTTCTTTTTTTGGAGAGAGAGCATTGGAAGTATTATAATGATGGGAAATAGTATCATCCTCTTGCTCTACTTTATCTTTATGATTAAGACAAACATTAGGAAAGGGACTATCATATGTAATTAATGCTTCATCTCTAGGGGGAAGATCATGAAAATAAGGTATGGTATTTCTAGGAAAAGTAGCCATAATATGATCCTCTTGCACCAAATAATCCTTATGAGGGAGGTACATATGAAGATAACAATCCACATCATCCTCCAATGCCTCATCCCAAATAGGGAGATCATTGAGAGAAGTGTTAAAAATATCTTCTTGCATCAATGTGTCCTCTTTATGGAGAGAAGCTTTGGTAGAGGAATCATTGAAAGGATCATAAAGGGGGTTTTCATATTTCTTAAATCCTTTCAACTTAATAAACTCTTCTTGCAAAAAGAAATTTGACATTTTTAAGAAAAGGAAACTTGCAATGAAAGAAGTGAATGCAATGAACTATATTTGAAAAAAAACAATTGAAGAATTATGCAATCCACAAGTTAACTTTAGAATTATAAATTAATGGTTTTGTAAATTCAACCACTAAATTCATGTAATTCAAATGAGATCTAGGAGGGAAATTTGAAACTTGTAAAATAATTGAATAATGCAAAATTTCAAAAAAAAGATTATTCAATTAAGTAAGCAAAGAATAATTTAAATTTAAAAATTAGGGCTTTGTTGAAAGAGCCTCTTAATTTTAAAATTAAATTTAAAATTATCGAAAGAAAATAGGCTCATTATCCGAATTAGGATCAGAATCAATATTATGAATAGTAACCTGCTCATGAGTTGGTTTAGTTGTAGCTATAGGGGCTTGAGAAGAAGTGGTTTCTTGTCCTTGATTCGGGTCTTGTGATGTTCTTTCTCCTAGGATGATACCAACAGTAGGTACAATTGGAGCAATTGAAGCTCATGGTGTAGCAAGCAACCCAATAGTTACCCCTTGATCAGGTTCCACTTTCAAGGACTCAGACTCCTTGATTTTTTTTTTGGTCTGTAAAACAACTCTATAAGACTCCTTGATTTTATTATCTAATTATTTTTAGAATTATTCCTTTTCTACTTGTGTTAGAGGAGTCTCTTCTTCAATAGGAGTAGGATTCTTGGAATCAATTCTTTTTCTTCTCTCATACTCTTGAGTTTCTCTTGAGTCCTATCCAATGTCTACTCCTTTCAACCACTTCCTCAGAGACATAATCAATTTTTACATTTTTAGGTTTTGAACATCTTATGGGGGAGAGGGGTCTTTGATCTTCCTTTTTCTCCTAGTAGAGTGGATCTAGGATAATCCCATCATATTTGAAGTCCTTTGGTATATCAATTTATCACTCAAAGGATTTTATCTGGCAAGAAGTCAATCTTCAATATCTTCTTTTTCTTGTATCAAAGCTATCTTACAATATTTCCCAAAAGTCTTCTAGTGCAGGCTTATGTCCTTTATAAGAATTCAACATCATGTGCTTCAATTTGTTAAATGGATCATAATATTCCTTGGCATAGTCAAACTCCTTGATGCTTAGATGTTGAAGCTCATGGACTACTATTTGGCAGTCTATAGGTTCTGACACTTATTGTTGGATTTGGCATGTTTTCATTGATGTCAAAAGGTATTTGTCTCAGAGTCATCATAATACAGGTTGGTGATGTCCATAAGTTGTTGAAGAAGGAATAGGTAAGTTAATACATGACGTGTGATTGAATAATACAGGCATGTTGAATCAATGTCAATGCAAACTAGTTTTAGGGTTGTATGTGTTTGTATGCACATGCTTTGTAGTTGACGTGTTGAGATTAGGAGAGGATATACGTGCTCTATATGCATTTCCCAAGCTTGTGAGCACAAATAAATAGATGAAATTCAATTTCTACAAAGTTCATTTTCCATAAGACTTCTTTCTCTGATGAGGTTTTGTTTTAGTGAGACCTTTGAGTGGTCTGGGAGAAAAGAGATTTTATTATAACATTTGGGTTTGATGAGACCCTTCATGTAGTTTGCATAAGTCATATCTTTTACAGATATTGGTGAGACAAGAACTGATTTTGGTGTAGCCTTAATGTTTGGTAAGATATTTCAAGAAGAAATCGAAGACATCATCTATGCCAAAAATTCATATCGGTAAGACATTGGAGTTTGATAAAAGAGTTATAGGAGACTATTGAAGTGGTAGCTTGATAAACTTATAAGGCACTAAGAGGGGGAGGGGGGGGTTAATCAATGCAAGCAAAAACAATATAAATCTGATCACCACTTTAATAAACTTTAAAATCAATAGGCATGCAAGAAAGATAACCACATAAGATAACACTAAATAAAACATACACACCATAACACAATGATTTTCGCATGGAAACCCAAATGGGAAAAACCATGATGAGAGTTAGTACCCACAAGATTCACTATCTGTAGAATATAAATCTTTGATCGGTTAAGGTCTTACAAACTTTCCCAGTTAAGAGAAGACCCTGTGAGGAGATTTACAACTTATACCTATTAGGAGCTTTAACATGCTAGGAGTAACCTCCCTGGAGGATTTGAACTCAATTTGTTGAGCTACCCGATCAAGGGATTTATACAATCAAGCATGTTAGTGTAAGGCCTTCCCCAAACACAGCTTTGATTAGCTTAGTTGACCATGTTTGACCCTATTAATAAATGCTTTATAATTCAATAGAATGAACTGTGTTAGACAGATAGATTTGTGAGAAAGGTATTGAACCAAGTTATAGAGTTATTGTGCCTTGTGGTGTACATATTGATGTGTTAAGAAATTGAAATCCTAAAAGATCCATTTATTGGATAATTTTGATTTAACGTATGTTAGCTATGTCGGGATGTAGGACTTATATGATTCTATGATTGGGTAACAATGATGAATGTGGATGCTTCATTTATATGCTTTATAGATACAGAACCCTATATGATCCTAGAATAGGATAAATTTGAGAGGAGGTATGTCATTATTGGATTTCCAAGACTTTACTATGATGATAGAAATAGGAATGCATGTTTTAATGAATGGATCAAAATTATGTGAATGATGATAATGGTCATGTGGAGTTATTTGGATGAAAGATGTATTGATTGATAAATGTATTTTGTATGTAGAGTGTTTGCAGTGCATTATTATTCATGTGTTATATATTATATGAGATTATTTGGAAGTACTAATGTGTAAGTTGAGTTGTGCAGGAATTATCCATGTGACCATGGAAATATTATGGAGAACCAAACCTAGACCTTTGTATGTTCGTAAAACTAGGGTTTGTCTATTTGGAGAGACAACACCCCATTGTGTTGTATTTTATTCGTAACCGTAAATGATGCATGTGTGTTAAGTGTCATTTAATTGATTTATGTAAAATCCACAAGAGACATGATTTCATGTATGAATTTGTAAAAGTATTTTCTTTGTGTCACTTGACACGTGTGGATTTATGTTTGAATTTTTAAAATTGTCTCTTGGTGGGAATTGTTTAACTATAGATTTTCAATTAATGTGATGTGATTTCCATAAATGCCTTGGGTAAAGAATCTTTGGGATGGTCAACTTAAGTTTGACCCGAAAATTAACTTCAGAGGGGTTTAAAAGGGGTTAAATGGACACCTAGGGGTAGTTTAATAGGGTTTTCTAAAGCCCATAAGGTATACCTAAGGGTTAGGGGTAATTTTAGGCAAGTTTCTACTCCCATGTGACCTTTTAGACACCCTAAAAAGTAGGTTTTCTAAGTTGTGAGAAAATTGAAATTAGAAGGCTTGAGCTAAGTGGTTAACCTTCCTTTTGAATGAAAGTTCCTTTTTCCCATTTCACTTCACTTTCCTTTTCAGTTTTAGAAACTTGAGAGAACTCACACTAGTGTCTTCTTAAGCAAGAAAGAGACATTTTGGGGGTAATCACCCACTCTCCATTTTTGGAGATAAAGAGAATTGTGAAAAGAATAAGCCAGATTGTCGAATAGGGAATTTTGCTAAGGGTAGAAAGAGAAGAAACATGGAATTGGGCTGCTCATCCTGAACAAAACTAACCTACCTTTGGGCAGATTAAGGTTGGTTGAAATCTCCTTATAATGGATTTATTATTGCATGTGTTTGAAAGTAAGGTTTGTGTAAAATATTTGTTTCCATGCATGTTCTCTTGGAAATTTATTTGGTGTTTTGTTTTTATGCAATGTATGTATGTTTGGGAGTAATTGAGACCTCCTACTCTTTGGAGAGAGGAGGATCTTGTGGGTGGTAGAAGTGATAGCCCTCGAGTGAGAGACTCTTGTTATGAGAGCGATCACAAGGGAATTTATGTGACTCTTGCTGCATGGCTTGTTTATGCATTGGGGGTCATAAGGAGGGAAATGAGGCATGAACACCTTGGGGGGCATAAGGAATAAGGGGCTGATTATGTTATACTTGATGTATTTTGTTTGCAATGAGGTGGCTATATGCTTTAGTTTTCCATGAGGTGGCTATTTGTTTTGCCATACTTGCAGTCTTCTTAGGGTACTTGGTCCACTACCACCCTTGTAAGGACATCACCAATGTGTGGTGTAGTGTAGCCCGAGTTGGGAGTGTGTTTTGAGTTTGTGAGTATTCTGTCTTTTGTGTTGCATGTTTGTTACCTGTCTAGGGCTTGGTTCTCTGAGCTCGGGGGTGGCTACTAGTTAGCCTAGGCTGGGAGGTGAGCACTCCATGGTCATAGCCTATGTTTTATTTGTAGGATTGTTGGAAGAAAGGAAAGAGGACAAGTAGAGGTTGCTGGATTTCATTTGTTACAGAAAAGATGTGGGAATGGAATATTTATGTTTTAAGTAGCAACATTGTAATAGGAAATTATGTCGTATCTATCTTTCGAAAAGAAATGTATCAAATGTTTGTAAGAGCCTCATTGAATAGAAATGAGAGATCCATTAGTATTGAAGGTTATTTCATAATTTGATGTACCTTAAAGAGATGAAATATTGTTTTATGCTATACTAAAGAAATGAATATGGATTTAGTTCCTAAAGTTTTTCTGAACTTTAATAATTGTAGGTTATATAATATTTTGGAAAGAGAAATGAAATTTATTTTACCCCTTTATGCATATGAAATATATTAAGGAAATAAAGAAATGATTTAATGATTGCATGCATGTTGTTTTCGAATATGAAAGTTCTAGTTTAAATCCTATTGCATGGCTAAATTTAAAGGATTCTAGATAAATTAAGTTAAAGAAATTAAATTCACATATTTATTTGCAGAAATTTAAGTCTAGAAATTAAATGGTCTATCTAGTTTTAATAATCACATATGTATATAGTTGCTGTCAAAATTATCATACTCTATTAGTTAATTTTTTGCAAAAAATAAAACCTATACTATTCTTAGTGAATTTAATCCTGATAACTACCTTACTTTTGGTAGAAAGTAAAACTAAATTTAAATAAATCTAAATTATTTTGCCTATTTTTGATTAAAGCAACAAGGTTAGCAAAGAAAGAAAAGAAATATAATACATTGATCTAGTTAGGGATAATTTAATCAATCTATTCAAAGGACTGGAATAATAGTATGTATTTACTTACAGAAAATTTTAGCTCTAAATCTAAGTGCATTCAAAATATGTTTATTTAAGTTTATATCTAAATTATATGTATATAAATAGAAAGTATATATATATATATATATATATATATATATATATATATATATATATATATATATATATATATACATATATATTTATTTATATTCATATTTAAACCATATTTGTATATATAATGTAAAAGATATATATATAAACTTATTTTAAAAAAAAAATTAAAAAAAAGTAATAATAATTTAAAAAAAAAAAAAGGTTTCGGGCGGAGGGCCGAAACCCACTATGTGTGCACACAGTGGGTGGCGCAAAGGCCGACACTGTGTGGACACATAGTGAGCGGCCCATGGACTACCACTGTGTGGGCACACAGTGGATGGTGCCCGCATCGCCACTGTGTGAACACACAGTGGGCAGCCCATAGACTGCCACTGTGTGGGCACACAATGGGCAGCGCCCGCGCCACCACTGTGTGCGCACACAGTGGCGGCCGGGTAAAACCCCCGTGCCACTGCCTCTCCCTCTTAACAAAAAAAAAATCTTCGGCCACTCCATCGTGATTTCGAATTCGATCAGCCCTGCAATGCAAGAAACTAAAAATAAAACCCTAGCTCGGGTAGGGCTAGGGTAACATATAAAAAAAAAAAGATTTTTAAGAAGGATATATAGGGTATTTTATAATATACATTTTAAATTAGGGTTTCTATATATTTTTTTATAGTTAGTTTAGTTATATGGAAATAAGTATATTTTAGACAAGAAATATTCTTTTTATGTGAAAACATGTAGTTAAATTAGGAAAGTATAAATAGTCCATGAGGTAAATGTTTATTCAAAAAAAAAAAAAAAAAACTTCATATTATATCAATGTTAAATAAACATTTTGATATAAAGAATAGGGCAAATTTTAGACTAAATATTTTCATAAATTTATAAATGCTTTTGATAATCAATTGGGCATATTTTAAAAGGATGTATAGATTTTAATTGTGTTTTGGAGTTCAATCTTATGGAAAATTTTAATGAATTTGGTAAATTAATTTTGGAGATCTAAATGGATTTTTATAAATAAATGGAATTATTTAATAAAGTAATTAAATAATTAATTTAAGAGGGTAGTGTAGGGGTGTAAAATTATTCCCTCTAAGTGGACTAAGCCTTGTGAACCCTATTAACCCAAGTGGGGACTTTTATCAGGTAAATTAAAACATCTTAATGATGTTAGGCACTTTAATTGTAAATACTCCATTTGATAATATTAACGCAATAAAATAAGCTTTGGTATTGAATTAATAGAAGCCATTTTCTTTGTAAAATTAAGTTATTAAGAAGGAACGTATTTACAGGATGGAGGAAATTTGATATGTAATAAATAATTAATATAGAGCCAAGTAATTATGTTAATGTCTAGTTAAGAGGGGCAGATTAATTTATGTACTAATAATCGCAACCTAAATGATAAAGAATTTTGAGAGAATTTAACATGCCCTTATAAATTTTATTCGCCCCACTTGATAATAGGAACTATCGTAAATTGTTATGTTAGTATTTAATATCAATTAATAATTCGTTAGAACCACATGTTAAGTTGTCACAACTATTTAAGCAATGGTTGCATGTAAATAAGTGTCTCAAAATTTTTTTTTGTTGTCTGTGTTTTGGCCCAAAGTTTGGGCATGACAATTAGGACCTACCCGATTAAGGGATTTTGACTGCTGCAACTATTAGGAAACAACGACTAGATGATCTACATATAGAACCTTTGTGCTTGATAAGATCCACTTCAATTCTGCTACACAATTCAACAATACATCAATACAATACTTCACCGTCAACTGCACAATCAAATTCTTAGTCTTCGCTCATGATCTCATACCGCATCTCATAACTCATTACACCTTTTTATAAACATCTCAACTTAGTCAGCTAACAACCTTGGAACAATTTCCTAGGTTCAATGAATTTAATCAATCTTGCACTACATGCTTCGCTTATGTTGGCCACCAACATAACAACCCTAAAATAAAACACAAACACTACTAATTAACCGATTTATGTCATTCTTCTCTATCGGTTAATATTTTTTCAAGATTGACTGCTCTGTATATCATAACTCATTCATATTATTGAATCTGCTAATGTGGTGTGGGATATATCTTCCAATACCTATCTCCAACACTCCAGTGTAACCAAATCACCTAACTCTTCATCGATCACCCATGCCGGTTTCCTGAGTGTAATAATGTTCCTCATTTACTAGTTGAAGTCCTATTTGTCGTTTCACTGTTTAACTGTCTCCTATACCGGTTATGCTTTACCGGTTGGCCTAAAAGACTTAGTTGACTATCAAAACATAGTTGCCATCAATGACAACATAAAACAAGTCATCAATCAACCTATTACAACAAAACATCATCATCAAACTAACATTCTCCCCTTTTGGCATTGATGGCAACACTTAGGTTTTTTTTGACCAAGTGTGCAATACAATAATTGACTCAACTCATGATACATACTCCCCCTTAGCAATTGCATGCTATTACAAAATTTACAAACATATATACAACTACCTTTTACAAAATTTTCATACTACTAGTCTCCATTATGTAGAGCCCCTCCCCGATCAAGCTCCGGTTAACTTAGTTGACCAAGGTTGACCGTATTAATAAATGCAATAATTCAATAGGATGAGCTATGTTAGATGGATAAATTAGTGAGAAAAGTAATTAAACCAGGTTATGGAAGCATTTTACCTTGCAGTGCATATTTTGATGTGTTATGGAATTAGATCCTATAGGATCCACTAATTTGATAATCTTGATATGATGTATGTCAGCTGTCTCAGAATTTGTAGTACTTCATTATGATATTAGAAAACATGGATGCATATCGTATTAATGATTGAGTTTCATAAGGATTATGATGATGCTTTTTGAGTAAATTTTATTATGTGGATTTTATTGGATAAATGATAAATTGATCATTATGATTGAAATTATATGCAAAGTGTCTGAATTGTATGCGATGTCTGAATTGTATTTTTTTGATAATATTATACGTGATTTTTGGAATTACTAATGTGCAAGTGAGATATGCAGGAAAATTATCCATGTGACCATGGAAATTATTCGGAGAATCAAGCCTGGGCCTATGTGCGATTGTGAAGCGAGGGGTTGTCTATTCAGAGAGACAACCCCTCGTTTGTAAATGTATTTTAATTTGTAAATGTTATGCTTGGATGAGTGTTTAATTTGGAAATTTGTTTATTTTATAAATTTCAAAAGGGACATTTGCCATGTGTGTTTTAGTGATGTGTAATTCATTTGTAGCATCACTTGACACATGTGTTGTAAGATAAGTTGGCATTGTCATATTTCTTTTTGAGGAAATTTATTTTTACAAATACATATATTTTCAATTATCCTAAAATGGTCCCAAGAAACCTAGGATAGGGAGCCATTAGAAGGGTTAACTCAGAGCTGACCCGTAGGTAAACTTTGGGTGGACTTTCAAGGGGTTAAACTAACTCTTGGGGTCAAGTTAGGGGTATTTTTAGTGGGCCATATGATGTACCTATGGATAAAGGCCAAATTTAGCCATGCGTCCACTCCCTAGGGCTTGTTTAACCTTCCCAAAAAGTGAGTTTCCCAAGTTGGCCGAACTTCATCTTTAGAAGAGCCTTCCTTGGTTAGATAAACCACTTCATGAGTCATTCCTTTTCCCCATTCCATTTCGCCTTTTTGAGGTGCCTTGGTTAGGGAGTGTGTAAGGTTTTGGGAAGACCAACCAATGAGAATCCTTCACCCTTCCCAAGTGGGTTGGAAAGAGTGAGGTGTGGCTTCATAGGAAATAGTTTGGGAGGGAAAAGTTTGATCACCCACTCTCCATTTTGGAGACTTAGAATTTTGGGAGTTTTTGGCAATTTTTTGGTAAAGGCTTTTTGGCTAAGTCTTGAAGGAGGAAGATAGGTGGAATTGGGAAGCTCTCCTTCAAAATTTCCTTACCCTTTTTGGCAGATTAAGGTTGGTTAAATTTCTACCTATTGTATGATGTTGCTCGCTTTTGAAAAGATTGTGGTTATTTTTGTTTTTCCATTGTTGTTGTTTTTGTGTAGGAAGGAGTAGAAATCTTCCTTATGTGTTTTTCTTGTGTTTTTATGTCTTTGTTTATGGTATTTTTTAAGGCCAAACTCACCCTTGGGAGGGTAGAGTGGCCTTGGGGTGAAGGGTTGTTTGACAATATTTTGAGTGAGAAACTCTCTTTGGAAGAGAGTGATTCTCAAGGGATTTTGTGACCCTTGCTGCATTATGATTGTTTATACAATGGGGGTCATAAAGGGAGTTGTAGGATTGTATGCCTTGGGGGCCATAAGGAATTATAGGGACAAGTTTAGAACTTGTGGCATTATGTTCACTATGTGCAGCCTTGTTATGGCATTGTGTTCACTAGTTGCAACTTGTTATGGGATTATGTTCACTATTTGCAGAATTCTCCTCAAGGGTACTTAGTCCACCTTCACCCCACTTAAAATGTCACATAAGTGACATTGTTTAAACCTTGGGTTGGGAGTGTTTTTGTTGTTTTGAGTTTCTGCATGTACGTATTTGTATGTGTGTTTCCCGTCTAGGCTTTATTCTCCTAGCTCGGGGGTGGCTTCTAGTAAGCCTAGGTTGAGAGGTGAGCCTCCATGGTCACAACCTATAAACTTTTATTGCAGGTTTGCTTGGAAAAGTTTTGGAAAGGAAAGCTTGGAGATGATCCTATGTCTTATGTATTTAGTTGCAAAACTATATGTATTTGGGAAGCCCTCATTTAGTAGAAATGAGAGGCTAAGTTTGGAATCTACCTAGTTGTAAAAGTTTACCATGATGTATTGAATGCAAATATTTGTCTAAGTTTTATCATGCAATAAAGATGAAATTTACTTGAGCATATTCTTGCAAAGAAAAGAATAAGATTAGAGTTATTTTCCCTATTGATATTTGTAACTTGAAATAGATTAGGAATGGAATTTAGTTATGCCTTATTAATCTTTTGAAAGGAAATGAAAATAGTTAAACGTTAGTAGTGTTGTTATGCAAAAAGAAATGTAAATCTAAATGTTAATAAATTAGTCACTCTTAAATAAGGGAATGAAATATTGACTTACAATTATAGTTTAAACTCAAAGAAAGAATAAATAGGTATTTTAAGAGTTATTATTGATAATACATTATGTCTTGTTGTTTATTGATTTAGAAGTTTTATTTTTTGGAATAGTTAGTTGCAACTGTAAATAAAAATTTTATTGTCATAATTTCTATTCTGTAAATAAATTTATTAATGTTATATTCTCCTATTCTGAAAATATATGTATAGTAGGAAATAAAAAAATCTAGTTATGACTATTTAAATCAAAATTTAGCTACATGTATTAAAGGGAAAACAAATTTATTCTACCTTGTCACTTAAGAATATCCTATTATATTACTTTGAAAAGAAACAGATATAAACAAACAAATATGTATATTGTAATGATATGCTCAATGTTTAAACCTACATCTAAATTGTGGTATTTATTTTTAAAAGAAAAGAATAACTGCATATTCTACATTAAAGTATAAATATATAAATTTAATGATTTATGAGTAATCTAGAATTAAAGGTAATGAACAGGTTGTTGTTACTATATATATATTTTAATGTTAATAAGCTGAATTTTTTTTTAAAAAAAATACATTCTATCTTAGTATTCTGGTTATTTAATATATTTGTCCTCATGCATCTTTCTGTCAATATATATATATATGGTATATATAATAACTTTTATACATATATATTATATACATTATTTTATATGATACATATTTTAATGCATTTACATTTAACAAAAAAAAAAGGGAAAAGCAAAATATAGCCTAAGGCAGACTCGGCCACCGTGGACAGCCACAGTCAGTGGTTGCCGCCACTCAAGATAGCCATAGTGGGCGGCGTCGTGTCTGCCACTGTGGGTATCCATAGTGGGCAACGTCGGGTAGCCGCCACTGTGGGTATCCACAGTGGGCAGCACTAGGGTCACCACTGTGGATAACCACAATGAGCAGCATGGGGCCACCACAGTGGTACCCTGTGGTATCTTTGCCCCTTTGCCATGCTAGACTCACCCCATCCTCTGCCATGGCCACATCCATCGGTCTCCTCTGCTGCCATGGACACTGTATACACAAACACACACAAAGAAAAATAAACCCTAACCCAGATTTCGGGTTAGGGTAGAGGCAAATAGATAGGAAAGAAATAAAGAGATGAGTTTTATAGTTTTAAAAGTAGAAGAATAAAACAAACCCTAGTTAGGGTTATAAAAGAGAATAATTATAAAATAATAAAGGGGTGGGGGGAAGATGGGAGTTCCGTTTTAAAATTTGAAATGGGTTATCCCCATTTGTTAAAGTTTTTATGTATTTATTTGGGTTGGTTTTCTTGTATGAGGAATTAATTATTTATAATCATATTATTTCCATATTTTGGGTAAATGCATTGAAAAGTTTAAATAGTATGACGATTAAAATTAAGTTTAAGGAGTATTTTTTAATGTCAATATTTATTAAATTTGGGGATTGATTATTTATAGAAAAATAACATACTCTTTTTGAGTAGATTTATTAAAGAGGTTTATTGATGAGAATTTTATAAAGTTTAATGATTAAATTTAAACCTAGAGGTAACGTAAATGTTGAATATTAAATATTTATTTTGATGTTTGGGGAAGTAATATATAAACTTGATGTAAGTTATATAATTACATTTTAGATATTTTAATGGTATTTATAATTAGATGAAATAATTTAATATAGGTTATTGAATGCTTATTTGTATGAGGGTATTGTTTTGGCGTAATATATTTTTCTAGAATAAGTTAATGAACTTGATCTGGGGAACTTATTTAACCCAGATGGAACCTTATATTAAATAAATAAATTAACATATTAATGTTTGGCACTCCAATTTTTTTTGCTCAATTAATTAATATTATTACTTTAAAATCGTATTAATAATTAATTAATAGATGCAAGATTTAATTAAGTTGTAAATGAAGAATATAATTATCAATGATGGAGGAAACTTGATATTAGTTAAATAATTGATATTGAATCAAGTAATTGTATTAATGTCAATTTAGTAGAAGTTGGTAGATATTTAAGTATTATAAAACACAACTAAAATTGAAGGGTCATTTGAGCGAATTTATTATTGTCCTTACAAAATTAATTTGTTCCACTTTGATAATAGGAGTTATCGTAATTGTTATGTAAGTAAAAATCTTTTCCTATTGCTTTAGGAGTTAGAGTCGAAGCCTTAGACTTCTAGTTAAATGTTTAATTCATCACTCACTTTAGAAACCCATTTGAATATCGTTTAAGATTTCATTTGGAACAACTTGTTAAGTTGTCACAACTAATTAAGCATAGGTTGCATGTAACTAGGTTTAAATTTTTTTTTTTTTGTTGTTGTTGTTGTTGTTGTTGTTGTGTTTTTTGCCCTAAAGTTTGGGCATGACATTTTGGTATCAAAGCCCTAGGTTCATACATTGGTGAACATCGACTACAATCATAACTTAGTTGAACCAAACTATGACTTCAGAGTATAACACCTAGGTGGAAACTTGCGAAATAACAAAGTAAAACATAAGTGAAAATTCTTTAAAACCAACAAATCAACATATATCAATTCAAGGGGTTCCAAGGGTCACTAAAATCCCTGAAATTTGAAACTTATTAGTCATAATGATTATGGCGTAATAAGACCCCAAAGGCTACAAAAATTTTAAATTATAAATATTTCCAATGTTTAATAATGGAATTTAGATCATTAGTACTTATGAGGTTACCATTCAATTGGAACCTAAATGCAATAATTGCCCTAACCAAATCAAGTATGAGGAGTTAATTCTTCAATAAAATACCTCTGATGGTAACTAAGAGAATACCATCCATCGAGGTATGTTCTTGACATGGCAAGTCAAGCAAGATAATTAGACATGAGATGAAGGCACAATAAACAAGATAATTAAGATAGATACAAAACTAGTTAACTTTTTTTTAAGCTATGCGAAATTATGGTGGTTCGAGAATCATGACTACCATTTGAGACATCAATAAAGAAGAGTTAAGAGGTACTCTTGCGAATCTCAAAAAGAAGCATTAACCTATCCTAATGAATAGGTACCTTAAGCATGTGGTCATGCTAGGTTTCTTATTAAGAACATTTGTTACAAAATTCTCATAGCAATGCAGAGAAGCTAGTGTTGGATAACCCTGAAGATAAGGACTAAAATGATGAATGAAAATCTCCTTGATAAGTGAACTCTAGTAATACTATAGATGAATTGAGATAAGAAGAAAGGAGACATGAACTTCTTGGGTTAAAACACGTAATTGCAATAAACCCCAAGTCCTTCCATAAGTTAGATAATTGGGGAAACAAGCAAAGTATAGTCACAACTAGTTCCTTTATGGGAAGATAATTTTTAAAGGACTAAGTAAATGGAGAAAAGGATAGAGATGATTTGGGAACCATGCAAAATCCCTATTAAAATAACAAAGAGTATAGAAGAATCATGATCTAATAATCAAGGAATGATTAACTTATATCCGTTCAGAACCTAAGGAGAAAAGTGCAACCCAATAATGACTAGTAGCTAGATGCATGATAGTATGGAACTCAATTCAACTACTTGGGCACAACCGAAGTAGGTATGTGAAAATCACGACACTCAAGTGTGAAAGTATGTGAAACATTAAATATGGATGAGACAACATACAATTGGATAAGGCTTTTGGAAGGATAGTATGGTAGTATAATAAGACCAAAGTTTTAATGAGAACTAGATGGTAGTATAAAATATTTTATGAGAACAATGATAAGGATCCGAATTATGTGGTTAGATAAGGCAGAACTTGGAAATTATGGGAGTCTTAAGACATTGGTAATTATTGGACACCTTCGTGTTATGTCATAATTGGGTAACTTGATATTTGAATGATAAGGTGGTTTATTTGGAATGAAGATAATCCAAAAGTGGTGATACGTCGGAATCGGCTAGCGAGTAAATATAAAATAAGTCATATGGAAAGAGATAATTTCTTTTAAAATTTAAATTAAAAGGTGGGTGTTGGTTTCTATGTTGGTCACATCTTGAAGTGCACACCCCCTTGTTTTCATAATTGCATAAGTGGAGTAGGAGAGAATAAGTCAACTCTTTGCATCATGTGAAATAGTCATAGTATGTGTGGAGTAGGAATTAGTTGTCAAGTGTTATGGATTTTACTTGATAATTATTCAACCCCTAATGGTTCTTAATCATAAGTGTTAGTAATTTGGCAACATGCTCCTACTTGATGGGAACAAATGGATGATTAGAAATGAAAATACAAGAGCTAGCAAAAGGTGCTAAGAGAATAGATGACGTCCCTAGTGAAGTTATGTGATTGAATTATATGAATCCCAAGTGGTTCTAAGTTTACAAGTATCAATTTTGTACCCAACTATCACCCCGTGAGTAAGAAATGTCACAACCCTCCTTTATCACCTTTTTGATTTAAATACAAAACTCTATTATATTTCCTTGGATAAACTATTGAATGAATATTGTAAGGGAATAAAAATAATAAACCACACACACACATGGAAAATGCATATATATTTTAATTAGTTATTTAATTTCCCTCACCAAATTAAGGCACATGTTGTAGGAGGGATAAGAAGCTTCTAGAGACTTCTCCACCACCTTGCATGTAACTCCTCCCACTAAGCCTAATCAATTTGCATGGAGACCAAATTGGGAGAGAATCTCTTCTTTTCAATTAAAAATTAGGTAGTGGTAAATTGAAATTTCTTTTATAAAAGAGGTACAAGTTTTCAAAATAAGTGTTGGCTATTCCATAAGAAATTCTGCAAGTTAAATTCTCCTTTGTAGTCCATTTTCATTTTCAGCTAAGATTTTGTTGGGAGGACTTCTCTTCAATTTGGAGGATCAAGGAAGACTCTACACCATTTTCAAGCACCCAGGTTCCTTTAAACTTAGTTTGTGCATCTTATTCTTGTGGTAGATTAGATTTGATTAAATTATTTTATGAGAATGAAATTCATTTGTGTTTTGTTAAGAATTAGTTTCAGATTTTGATAAGAAATAGATTAAAATGCTTGATAAAAAGTAGATTAAATTGTTTGATTCATTGTTTAAATTCTTGATAAGAAATTAGTTTCAGATTTTGTAGAGAATGAGATTCATTGTTTAAATTCTTGATAAGAAATTAGTTTCAGATTTTGTAGAGAATGAGATTCATTGTTTAAATTCTTGATAAGAAATTAGTTTCAGATTTTGTAGAGAATGAGATTCATTGTTTAAATTCTTGATAAGAAATTAGTTTCAGATTTTGTAGAGAATGAGATTCATTGTTTAAATTCTTGATAAGAAATTAGTTTCAGATTTTGTAGAGAATGAGATTCATTGTTTAAATTCTTGATAAGAAATTAGTTTTCAGATTTTGTAGAGAATGAGATTCATTGTTTAAATTCTTGATAAGAAATTAGTTTCAGATTTTGTAGAGAATGAGATTCATTGTTTAAATTCTTGATAAGAAATTAGTTTCAGTTTTGAAAGAAGTAGATTAAATGGTTTAGGAGAATAGAGTCACTTGATGGAAATTAGATTCATTGCCTTCAGTTCATTTTTGATAAAAATTAGATCTCCCTGTGTGTACAAACAAATTCCTCTTTTCTCTGTGAACAAATCTCCCTGTGTGTATAAATAAATCATCTCCCTTCTCTGTGAATAGACCTCCCTGTGTAAAGAACAAAAGAAATGAAAAAAAAGAGAAGAAAAACCCTCTCTGGTTACTGCTTCATTGTATTTTATCCCTGAAAATCAATCTACAACATTGTTATTGCCTGTTATCTACCCTGCTCTGGGTGATTTTCAATAAATTAAAATACAAAAAAATAATAATAACAATATTATATGTAAGAACATATATATATATATATATAAATATATATATATATATATATATATATAAATATATATATATATATATATAAATATATATATATATATATATATATATATAAATAAATAAATAAATAACCAAAAAAAAAAAAAAAGGAGAAAGCATTTCGAACTTTAAAATTTCCCCCTCGAACTCCGTAACGCACGGCGTTTTACATCGGCAGCATGCATCGGTTGCGATGTAACCGTCGCAGTAGTACGGGGGGGGGGACCCGCGGGTCCCCTCATCTCTGCGGACCTGCGCATGCAGGGCCGCAGGGGTGATGGGACCCGTGGTCCCCACCCCGCACCCTATATAATACCAAAAACAGTGCGTTAATTAAAGTTTTTTTTTCCTTCTAAATTGTAAATTGAAATTTTACTTTGGGGTTTTATTTTGTAAATAGATTAATACTTTATGATAATTACTAGGTTATTTAATTTTTAGTTTGATAGTAATGACATTCAGGAATTAATACCTTATGTCAATTACTAGGTTATTTAGTTAAGTTTTTAGTTGATAGTAATGGCATTTAGGAAATAATGTTTTTTTTTTTTTTTTGTTTATTTTGTGTAAACTTTAAGATATCGTATTTCGACTTAGAAAAAAAAAAAATTTGGGCTAATATGTAGCAAGATCATATTTAAATTGCCCTTAGTAAGTATTAAAAATTGTAGATTATATCCTCTTGAAATTAAATTACTCAACCCATTAAGGACCATAGGGACACTTGATTGGTCTTTAGAGATTAACTTACATTAATACAAACGCTTAATTTAATCGTTATTTGGACTCGTTAAGTCTTCTTACATCATGCAAGTTTCTCATAGATTAATTGCTTTCATTGATGGTTCTTATTTATGGAATAATTACACCTTTCATGCAATTACTATCATGCAAGTTTCGTGACGGTCATTATTATGCAATTTACACTTCAAGTAGTTACTTCAATTAATTACGCTTTCATTTTTGTTATTTGTAGTTAGAAAACTAAACAAAGGAAGTTGGATAACCCAAACTAGCAGCGTTCGGTATATATGGTGCCTCTGAGTCATGCTTACGGGTAATGCCGTCGTGTTGAACTACTGCATTTAACGCCTAATAAAGCTGCATTAACGACGTCTGTGGCATCGTCCCTATAAATCGTCGGCGAGTAATAAGGGACATTTGGAAGTTAAAAATCCAAGGGGTGGGTAATCCCTCTTGGATCGATAATTTAATAAGATAACTTTTAAACAAATTTCACATCCGTTGAGATAAACCATAGTAAACCCCTCTTAGGGATGGTCAAGTCAAAAGCTCTCATGAAATTGATTTCTTTATTGAAGGGATATTGGCATTTTGCAATTGGGTGACGTTCATGATAAGTATTAGGATCTAGTTATTTCCTTTTTCTTAGGCCACAAGCAATAGGCCATCTTGAGCCTTCGCTTAAGTGCTACCATCGTGGGTAGCAACCATAGAGAAACTATCTGGGACACTGACCCTAGAAAGGGTTGCGTACCCACAAATCAGTTTACATCAAACCATAGATTAGAAAATAGAACTACATACTTTAGGCCTTGATCCCATGCCGAAGCGGGTATGTAGGCAGTCTTGGGACGGAGTTGTCCCTCGTACTCAGGTGTTCGTGGGTGGGGTCTAGGCTTGGTTGAGTAAGAATCCTAAATGAAAAATAAGATAATCAATTTAATTCAATGCATACTCGGAAGGAATCTCGTATGGATTCGCTTGACTTCCCGAGGCTTTAAGCCAAATTCCAAGGCGGAATTCAAGCTTGTGTTATTTTTAAATTACTCCTAAGGATGGTGACCTCGGTGCATTCTTGTTAGAAGAATGTAGTACTTAGTGAGTGGCTCAGGACCCGAATGGTCCCGATGAGTCTAAGTCTCTAGCCAGAGCATCTCCTATCCTGTTTGGATGGATGCCTACCCCGTATGGGTAGATGCCTATCCCGTATTGGATAGATGGAATTTACGTCCCGTATGGACAATTGCCTAACCCTTATGGTTAGAAGCTCATCCCGAATGGATGAATGCCTAATCCTAATTGGATGGATGCCCAGAGTATGCAATTGAATAAAACATAATAAAGGAAAAAAAAAAATATATACTCAATTTTTGTTGGATCAATTTTGGTGAGTTATTACATGTGGTATCAGAGCAAAGGTTCAAATCTAGGCCTTGTGCTCACTTCAATTTATTCAACTAAGGGAATGTTTTACAATAATAGAAATTAAATTTTATTCTGCACAAAAAAAAAACTAACTACATAATTTAACTTCCAGGTAAAACCTAGAATGGCAAGAGGAAGAGGAAGAGGAAGAGGAAGAGGAAGAGGAAGGGGTAATGGAAGACGTACTAGGAGTCAAAGGGAGGTAAACCATGAGGAAAACCATGAGGAAAACCATGAAGGGAACCATGAGGAAGATCATGAAGAGGTTTGACACAACCTAGGGAATAACAGAGATGGGGTCCAAGCTATAATCGACCTTCTAACCGAGCAAAGAGATAAAATCAACTTCCTGGAACAATCACTGCAGGACCTTAGGGAAAGGCAGAATGACTATGAGAATAGAAGTGGTACCGAGAATGGAAACCCTGGTAGCAATCAAGGAAATGTGATGGGTAATGGGAAGGAAAATAACATATTGGAACTCTCCAAGGATTTGAAGAAAATCACCCCTCCTAAGTTCGATGGGAGGCAGATTGGTGAAGGGGCTGAGAATTGGCTAAATGAAATGGAAAAATATTTTGAGCTAAGAGATTTTAGCGAAACAACCAAGGCTTTATGGGGCTCCTATCAACTCACAGGGGAGGCGACTAGTTGGTGGACCAACACCAAGGAACAAAATGGGTATAACAGGGATACGATCACATGGGATCAATTTGTTCACCATTTTCGAGATAGGTGGCTCCCTCAATTTTTCTTTGATGAGAAAGTGACAGAATTCCATAATCTACGTCAAGGGTCCCTATCCGTTCAACAATATTGGGATAAGTTTGCCAAGTTGCTTAAATATGTGCCTATGTACCAAAAGGATGAAGAAGGCCAAGCAAGGAAATTCATTTTGGGGCTGAATACCAACATAGGGGCAGAGGTTGATATGCATGGACCCAGAAATATGAATGAAGTACTTGAAAAGTCCCTAAGGCAAGAGAGGAAGATTCAAACACTAGCAGGATGGAACTATAATGGGAACCACTCATTTAAAAGGAAGCAAGAATTCAATGGAAACACTAATTTCAACAAGGGTCAAAGGAATAACTCTTCCGAAAGGAGACCACTGCCTAACCAATATTAGAGGAATGGAAATGATGATAACAGGGGCAATAATAATAGGGGCAATAACAATAGGGGCAATAATAACAGGGGCAATGATAACAGGGGCAACTATAACAGGAATGACCAGCAGAACAGGATAACTTATCCACCCAGGGGAAATGAAACAAGGAACGATCCCCCTAGAAATCAAGGTAGGAGAGGTCCTCCAGGCGGATGCTTTATGTGTGGGGAAAATCATTTTGCTAGAGATTGCCCCAGGATGCAAGGACAAATTAGAGCCAATCAACCCCAACAAGGGCCCCAACAGAGGATTCATGCAGCGGTTAGGAACCAAAGAAGAAGATACCAGAATGTTCCCGTGGAAACTACAGGTACACTATTTGAACAACCAATATCAATTCTAATTGACGCTGGATCATCTGAATGTTTCATCTCACCTGAATTAGTGAACAAATATGCATTAAAAGTTAATCAAATGGAGTCATCATGGACGGTTCAATATGGGGATAAGGCAACTAGAGAAGTAACCAAGTGTTTACCGAGGGCAAGGGTACAATTCCCTGAGTTCGAAACAAGGGTAGATCTCTATGTGGCACCCTTAGGATTATATGATGTAATTATGGGAATGAGTTGGTTAGCAGACCATCAAGCTAATGTAGATTGTTATAGAAAAGTTGTTGAATGTTTGGATGATGGGGGGAAAAGGGTCAAAATCCAAGGAAAGTTTAAACCCATTAATATAGAAACTATCTCAGCAATGCAATTAAAGAAGGAAAGGAGAAGAGGAGGACAAATCTTTATGGTTGAAATTGATGAAGGAAAGGAGGAAAATACACCAACATTTGAAAATACCCCTTTCTTAAAGGAGTTTAAGGATGTTTTTCCAGAAGAACTACCCGGTTTACCCCCTAAGAGGAAGTTTGACTTTTCTATCGAAGTACTCCCAGGAGCTGAACCAGTATCAAAGGCACCTTACCGGATGAACACAACCGAATTACAAGAGCTCAAAATGCAATTAGAGGAACTCTTAGCTAAGGGATTAATAAGGCCAAGTGTATCACCATGGGGAGCGCCAGTTTTATTTGTTAAGAAGAAGGATGGAACCTTAAGGCTATGCATCGACTATAGGATGTTGAACAAAGTCACCATAAAGAATAGGTATCCCTTACCTCACATAGAGGACCTTTTTGACCAAATGAAAGGAGCGGCAGTTTTCTCAAAGATAGATCTTCGGTCAGGGTATCATCAACTCAGAATTAAGGAAGAAGACATTCCGAAGATAGCTTTCAGGACGAGATATGGACATTATGAATTCACAGTAGTTCCTTTTGGAGTAACTAATGCCCCAGTTGCATTCATGAACCTGATGAATAGTGTATTCCATGACTACTTGGATAAGTTTGTTTTGGTATTTTTGGATGACATATTGATTTACTCTAGAAATGAAGAGGAACATTTAGCGCACCTACAAATTGTTTTGCAAAGATTGAGAGAACATAAGTTATATGGAAAATTGTCCAAATGTGCCTTCTTTGAGGAAAAGATTCACTATCTTGGGCATATAATATCAAGGGAAGGAATAGCAGTCGACCCAGATAAAATAAAGGCGATAGTAGAATGGCCAATCCCTAAGAATGTTTCAGAGGTAAGAAGCTTTATGGGGCTAGCAGGTTACTATAGGAGGTTTGTGGAAGGATTCTCTAAGATAGAAAACCCCATCACCTCGTTGCAAAGGAAGGGCAAAAGGTTTGTATGGACCGAGCAAAGTGATAAGGCATTTCAAATCTTGAAGGGAAAACTAACTTCAACACCCATTCTAAAGGTACCAGACCCAAATGGACACTTCATAGTTATAACAGATGCTTCTATTGAAGGGTTAGGAGGAGTACTTGTCCAAGATGAAGGGGTAGTAGCTTACGAATCTAGGAAGCTAAAGACTCATGAAGTCAATTATGCACCCCATGACTTAGAGTTGGCAGCAATTGTGCATGCCCTGCAAAAGTGGAGACACTTCTTACTAGGGAAGCCCTTTGAGCTTAAGTCGGACAACCAAGGACTAAAATACATCTTTACCCAACCTCACTTAAATGCCAGACAAAGAAGGTGGTTAGAGTTTCTAAGTGAATATGATTTTGAAATTGAATATATTAAGGGAAAAGAAAATAGGGTGGCAGATGCCTTAAGTAGGAGGAGACACTTGATGACTATAGCAACCTTCAAAACCTCTTTCAAAAGGCAAGTAATGGATGAACAAGGGCATGACCCATGGTATGAGCGAGTCAAATTAACTATAAGACACAACCCGACCGACCCTAAGGTCGAAGGGTACACATTTGATGAAGATGGGTTGCTCAGATATAATAATAGAATCTATATTCCTAATTCAGGGAACTTAAGGGAAGTAGTCCTTTCGGAGGCTCACAATGCCCCTTATTCAGGCCACCCAGGAGTTAACAAACTTTATGCAGATCTAAAGAAACTATACTTTTGGCAAGGGTTGAAGAGCGATATTGTCAAGTATGTAGCTAAATGTTTGGAGTGTCAAAGAGTAAAGGCAGAACATAGACACCCAACTAGATTGTTACAATTGCACGATGTACCTCAACATAAGTGGCAAGTTATCAGCATGGATTTTGTACAAGGGTTACCCATGTCACCTTCTAGGCATGATGCAATAATGGTGGTAATTGACAAACTCACTAAGGTGGCACACTTTATACCAGGAAATCTGACAGATGATGCACCCACCTTGGCTAGACGCTTCGTTAAGGAGATAGTTAGGTTGCATGGAATACCAGAGAAAATCATATCAAACAGAGATGCAAGATTCACTTCTAGGTTTTGGACCACTCTTCAATCAACTCTAGGAACTCAACTAAATTTTAGCACTGCATACCATCTGGAAACCGATGGTCAGATAGAAAGGACAAATCAGATTATGGAAGACTTGCTTCGCATGTACTGCATGGACCAACAGAGAAAATGGGAAGAGTACCTACCTTTGGTAGAGTTTGCCTACAATAATACATATCAAACATCTTTGGGAATGGCACCTTTTGAAGCTTTGTATGGTAGACCATGTTGAACACCCTTGAGTTGGGATAGTCTTGAAGATAGAGTGATTATTGGGCTAGATATGTTGAAAGAAATGGAAAGGAAAACTAAGGAAATTAGGCAAAGATTGAAGGAAGCCTCGGATAGGCAGAAAAGTTATGCAGATAAAAACAGAACACCAAGGGAGTTTGAGGTAGGAGAGAAAGTCTTCCTAAGGGTTAGGCCACACAAGAGTTCCATAAGATTTGGGAAAAAGACTAAGCTTGCACCTCGTTATGTCGGACCTTTTGAAATATTGGGAAGAATTAATCCAGTTGCTTATCGGTTGGCCTTACCTCCCCAATTGAGCCGAATCCATGATGTCTTCCATGTATCTTTTCTTAAGAAGTATGTACCTGATGAGAAACACATTTTGAATTGGGATGCTTTACAGGTCCAAGAAATGGGGGGAATAATGATAGAGCCATTCAGAATCTTGGAGAGGCATCAGTGCCAGTTGCGCAACAGAGAGGTTGATCAGTGCAAAGTGCAATGGGACCAGTATGATGAAAAGAATGCCACGTGGGAGGATACTAAGGAGATGCAACAGCTGTTTCCTTTTTTGTTTTGAACATGAACTATAAACTCTTTTGAATGCATTTAATAAGTGCATCTGGACGATGCACAGATTTAAGGGGGGGAGGATGTCACAACCCTCCTTTATCACTTTTTTTTTTAAATACAAAACTCTATTATATTTCCTTGGATAAACTATTGAATGAATATTGTAAGGGAATAAAAATAATAAACCACACACACACATGGAAAATGCATATATATTTTAATTAGTTATTTAATTTCCCTCACCAAATTAAGGCACATGTTGTAGGAGGGATAAGAAGCTTCTAGAGACTTCTCCACCACCTTGCATGTAACTCCTCCCACTAAGCCTAATCAATTTGCATGGAGACCAAATTGGGAGAGAATCTCTTCTTTTCAATTAAAAATTAGGTAGTGGTAAATTGAAATTTCTTTTATAAAAGAGGTACAAGTTTTCAAAATAAGTGTTGGCTATTCCATAAGAAATTCTACAAGTTAAATTCTCCTTTGTAGTCCATTTTCATTTTCAGCTAAGATTTTGTTGGGAGGACTTCTCTTCAATTTGGAGGATCAAGGAAGACTCTACACCATTTTCAAGCACCCAGGTTCCTTTAAACTTAGTTTGTGCATCTTATTCTTGTGGTAGATTAGATTTGATTAAATTATTTTATGAGAATGAAATTCATTTGTGTTTTGTTAAGAATTAGTTTCAGATTTTGATAAGAAATAGATTAAAATGCTTGATAAAAAGTAGATTAAATTGTTTGATTCATTGTTTAAATTCTTGATAAGAAATTAGTTTCAGATTTTGTAGAGAATGAGATTCATTGTTTAAATTCTTGATAAGAAATTAGTTTCAGATTTTGTAGAGAATGAGATTCATTGTTTAAATTCTTGATAAGAAATTAGTTTCAGATTTTGTAGAGAATGAGATTCATTGTTTAAATTCTTGATAAGAAATTAGTTTCAGATTTTGTAGAGAATGAGATTCATTGTTTAAATTCTTGATAAGAAATTAGTTTTCAGATTTTGTAGAGAATGAGATTCATTGTTTAAATTCTTGATAAGAAATTAGTTTTAGATTTTGTAGAAAATGAGATTCATTGTCTAAATTCTTGATAAGAAATTAGTTTCAGTTTTGAAAGAAGTAGATTAAATGGTTTAGGAGAATAGAGTCACTTGATGGAAATTATATTCATTGCCTTCAGTTCATTTTTGATAAAAATTATATCTCCCTGTGTGTACAAACAAATTCCTCTTTTCTTTGTGAACAAATCTCCCTGTGTGTATAAATAAATCATCTCCCTTCTCTATGAATAGACCTCCCTGTGTAAAGAACAAAAGAAATGAAAAAAAAGAGAAGAAAAACCCTCTCTAGTTACTGCTTCATTGTATTTTATCCCTGAAAATCAATCTGCAACATTGTTATTGCCTGTTATCTACCCTGTGTTGGAATAATGATATATTTGTCATTAGTGAATACACTTAGTGAAAACACTTATTCGATTTTGAATGTTACCGAGCTCATCACTCAGTCCACAGCCTGTACCGAGCATTCAGCAAAGCTCACCGATTAAACAGTTCAACCGAGCAGTAAGACTGTCACCGAGCATATGAGACAAATAGCAGTTATCGAGAAGTTAGTTCAAACCAAGTCACCAGTGGTTACCGAGTGACACTATATCCACCGAGTCACCACAGCTACTGAGTTCCAAGCTACACTTCGGGACTAGTATGGACCGAGCTTCTACTCTTACCAAGAGCATGACGATGCCGAGTACTGTAGTGGACGCCGTGTATCAGAAGATCACCGAGCCAGCTTGAGGAACCGAGTATCTACCGACTCAGTAATATTTTGTTCACCTATGTAAGGCCGACTTAAGAATGAGTTTATGTTATTAATTTGTATGAGGCCGACTTTATGAAATGTAAATGTAATTATGGATGATATATATATGTAATGTATTATACCATCTGTAGTATGTATGTAAGATGTATGGATATGCGAAATTAGAAAGAGCAGAGCAGAAACTGCATTAAGGCAGCAGACCAAAACATTTTCGCAGAGTCAGTAAAGGAGCAGAATCGACATATCTATCTCAGAAGGAGATCAATCCTCAAAGGATCTTATCAGCAATAAAGTTGTAAGTCAAGATCTACTGTTTCATCCTAACAGTTGAATCAGTTTGTAAATCCTTTTACCGGGTAGACTTAACAGTCTTTTGTAAATCTCTTGACCGAGTGCATACTTCATTGTATGTTTGTAAATCCTCTAACAAGGTGGACCTAGCAGTCCAAATTTGCTTCTAACAGGGCAGATCATCAGAAGTGATCATTGTAAGCCTTAACCAGCCAACTTTTACTGCAGTACCAAAGTTTTGTGGGTACCATCCCCACCCCAGTTTTACTTTCTATTTGGAAGGTTTTTGGGTCACCAAATCTTTGTGTTAAGTGTTGTGAATGGTTATACTTTCATGCATACAGTAGATTAAATGAATGAATGGTTTAATATATGCAAGTGCAGAAATGAATTTAAAGTTTTAAGAGTTACTGATTCACCCCTCCCCTCTTAGTAACTTGGTTAGTCCTGAATATTTTCAACACCCTGCTCTGGGTGATTTTCAATAAATTAAAATACAAAAAAAAAATAATAACAATATTATATGTAAGAACATATATATATATATATATATAAATAAATAACCAAAAAAAAAAAAAAAGGAGAAAGCATTTCGAACTTTAAAATTTCCCCCTCGAACTCTGTAATGCACGGCGTTTTATGTCGGCAGCATGCATCGGTTACGATGTAACCGTCACAGTAGTACGGGGGGGGACCCGCGGGTCCCCTCATCTTTGTGGACCTGCGCATGCAGGGCCGCAAGGGTGATGGGACCCGTGGTCCCCACCCCGCACCCTATATAATACCAAAAACAGTGCGTTAATTAAAGTTTTTTTTTCCTTCTAAATTGTAAATTGAAATTTTACTTTGGGGTTTTATTTTGTAAATAGATTAATACTTTATGATAATTACTAGGTTATTTAATTTTTAGTTTGATAGTAATGACATTCAGGAATGAATACCTTATGTCAATTACTAGGTTATTTAGTTAAGTTTTTAGTTGATAGTAATGGCATTTAGGAAATAATGTTTTTTTTTTTTTTTTGTTTATTTTGTGTAAACTTTAAGATATCGTATTTCGACTTAGAAAAAAAAAAATTTGGGCTAATATGTAGCAAGATCATATTTAAATTGCCCTTAGTAAGTATTAAAAATTGTAGATTATATCCTCTTAAAATTAAATTACTCAACCCATTAAGGACCATAGGGACACTTGATTGGTCTTTAGAGATTAACTTACATTAATACAAACGCTTAATTTAATCATTATTTGGACTCATTAAGTCTTCTTACATCATGCAAGTTTCTCATAGATTAATTGCTTTCATTGATGGTTCTTATTTATGGAATAATTACACCTTTCATGCAATTACTATCATGCAAGTTTCGTGACGGTCATTATTATGCAATTTACACTTCAAGTAGTTACTTCAATTAATTACGCTTTCATTTTTGTTATTCGTAGTTAGAAAACTAAACAAAGGAAGTTGGATAACCCAAACTAGCAGCGTTCGGTATATATGGTGCCTCTGGGTCACGCTTACGGGTAATGCCGTTGTGTTGAACTACTGCACTTAATGCCTAATAAAGCTGCATTAACGACGTCTGTGGCATCGTCCCTATAAATCGTCGGGGAGTAATAAGGGACATTTGGAAGTTAAAAATCCAAGGGGTAGGTAATCCCTCTTGGATCGATAATTTAATAAGATAACTTTTAAACGAATTTCACATCCGTTGAGATAAACCATAGTAAACCCCTCTTAGGGATGGTCAAGTCAAAAGCTCTCATGAAATTGATTTCTTTATTGAAGGGATATTGGCGTTTTGCAATTGGGTGACGTTCATGATAAGTATTAGGATCTAGTTATTTCCTTTTTCTTAGGCCACAAGCAATAGGCCATCTTGAGCCTTTGCTTAAGTGCTACCATCATGGGTAGCAACCGCAGAGAAACTGTCTAGGACACTGACCCTAGAAAGGGTTGCATACCCACAAATCAGTTTACATCAAACCATAGATTAGAAAATAGAACTACATACTTTACGCCTTGATCCCATGCCGAAGCGGGTATGTAGGCAGTCTTGGGACGGAGTTGTCCCTCGTACTCAGGCATTCGTGGGTGGGGTCTAGGCTTGGTTGAGTAAGAATCCTAAATGAAAAATAAGATAATCAATTTAATTCAATGCATACTCGGAAGGAATCCCGTATGGATTCGCTTGACTTTCCGAGGCTTTAAGCCAAATTCCGAGGCGGAATTCAAGCTTGTGTTATTTTTAAATTACTCCTAAGGACAGCGACCTCGGTGCATTCTTGTTAGAAGAATGTAGTACTTAGTGAGTGGCTCAGGACCTGAATGGTCCCGATGAGTCTAAGTCTCTGGCCAGAGCATCTCCTATCCCGTTTGGATGGATGCCTACCCCGTATGGGTAGATGCCTATCCCGTATTGGATAGATGGAATTTACGTCCCGTATGGACAATTGCCTAACCCGTATGGTTAGAAGCTCATCCCGAATGGATGAATGCCTAATCCTAATTGGATGGATGCCTAGAGTATGCAATTGAATAAAACATAATAAAGGAAAAAAAAAAATATATACTCAATTTTTGTTGGATCAATTTTGGTGAGTTATTACAAGAAAGACATAAAAGTGTCGATGCATGAGTTACCATGTATCATTAAACCAAGATTTAACATATTATGATATTTAATGTAAATCCAAGAAGAATTGGCGAGGAATGGTAGAGTTAGTACAATCACCTATTAGAATATAATTATGGATGTTATTAACCCTAAATGGATAGCGGATTATATCGGAAAGTGTTGCTTGTAATAATAATCACGTGAAGGTTAAATGGAACATGATCTATAAATTGATTGAAATATCTTATGTATAAGATATTTCGTAATACTAAAGGAATATAAATGTTAAAAAAAAAACCTTAAGAGTCTAATAAACACTTCTGAATGCACTCAGGACGTGTGGTTTTGGTGATGTGTTGCGGTTACTCCCTATAGTGTGGCTAAAATGGTCACCTTGTTTTGAGTTTTGATTCAACATTGTTTTCGACTTTCTTTGAATAGTATATTGTGACCTTGGGGCTAGAAATTTCTTTTATATATTTTTTTTATGATGGAAGGACCACTAAATTTATGTTTCTTTTCATTGGAGCTATGGCGCTTGCCATGTTGCTAATTTTAAAACTTTTTCAATTGCCGACATTTTTCTTCTTTTGATTGGATTTGTCAAGTGTAACTTTTACTTTGATCTTTTAAAGTGTTAGGTGGTCATTTTGAATGTTCATATAGCTAGCCCTAGTAATGTGTTTTGAGTAATGTCTATCATGTTTATTGAACCACTGATAGTGTGTCAAGGGAGAATATTGCAAGGAGGGAAATTAGGCACAAGGAATAAATAAAGAGTATTATATCAAATTAGGATAAAGGAAGGAATATCCTCTTAAATGAAAATTACTTGCAGTAATCTAAGCAAGAAAATTAATAACAAAAGTGTGATCTAGACCTAATAAATTATGAAAGCGTTGATAATTATAGATCTGCTAATTTGGCATGTGTATGGAGATGACTGCATGGATGATATCTAAATTAAGTATAATAATTTTTCATTACTCCCTTAGAATGGGATTGTTATATACCTTAATATTTGGGTTTGTGATTAATGTAACCTATGTAACTTAAACCTTGGTGCCTAGAAGTCTAAGGATTGTAATCCTTGAGGTAGAAAATTTCCCTAATTATGGGCAGATTGGAAGAACTTAAACTTGGATATACCTTGTTGCCTTATGACGTGGGAAGAAATCATGCACCTAGGGTGGTTTAACAAATATGAAATTTACACCCTTGTGAGGCACCTTGAAGTAAATAAGAAGACTCTTTATGGATAAAGTAAGTTATAATGTCATTTTTATTTAGTATCATGTAATGAATGAGAATTGCAGTGGGATAAATATGTTTTTAAGAAAATCCTTAACAAAATATGATTTCTAAAAATTTAATAAGTAACCTAATATGTGTAACCTAGATCATGAGAGTTGATGTGTGGTATTGATATGATTTGGATGGTGCATTAATGTAAAGAAAGTAAGGAATGTGTAAGATATAATTTGTAAACACCTAACTGAGGTTGAGGGGAAATGTAATAAAAATGATAGATAAGTACTTTATGGAGGAAATAAGCTATTACAAAAGAAGGATGATTTTAGTATTGCATCTTTCTAAGTAGGCAAGATAAGATTTAGAGTAACCTAGTAAAATTGTGGGAAATGATATGTCCCTATTTTGTATCCTAGTCATGCGACTTCTAGGAGTAAGTCGAACCCTAGGGTGGAGCATGTAGAGCCCCTCCCCAATCAAGCTCTGGTTAACTTAGTTGACCAAGGTTGGCCATATTAATAAATGCAATAATTCAATAGGATGAACTATGTTAGATGGATAAATTAGTGAGAAAAGTAATTAAACCAGGTTATGGAAGTATTTTACCTTACGGTGCATATTTTGATGTGTTATAGATTTAGATCCTATAGGATCCATTGATTTGATAATCTTGATATGACATATGTCAGCTATCTCAGAATTTGTAGTACTTCATTAGGCTATTAGAAAACATGGATGCATATCGTATTAATGATTGAGTTTCATAAGGATTATGATGATGCTTTTTGAGTAAATTTTATTATGTGGATTTTATTGGATAAATGATAAATTGATCATTATGATTGAAATTATATGCAAAGTGTCTGAATTGTATGTGATGTCTGAATTGTATTTTTTTGATAATATTATACGTGATTTTTGGAATTACTAATGTGCGAGTGATATGTGCAAGAAAATTATCCATGTGACCATGGAAATTATCTGGAGAATCAAGTCTGGGCCTATGTGCGATTGTGAAGCCATGGGTTGTCTATTTGGAGAGACAACCCCTCGTTTGTAAATGTATTTTAATTTGTAAATGTTATGCTTGGATGAGTGTTTAATTTGGAAATTTGTTTATTTTATAAATTTCAAAAGGGACATTTGCCATGTGTGTTTTAGTGATGTGTAATTCTTTTGTAGTGTCACTTGACACATGTGTTGTAAGTTGAGTTGGCATTGTCATGTCTCTTTTTGAGGAAATTTATTTTTACCAATGCATATATTTTCAATTCTCCTAAAATGGTCCCAAGTAAACCTAGGATAGGAAGCCATTAGAAGGGTCAACTCAGATTTGACCCATAGGTAAACTTTGGGTGGACTTCCAAGGGGTTAAACTAACTCCTGGGGTCAAGTTAAGGGAATTTTTAGTGGGCCATATGATGTACCTATGGATGAAGGCCAAATTTACCCATGTGTTGACTCCCTAGGTCATGTTTAACCTCCCCAAAAAGTGAGTTTCCCAAGTTGGCCGAATTTCATCTTTAGAAGAGCCTTCCTTGGTTAGATAACCCACTACATGAGTGTCATTCCTGTTCCCCATTCCATTTTCCCTTTTTGAGGTGCCTTGGTTAGGGAGTGTGTAAGGTTTTGGGAAGACCAACCAATGAGTATCTTTCACCCTTCCTAAGTGGGTTGGAAAGAGTGAGGTGTGGCTTCATAGGGAATAGTTTGGGAGGGAAACGTTTGATCACCCACTCTCTATTTTGGAGACTTGAAATTTTGAGAATTTTTGGCAAGTTTTTGGCAGAGGATTTTTGTCTAGGTCTTGAAGGAGGAAGATAGGTGGAATTGGGTAGCTCTCCTACAAAACTTCCTTACCCTTTTTGGGAGATTACGGTTGGTTGAATTTCTAACTATTGTATGATGTTGTTTGCTTTTGAAAAGATTGAGGTTGTTTTTTTTTTTCCATTGTTGTTGTTTTTGTGTAGGAAGGAGTAGAAATATTCCTTATGTGTTTTTGTTGTGTTTTTATGTCTTTGTTTATGGGAGTTTTGAAGGCCAAACTCACCCTTGGGAGGGTAGAGTGGCCTTGGGGTGAAGGGTTGTTTGATAGCCTTTTGACTGAGAGCCTCTCTTTGGAAGAGAGTGATTCTCAAGGGATTTTGTGACCCTTGCTGCATTATGATTGTTTATACAATGGGGGTCATAAGGGGAGTTGTAGGCTTGTATGCATTGGGGGTTATAAGGAATTATAGGGATAGGTTTGGAACTTGTGATATTATGTTCACTATTTGCAGCCTTGTTATGACATTGTGTTCACTTGTTGTAGTGTTGTTATGGCATTATGTTCACTAGTTGCAGAATTCTCCTCAAGGGTACTTAGTCCACCTTCACCCCACTTAAAATGTCACATAAGTGACATTGTTTAAACCTTGGGTTGAGAGTGTTTTTGTTGTTTTTATTTTCTGCATGTACGTGTTTGTATGTGTGTTTCCCGTCTATCCTTGATTCTCCTAACTCGGGGGTGGCTTCTAGTAAGCCTAGGTTGGGAGGTGAGCCTCCATGGTCACAACCTATAAACTTTTATTGGAGGTTTGCTTGGAAAAGTTTTGGAAAGGAAAGCTTGGAGATGATCCTATGCCTTATGTATTTAGTTGCAAAACTATATGTATTTGGGAAGCCCTCATTTAGTAGAAATGAGAGGCTAAGTTTGGAATCTACCTAGTTGTAAAAGTTTACCATGATGTATTGAATGCAAATATTTGTCTAACTTTTATCATGAAATAAAATGTAATTTAGTTGAGCATATTCTTGCAAAGAAAAGAATAAGATTAGAGTTATTTTCCCTATTGATATTTGTTACTTGAAATAGATTAGGAATGAAATTTAGTTCTTCCTTATTGAGCTTTTGAAAGGAAATAAAAATAGTTAAAAGTTAGTAGTGTTGTTATGCAAAAAGAAATGGAAATCTAAATGTTAATAAAGTAGTCACTTTTAAATAAGGGAATGAAATATTGACTTACAATTATAGTTTAAACTCAAAGAAAGAATAAATAGGTATTTTAAGAGTTATTATTGATAATACATTATGTCTTGTTGTTTATTGATTTAGAAGTTTTATTTTTGGGAATAGTTAGTTGCAACTGTAAACGAAAATTTTACTGTCATAATTTCTATTCTGTAAATAAATTTATTACTGTTATATTCTCCTATTCTAAAAATACATGTATAGTAGGAAATAAATAAATCCAGTTATGACTATTTAAATCAAAAGTCAACTACATGTATTAAAGGGAAAATGAATTTAGTCTACCTTGTCACTTAAGAATATCCTATTATAATACTCTAAAACAAAACAGATATAAACAAAGAAATATGTATATTGTAATGAATATGCCCAATGTTTTAAACCTACATATAAACTGTGGTATTTATTTTTAAAAGAAAAGAATAACTGCATATTCTACATTAAAGTATAAATATATAAATTAATGATTTATGAGTAATCTGGAATTAAAGGAAATGAACAGAGGTATATATATATATATATATTAATGTTAGTAAGCTCAAAATTAAATAAATTAAAAAAATACATTATATCTTAGTATTCTGGTTATTTAATATATTTATCCTCATGCATCTTTATGTCAATATATATATATATATATATATATATAATTTTATATGATACATATTTTAATGCATTTACATTTTTTTTTAAAAAAAGGGAAAAGCAAAATATAGCCTAAGGCAGACTCGACCACCATGGACAGCCACAATGGGCGGTTGCCGCGATTGGGGATAGCCACAATGGGCGGTTGCCACCACTGGGGATAGCCACAATGGGCAGCTACCACCACTGGGGATAGTCACAGTGGACAGCATCGGGTCCGCTACTGTGGGTATCCACAGTGGGCGGCATTGGGGTTGCCTTTGTGGATAACCATAGTGAGCAGTACGGGGCCGCCATAGTGGTTCCCAGTGGTACCTTCACCCCTGTGCCATGCTAGACTTGCCTCGTCCTCTACCATGGCCGCCTCCATTGGTCTCCTCCGCCGCCATGGACCCTGTATACACACACACACAAAAATATAAACCCTAACCCAAATTTTAGGTTAGGGTAGAGGCAAATAGATAGGAAAGAAATAAAGATATGAGTTTTATAGTTTTAAAAGTAGAAGAATAAAACAAACCCTAGTTAGGGTTATAAAAGAGAATAATTATAAAATAATAAAGGGGGGGAAAGATGGGAGTTCCCTTTTAAAATTTGAAATGGGTTATCCCCATTTGTTAAATTTTTTATTTATTTATTTGGGTTGGTTTTTCTTGTATGAGGAATCAATTATTTATAATCGTATTATTTCCATATTTTGGGTAAATGTATTGAAAAATTTATTTATGAAAAGTTTAAATAGTATGATGATTAAAATTAAGTTTTAGGAGTATTTTTTTAATGTCAATATTTATTAAATTTGGGGATTGTTTATTTATAGAAAAATAACATAATCTTTTTTAGTAGATTTATTAAAGAGGTTTATTGATGGGAATTTAATAAAGTTTAATGATTAAATTTAAACCTAGAGGTAACGTAAATGTTGAATATTAAATATTTATATTAATGTTTGGGGAAGTAATATATAAACTTGATGTAAGTTATATAATTACATTTTAGAGATTTTAATGGTATTTATAATTAGATGAAATAATTTAATATAGGTTATTAAATGTTTATTTGTATGAGGGTATTGTAGTGGCATAATATATTTTTCTAGAATAAGTTAATGAACTTGATCTTGCGAACTTATTTAACCCAGATGGAACCTTATATTAAATAAATAAATTAACGTATTAATGTTTGGCACTCCAATTTTTTTTGCTCAATTAATTAATATTGTTATGTTAAAATCGTATTAATAATTAATTAACAGATGCAAGATTTAATTAAGTTGTAAATGAAGAATATAATTATCAATGATGGAGGAAACTTGATATTAGTTAAATAATTGATATTGAATCAAGTAATTGTATTAATGTCAATTTAGTAGAAGTTGGTAGATATTTAAGTATTATAAAACACAACTAAAATTCAAGGGTCATTTGAGTGAATTTATTATTGTCCTTACAAAATTAATTTGTTCCGCTTTGATAATAGGAGTTATCGTAATTGTTACGGAAGTAAAAATATTTTCCTATCACTTTAGGAGTTAGAGTTGAAGCCTTAGACTTCTAGTTAAATTTTTAATTCATCGCTTAGTTTAGAAACCCATTTTAATATCATTTAAGATTTCGTTTGAAACAACTTGTTAAGTTGTCACAACTAATTAAGCATAGGTTGCATGTAATTAGGTTTAATTTTTTTTGTTGTTGTTCTTGTGTTTTTTGCCCAAAATTTTGGGCATGACACATTACAATTACGAAATTTGAACTGATACTACTACTCCCCCTTTGACAACAACGACAAAGATAAGCAAATACATGAAAGATAAATTCAATATACATCAAAATTTTCATTACCACATATAGATATAAAGTTCAAAATGATTTTACAATGACATCTTAGAAAAAGCATCTGTAAAATGTAACTTTAACTGTTTCAAGTCATTGTGCCAAGTCTCCAAAAGAGTGCTTGTAATATCAACATGTGTTCTGGTCTGATAACCAGCTCCTCCATGGCATCAATAGTACTCATCTTAGGTGTAAGTAATATAGCTTCAGTCTCTTTATAACCTCTCTACAAGATTTCAACCTTAGGAATTAAAAGTGTCTGTAATTCTTGTAAAGACTGCATTCTTTTAACATGTTCTCCTTCATAATCTTTTAACTTGTGTTGTAGCTCCATTACCGATCTACCAAAATGTATAGCTAAATCATTTAGGGGCTAAATGATTCACTTACAATTTTCAATTCTTGTTCTGCTTCCTACTTCGTCTTCACCAAATCATCACAAAATAATGAAAAAAATGCAATGGTGGAAAATTTTTTACCTCCATTTAGCAATGCATCTTTAATAAGGTCTTTATTAACTATTAGAGCTACCTTATCCTTATCAATATCAAAACTTTTCATTTGTTCATCAGCTACTGTGTCGTCGTTCAAACTATCCTTCTTCTTCTTCTTCTTCTTCTTCTTCTTCTTTCTCTTCTCCTCCTCCTCCTTCTAGTCTCAAAAATTTCTTTCTTTGATCTGAAACTTGATTTTGAATTCAAAAGAATATTTTGCAACTTCAGATTGTAAATTTACAATAACAAATTCAATTATTTCCCTGTCTTGTTTTATTGATGCCTACCATCTTGCTTCTAATTTACTATGTTTTGAATTCAAAAGAATATTTTGCAACTTCGGATTGTAAATTTACAATAACAAATTCAATTATTTCCCTGTCTTGTTTTATTGATGCCTGCCATCTTGCTTCTAATTTACTATGTTAGGTCCCAGAGGCAATTGAGAGGAGGGGAGGGGGGGTGAATCAATTGTCCAATAAAAACAAACCAAAACTAACTTAACCAAACTTTAACGCTGGTAGACAGTTTAATAGTTAGTTGTAGTACTGGCAAAGTTTAATGCATGAAACAAAAAGACAAATAACATACACAACACATAACACAATTATTTGTATGTGGAAACCCTATAAGGGGAAAACCCATGGTGGGAAACCTTACCCACAATTAGATGATATTACTATAGATAGTATGTGTGTACAATATGGAGTTTGCACATGCAAAAAGGCCAACTACCTAGAGCTCACTACTCAATCACAAAATGGGAGCCACATGGACTATAATTAGATGGTTAAATCCAATGATAATGTACTGCTTAGAATAGCATCTTCATATGTTGGATTCAGTATCGGTTAAGCTCTAATTTTCCTTCTTCAAACCTTCAATCTTGAATGATGTTTTCATGTATAGCTCTGCTTATATTCACATATACCTTATTACAATCCTTTACCACACTCTACCACACAATCTCATAAATGAGATCTTACATATATACCAAAAACTAAGACCAAATGAGTAGGTCGGCTCACTGAGATGTTACAATAAAATCAATTACAAATGAATCAATATGCAATGCATGATGTCGGCTCAATACATTTACAATAATAATAAATCATCTTCATGGCATGTCGTGCTGATCTGGAATAGATATGCTTGCCGGTCCATAACCTAGACCTATTTGTTGGTAACAACCAATATGCAAACCCGATTAAACAAATGAACAAATAACCAAACCAAGTGTCCAAATGATGTCTTTGACATAACTAAGTAATATCCAAGTCATTCCAAGTGCCAGTGAACAATATAACCTGTCGGTGAACTAGATACTGGTGACTGTGCATAAGTCACTGAACATGTCGGTGAACATAACCAAAGATCTCGAAGTGTTTCTCAAGTGTTGACATCAATGAAAAAACCATATCAACATATCCAAAATACCAACATACTATACAAAGAATCTGGAATTTGCCCTTGCAACTCAATCAAGGCTTTACTGAACTTATTCATAATCAAAATGGTTGCATCCTCTAACTGCCTTTTCTCATCCTCACTAAACTTATCATATAGTTTATTCAATCCAACAAGAATACCATATTCCTTAATAATTATTAACATCTTTTCTAAAGGTGTAAGTTTAGTTACCGATTTCTTAATGGATTTGACAGTAGATGCTCCAACAACCTTTGACTTTTTACCACTAGCTCTTAATGCTTTCTTTTCTCCTTCAGACTCTTTCTCTTCTTCATCTTAAGGTTTCTTTGCTTGTTCCTTTTTCCTCTTACTGGTCACTACCGGTGCCTTAGGTGCATGGGGCTTGATTTCTTTCTCATTTCTCTTGAATTAATATTTTTAAGGTTTTTCCTTCTTTTCTTCTGTAGGTTTTTCCTTCTTAACCTCAACACTTCTTGTCTGCATATCAGTGCTGGTATCAGTTGGAGCACTAGATGATTCAACCTTTTGTTACTACTTATCAAGTTGCCATTAGTTTTATGTCAAAGTTACTTTATATACTCTAGTCAGTTACTAGTACTGAGATATTCAGTCGGTATGCATAGTCTAGTCGGTTATTGAAGAAAGTAGTCTCAGAATGTATTATACACTGAGCTGTCTATCGAGTATCATTCCATGTCTACCGAGAAGCAAAGATGACACACCAAGTTGATATACACTGAGTGAAATGTGTTACTAGATTCATTGAACCCGGACATACATATGAAAACGTGTTACAAGATTGAGGAACATCTAACCGTTATCACATTGGAAATTGCACTTAAAGATTGTGTATGATTTTGAGGTCATCTAACCAATGAAATATTTTGCATGGTTATTCATTTGATAAAACATGTTTGTAAGATCGAAGCAATGAAAGGATCACAATCATAAGAGACCTATTTATACAACATGGATTAAGATTAGAAATATACATGTAGCATGACAGAAAGGAAGATATAGAGATATATGAAGCAAGACATGTGAAAGCACTAAGTGTTATGACTGTTATAGAGACACAGAAGTCACCGAGAAGGATTTCAGAGAATAGTCAAAGAACAGAGTAAATAGAAGGGTTTATCGAGTTACTATATGGGTTACCGAGGTATGCTATAAGCAAGGTAATCTTATTCTGAGCATATATAATCTGCTATAACATTCCAAATGTAAAGTTGCAGATATTTGTAATGATTTATTGTAATATTTTGAAGTTGTAAGAGAAACCTTTAATAGGGTAAAAGACTCTAATCAAGTCTATAGATTGTAAAGCCTTTAACCAGGTACAACATTTAGATTAAGTGTTGTAAAATCCTTTAGCAAGGTAGATCTAACAGATCTTGTTACTCCTAATAGGGTAAGCTATCAGAAATAGCTAAACATGTAGCTCTAACTGAGCACTCTTTATTATTGTAGTAGTGAAGTTGTGGGTGCCATCCCCACTGCAGTTTTTCTCTCTAACCAAGAGTTTCTGCGTAACCAAAATACATGTGTTATGGAGTGAATCATGTATGATTGTTATCTATTTGTTTTAGCTTTATATTATGTTACTACACTATTCGGTTTATGCATAACAGTAAAGTTATTATTGAAAAAAAGTTTTGAAGTACTGATTCACCCCTCCCCTCTCAGTACATTAGCTTTCCATATTGGGCCTAACGATTGGTATCAGAGCTTCAATCTTGGAAAAGGGTTTAACTACCTAAAGAGAAAGATCTTATCAATGGAAGGCTATAAACAATCTCGAAGGATTGTGTATCTGCAAGAAGAGTTGGATCATGCTAATCAAGTAATTGCAGACATGCAAAGACAAATGCAAAAATCTCTGAAAGTGAGAAGAAGATTATATGATGATTTGCAGGACTCTCAAGAGTTAGTGGAATAAATTGAGACATCATCTGAGAATAGTATATCTGAAGAAACTGAAGAAATGATTGGAGTATTGAGAGAAAAGAACAAAGCACTGGCTGATCAACTAAAAGCAATGAAAAGATAACATGAACATTTCAGCACATAGATGACTGAAAATATTGATGCATTAAGGACAACCGAGGATAAAGTAAGAGATCTACAAAGAGAGAAACAACAACTTGAAGTCTTAGTATCTGATAAGAATTATGAAATCACAAGGGTGACTGGAATTCAACAAAATCTATCAGATCAACTAGGTTATGCACAACATGAAGCAAATCTGAAGGATGATGAGAATCAAGCATTGAAACTTGAAGTATCAAGGTTGACCGATGAACTTGAAATAGAGAAGAAAACCAAAGAAACACTGAAGAAGAGTTATGAAGCATCAAAGATGTTTTATGAGCAACTAAATACAAGAAGACCCAACAAAGATGCAGGAATCGGTTACAAAGGAAAAGACTCTACCGAGAAGAGAATTCATACTACCGAGAGAGGAGAATCATCAAAGCAAGCTGGATTCAAGAAGAACATCAAAAGAAAGAAGCATATTTGTAACTACTGTGGAAATCAAGGTCATATTGCCAACATGTGCCAAATCAGAAAAGGTAAGCAACCAAATGTCACTAAGTCCAATGGTTATTATTACAATTACAATAAATATGGTCACACATCTAAACAATGTAGGACAAAGTCTGTAAACAATTATCAGAAGGCAAAATTCAAAGGGTTTTGTAAAAATTGCAATAGATATGGACATAGTACCGAGAAGTGTTGGCTTAAGCAAAAGAACTATATGTGGTATGCGCACCGAGCAAATGCTAGAGGTTACCGAACTCACACAAATCCTTACCGACAGTATTCTGTAGTACCATGGGATTACAATACAAGGATATGGTGTGAATGTTGTGGAAGATATGGACATATAAGTGCCAACTATTTTATAAGGTTTGGGATGTACAACTGAAGATCGTGGAGAAATCCTAGTATGGCATGTTTTCATTGTCACAAAGTTGGATACTTAGCTGGAGATTGCAGAGATCAACCTAGAAAAGACACCGAAGAAATAAAAGACAAATTAAAGATGATTTGGAAAAAGAAGGAAATTGTGTCAAATGAAAAAAGCACCTTACCTACTGAGTTAGGTGCACCTATTCCAAGTTAATCCATAAAGGTATGAAGGGACTACATTCTCTCAAGGTTAAATCTTAACAGTTCCTATTTTATTATGTACTTAATTCAAATCTGCATAATTAAGATCTATTAGTCTTTTAAAGCACTATACAGGAAACCTGTCAAGTCGGTGTACACAGGAAGCCTGTCTAGTTGGTAAATGAAGGTAGTTTGGTTACCCAGTTAAAATGAAAAAGGAGAGTAAATCGGTTAAATGGAACCGAGTGCATTTAATGTTTTTGACCTAACTTGCACGGAGCCCAATAAGGCATATTGTGTACTTAAAAGCATTTTCATGGTCATTTTCAACTCACCAAGTTTTTGAGAGAGTAGAGAAAAGCGAATCTAAGGCGATCAAACCTCCTACAAAGCAAATCCAAGGTATTTACATCAATCTCAACGCATTGTTAAGCTAGTTTACCAATCTTATCAAGTTGCTATTATTTGCTAAGTGTGAAACGTGAGTCGTTTGAAAATCTTGAAACCCTAAGGATCCTTTGTTAGCTTTTATCTAAAATCTACAATGGCATCTAAGATCCAAGATCCCATTGTTGTCAAGAATGTAGAGAAGCCCTCACTAAAATACTCTTTGACTCCCAAAGTTGCATCTGAACCAGATGACAAAATTGCTTTTTTCACTCATCTCGGATAGAGTGTTGTTAGTCAAGGATGTGAGATTCTTCACCAAATGTAGTGTTGAAGAACTAGGTCATGTTGAAATCAAAGACACCTATGATGAGCTATGTACCGATGGTAAATTGAATAGAAAATATGAGCACATTAAGATCAAGGGATTAACTAAAGCCCTAACCTATCCTCATGTATTCAAACCCAAGTGGGTCAAGTTTGTTTTGAGCAGAGTTCATGATGATTTCATATGGCTAGAAGAGAAACCATTTAAGATTACCAAGGAAATCATTCATTTGATTACTAGTTACCCCATTTATGATCATACCCAAGCCCAAAAGATGATATCACAAAAGGAATTGATTAGTTTAACCAGAGTGGAATTAGATTGCAGAGGATTGAAATTGAACAATGTCACAGATGAAGAACTAAAATTTTCCATAAGAGTAATAGGTTACTGTTTCTTCCAATCAGCAAGGGAAAATAGTGTACCCTGTGCAGCAGTAGACCTAGCATACAAAATTGTGAAAAAGGGAATGAAAATTGATCTATGTGAGGTGTTGCTGAAGAACCTGTTTGAGAATCTGAACACCATCAGGAAGCCGAAGAAAAACAACTTGGCTAATACACTAAAGTTTGGATCATTACTTGTATGCATGTTTTTCTATTTTGAAAAATTCTTTCCATCAGTCAGTGAAGTTGTTTGGGAACTACACCGACCAATCACCCATGAGATCAATGACTTCATTAAGAAGTTAGGTGATAATTTCAATGATATTATGGATGACTACTTCAGTAAGTTCCAATAAAAAATGCATAACAGGTATCGGATTCCACCCCAGCTAGTGGAGAAATACAAAAATGACATATGTTTTGAAGTAGACACTGATTACTATTATGTGAATGTTGTGGAACCAAGAACTCAATCTTTGTCACCGATGGGTTACGAGATTGATTTTGACATCACACAACAACAAATTGATGCATTTCTTACATTGCCAAGACATTCTACTGAGCTAAGGTATGGAACCTATGAAGAAGTAAAGGAAAAAGTAAAAATGAGCATTGTAGTACCCAAAGCTACAAGAAAGGCAACAAAGATGATAAAGGCATTATCAGAGAAATTTGGAGAAGACTCTTCCTCTACACCTGTCAAAGGCACCATTGCCATTGCCGAAGAGGAATCTGAAGCCCAAGAGGCAGCTATAACATTGAGCACCGAATTGCCTAAGGGAAAAGTGTTGAAGAGAAAGAAACAGGACACATCAAAGGCCTCACCGACTCCACCTCCAAAGTGACCTAACACTAGAGCATCTGTAGCTTCACTGAGTAAGAAAACAAAAAGTGTTACTATTCCCAAGGTAACAAAGACCTACAAGAAATCTACTCGGAGACTCATTTTGGCAAAAGAGTCTAGTGACACCGAATCTGAGGATGCAAGCAAATTTTAGATTGTCAAGAGCAAGAAGGTAAATGTACATAGCATTGAAAACTTCTGTGCTAATTTGAAAGAATATGGAGGATTTGGATCATTCAGATATGTAAAGTATGAAACTAGAAATAATGATGAGAAGAGACAAATTGAAGAAGCTGTCATCTGTACACTTCTAAAATTCTGGTTGGCTCCATTGGAACTAGCTAAGTCACTTCCGAATGAACTTTATTTGCATATTGATAATAGGTGGAAGTATGCAATGGACTTGGAGAAACAAATCAGAGAAAGAAGTCTAGTACATCTCTTTTAGTACATATCAGTAGCCGAAATAAAAGAACATTTGACAACCTACAACTCAAAGTTTCGTGTCAAATAGAGAGCCTTAAAACTGATGAATGGGCTATATATTGAAGTGAAAAATGAGACAAAAGCAAAGTGGCAGGAAATCTTTAAAATCAAGGATGCCGGTGAGCAAGCTATAGTTGAAATTGCTGATGTCACTAAGCAAGATCCCGATGTTACAAAGAAAGACCCTGTTGACACCATTCAAATAGATGAAGATGTCATAGATACAAAGGCATCGGAACAAGAAATGATAGAAGGCAATGCATATGCAAAACTTGTATCTAGTGAATCAGTCTTGGAACAAGTTCAACCTTATCCACCAGTCAAATAACCTGTCTCAACCGAAACCCCTCAGGATATGGATCAAGGCACTGAAGGTCACAAGTCTACAGCAAGAGAAGGTACTACTCAAGAATAGACATCTCAAGCACCTTCTAGCACTACAAATGTTGCAACTGAGACACAGAGTACCAAGACACCAAAGGACTCTACAAAGGCTAAAGAAACCGACCAAAGTGTTGCCTCTACCGAGCAACCTACCGAGGGTCATCAAGCCTCACAAGCCATTGTCTTAGTTCCATTGGTAAAAGGTAAAGAAAAGAAGATGAAAAAGTATAGTTTTAAAGTTGATTTGTCAAAACCAATAGTGTTGCCCAATATAGATATATCAAAATTAAAGGGGCAAGAACTCATTGATTTCAGTGAACTATGCAAAGAAAAGGCCGAACAAGAAAAACAAATGGCAATTCAAAAGAAAAATAAGGTACTTCAGAAGGTGAAATCACTCTTAATAGATATGCTACCTGAAGCTACAGTGTCAACAGATGTAGCCATCCACATTCAATTAGATGAACTCCTAACAAAGATAGAGACATCTGGAGTAGATGCATCGGAGTATTTGAGCAAGCTAAAAGATAAAGAGCTCACTGCAAAAATGATAGAAGAAGTACAAAAAGCTATAGCTATTGGAAAAGTTAAACTTGTCAAATTTATTGCTGAGTTGACTCCTCAACTCAAGCACATTCTTTATTTATTTCAAAAACTCTGCACATTTTCTTTATTCATTAAAGACATTAAGAATAAAATAGAGGCAATTGAGAAAGAGATCACCGATCTCTCAAATAAGCTGACCACAGAGCCAAATTCGGTTTAGAATTTCTATACAAGGTACAATAGCTCATGGCTCAACAATTGGACCTACGAAATGAAGAACACAAGATTAGGATGGACATAATGACACTTTAGACATTATTCCTTCCTTATCTTTCATCCATCCAAGAATAGATCAACTGAGCCACCTCCTTATCTACTACATAAGAGGGAAGCACTCTAGATGGCTTAATATCATTATTGGCTGATATTCAAGCACAAAATTCTTTAATGGACAGTGTAAATATTACACTCTCTGTCGCTCTCACCGAAGCACAGACCAAGTACAAATCCATTTTTGACCAGTTACCACCCCTGAATGGTAATTAAGTTTTGATGTTTGTCAAAAAGGGGGAGTGATACAGTATTGGGGGAGGTAGTATTCAAAGTATCAAACAAAAGGAGTATAGTATACAGGGGGAGTATATCGAGCAGAGCAAGTAGAGTATCCAAGAGTAGTGAATCGAGCATTGAACTGGACAATATGCAAAGATTAAGAGCAGCACATAGAACATTGATCACCAAGCACGCAAAATCAAAGTTTTGTACAAATATATTGATAAGGGGAGTATATCTTCATTGACTATTGTATATACTATCAGTATAGTCAAACTTGGCAAGTATATAGATTATTGAGTTATAACTTTGAAAGTAGTTTTTGTCAAACATCTCAACTAATGTCAAAAGGGGAGATTGTTACTACTTATCAAGTTTCCATTAGTTTTATGTCAAAGTTATTCTATATACTCTAGTCGGTTACTACTACTAAGATATTTAGTCGGTATGCACAGTCTAGTCAGTTATTGAAGAAAGTAGTCTCAGAATGTAGTATACACTAAGCTATCTACCGAGTATCATTCCATGTCTATTGAGCAGAAAAGATGACACACTGAGTTGATATACATCAAGTGAAACGTGTTACTAGATTCATTGAACTTGGACATACATATGAAAATGTGTTACAAGATCGAGGAACATCTAACTGTTATCACATTGGAAATTGCACTTAAAGATTGTGTATGATTTTGAGGTCATCTAACCACTGAAATATTTTGCATGATTATTCATTTGATAAAACATGTTTGTAAGATCAAAGCAATGAAAGGATCACCGTCATAAGAGATCTATTTATACAACATGGATTAAGATCAGAATTATACATGTAGCATGACAGAAAGGAAGATATAGAGATATATGAAGCAAGACATGTGAAAGCACTAAGTGTTATGACTGTTACAGAGACACAGAGGTCACCGAGAAGGATTTCAGAGAATAGTCAAAGAACAGAGTAAACAGAAGGGTTTATCGAGTTACTATATGGGTTATCGAGGTATTCTATAAGCAAGGTAATCTTATTCTGAGCATATATAATCTGCTATAACATTCCAGATGTAAAGTTGTAGATATTTGTAATGATTTATTGTAATATTTTGAAGTTGTAAGAGAAACCTTTAATAGGGTAAAAGACTCTAATCAAGTCTATAAATTGTAAAGCCTTTAACCAGGTGTAGCATTTAGATTAAGTGTTGCAAAATCCTTTAGCAAGGTAGATCTAACAGATCTTGTTACTCCTAACAGGGTAAGCTATCAAAAATAGCTAAACATGTATCTCTAACCGAGCACTCTTTATTATTGCAGTAGTGAAGTTGTGGGTGCCATCCCCACCGTAGTTTTTCTCTCTAACCAAGAGTTTCTACGTAACCAAAATATATGTGTTATGGAGTGAATCATGTATGATTGTTATCTATTTATTTTAGCTTTATATTATGTTACTGCACTATTCGGTTTATGAATAATAGTAAAGTTATTATTGAAGAAAAGTTTTGAAGTACTAATTCACCCCTCCCCTCTCAGTACATTAGCTTTCCATATTGGGCCAAACACCTTCCTAGATTCAAATTTATCTCAGGCTTCTACAATTTCCTCTTTAGTGAATCCTTGTGAAACAACAATTTGTTCCAGTTCTTTTCTTACCTTCTTAGCAGTGACCGGTTTGGCAAGCTCAGAATGAACTTCTAGTGATTTCTCCTTATAAATCCCAAAGCTTGTAGCATTGGAATCTATCAGTTGTGCTAACAAATGATCAACATAGGAAATCAAAATATCTTCTTCAACTTCATAACCCATCGACATCACCCATGATGTCCTAGGGTTAGTTGCCTCCATCTGACAAGTGTCAATATCTACCATGAAACAGGTAGTATCCTCATAACTTTTAACAACCTGTTCTGGTATCCTCTCTATTTTATGCATTTTCTTCTAAAAATCTTTAAATCATACCCACACAACCTTATCAAATTCATTACCTATCATCTTGATACTATTCTTGATTTGTAACATTGTCGGTGTACCTTCTATCCAATGTATATCACCAATACAAGGAAAGGAGTTTTGAAAGTAGAAGAGTAAACCTATGATCAACTGCCCAAATTTAAATTTATACCTTTTATCCATCTTAATGGATTCTAGATTAAATATCAACTAGGTTCTCAAGGCTTTAGAAATATCATAGTCTACATTATCTTTTATCATTCAGTAGGCTGTATGAATTGTAGCTACATGATAACTATTTGTTACACTAGAATGATAAACCCTATATCTGATCACCATAGATGCATATTTAACTTCAAGGTCCTCAATTTTATTTATTGTCATTTCTTTACCATCCCATTTAGACTTTGTCAGTTTAGTTACATCATCCTTCTAGATTGACCTAAGAACAAGAGCTTCACTGGTGGCAGACAATCTGGTGATGACATGAATCACTTTCTTTGTTATCTCATGCAATCAATCAAGTCATATAAACTAGACATGTATCCTTCTTAAGACATACCGGATATGATCTTCTTTGAATTCATCAAGAAATTTCAGCACATGGTGAAAAATCTTGTCAACAACCCTCCATTATTGATCTTTTAATACACCTTATTTTTCACAAAATGTTCGAAATTGATTATAGATTGCAATGGTTCTTAAATCTTCCAACTTATAGTGAATGTAGGATCGGGCATCTTCCACATGCAACACTCCATACAACATGCTGGATAGGGCTCCAATAGGATCAGTTTCAATTGACTTGTGTGGATGCCTCTTGAATTCTGGCTGTGACCTTTCAATAACTTCTATAAAATGTGTTGTATCCATTGTAAGATATCAAACACAGATTCAAATTCGAGATAAATACCTTTTCACCACCTCCGCAACTAGGGTTTTTTGTTCTTTTTGATCTGAATACACTTTACTGATTCAGTTCTCCACAAATCTCTTCAATTCATTGTCAATCTTCACCAATATAGTAAACACATGCTCTTTCTTTGTTTTTATCACTCTTTAAGTGTTCTCCAATATGCAAGGTAATAAATAAAACTGAAAAAATTCCTTTTATTTACCTTTTATAAGATACATTAAATGCTATACCCAGTTGAACTTACCCTAATCATCGTTCAACCCTAATACTCACTATTAGTTCTCATATCACATCAAACCTACCAGTTTGATCACAAAATCACTTCTCAACATCACAATGCATAAAAGTATACAGATTTAACTTACGACACATCATATACGGGGTTCGGAGATACATCTGACAATAAGTTCCCCCTAAGCTTTATAGATAACTTAGTTAATCGGTGAAGGGTTCTCCACACTGGGTGAATAATGAGACTCTTGTGATGGCTTCTCATAACTCTTCTTTCTCCAGATTTTGTTCATTTCATTTCTAGTTTTCTCAACATCTACTTTCTTCTTACCTTTCCGATCAGCAGATTGATTTAGCGGTTGATTGATCCTTGCTCTGCAAAACCTAGCAATGTGTCCCGGTTGATGAAAATGATAACATGCCATACCAGATGCTCTCTAGGGTCCAGTATTGCCTCTACTAGTCCTTCTTCTATAATTCATAGCAACATGTTCAAAATTATGATAGATTATACAAATCACATTCATCCTCTTTTCTATCTCATAGGGACTAGACTGGTTAGCATAGGGTCTCTGCCAATTAGGATTTCTCTAGTTATTAAAGGTTCTTTGCCAATCACCACTAGATGTCTGATTCATGTGAGGTATCAAGTTATTTTCTCCAGACCTATATTCATCTGTTCTATGCCCATATATGTTGCAAGTGTAGATATATCCATTAAAATTTCTAGGTTTATATCCTTGATAGGTATTAGATCTATAACCATCAAAAGAACTAGACCTGTTTCTACAAATATTAGCAGTATGTCCTGGCTTATGGCAATTAAAACATACAGGTTTGTAGACTTTCTTACCATTGATTTTCAAGATCTTAGGTGCAGATTTACCTTCTTCCATGTTGTCCTTAGTACCAAAAGACTCACCTTTCTTAAATGTAGTATAACCCAAGCCTTATGTCTCTCCTTTCTACATCTGACACTCGATTTGCTCATCAAGCATAGTAGAGCTCTTGTTAAATTTAGATAGTAACTCATTAGCATCAACTAACTCTTTAGTAATATCTTCGTTCTTCTTCATCAAACTTTCTCTAAGAGACATTTCCATGTCTAGAACATCCTTTACTTCTTCTTTTTCTTCTTTTTCCTCTTGAAGATATGCAGTCAGGGTTCCAACTTCTTGGTTCAATTTAAAGATCTCATGTTCTTTTTCTCTAATTCTATCTTCAGCAGTCCTTCTGGCTTCCACCTCTTGACTCATCTTGATAGTTAGGGCTTCAAGTTCTCTCCTCAGATTTGACTTATCATCATTTAAAATTTCCACCTCATTCACCAAAGCATCCATGTTTTCTTCCTCAGATGAAATGCTTTCACTAAGTTCATGCAATTGTTCAGCTAGCTCTCTCCTCTTTGCCAATGAAGCTTTATGCTTAACCCTCAATTCACCTAGGGCTTCTTTAGATTTTGCAATTGGTTAGAAAGCTCTCTATAACTGACTTCTTCCCCATGTTAGCCTTAGGGATCCTTCCCAAGTGATTAATCCTTAAGGGAATTTGGCTCTAATACCAATTGATAAACTTATAAGGCACTAAGAGGGGGGTTGAATTAGTGCAAGCAAAAACAATATAAATTTGATCACCACTTTAATCAACTTTAAAATCAATAGGCATGCAAGAAAGATAACCACATAACCTAACACCAAATAAGACAATGACACCATAACACAATGATTTTCATGTGGAAACCCAAATGGGAAAAACCATGGTGGGAGTTAGTACCCACAAGATTCACTATTTGCAGAATAGAAATCTTTGACCAATTAAGGTCTTACAAACTTGCTCAATTAATAGAAGACCCTGTTAGGAGTCACCCAGTGAGGGGATTTATAACCCTATTAGGAGCTTTACCCTATTAGGAATAACCTCGCTGGAGGATTTAAACTCAATTTTTTGAGCTACCCAGTCAAGGGATTTATACAATCAGGCCTGTTAGGACCCACCTAGTTAAGGGATTTTGATTGCTGTAACTATTAGGAAATAATAGCTAGATGATCTACAAATAGTACCTCTGTGCCTGATAAGATCCTCTTTATTTCTTGTACACATTTCAACAATACATCAATACATTTCTTCACCTTCAACCGTACAATCAAATTCTTAATCTTGGCTCATGATCTCATACCACATCTCATAACTCATCACACCTTTTTATAAACATATCAACTTAGTCAGCTAGCAACGTTGGAACAATTTCCTAGGTTCAATTAATTTAGTCAATCTTGCACTACATGCTTTTCTTATGTCGACCACCAATATAACAACCCTAAAATAGAACACAAAACACTACTGGTTAACCGATTTATGTCATTCTGCTCTACTGATTAATAGTTTTCAAGATTGACTACTCTGTATATCATAACTCACTCATATTGTTAAATCTACTAATGTGGTGTGGGATATATCTGCAAGTACCTATCTCCAACACTCCAATGGAACCACATCACCTAACTCTTCATCCATCACTCCTACTGATTGCCTAAATGTTAAAATGTTCCTCATTTACCCATTGAAGTCCTATTTTCTGTTTCATTGTTTAACTGTCTCGTGTACTGTTTATGCTTTACTGGTTTGCCTAAAAGAATTAGATGACTATCAAAACATAGTTACCATCAATGATAACATAAAAAATATCATCAATCAACCTATTACAACAAAAGTGTTACATGTGTGGTTGTCATTGCACCAAAAGATTGACCTGTTAATGTCCTATACAACCACTAGACTTATAGAATCCACGGAAGGTGGTTAAGCCATGTCACAAATGAAAGCATTGCACTACACAACACAAGGAGGCCAAGGGCACACACGTTGCAACAATCCCCCCCAGTGCAAGCGAAGGGCTTGAACTTGTGACCAATCTCTGATACCACTTGTTACACGTGTGGTTTTCGTTGCACCAAAAGATTGGCTTGTTAATGCCCGATACAACCACTAGACTTATAAAATCCACAGGAGGTGGTTAAGGCATCTCACAAATGCAAGCGCTATGTTGCACAACATAAGGATGCCAAGGGAAAACACCTTGCAATAATTCCAATTGTTGGAATCCAATAACACTAAGAGGGGGGGTGAATCAATGTTATACCAAAATGATTAATTTTAGCCTTATTAAAAGATGCATACACCAATCGGTATATACAAAATTGAAATAAGTAAAGAAACCAATAAGCCAATCACATAAATGAGAACCATAACACACAAATTTATACAAGGAAAACCTCAAAGAGGAAAAACCACGATGGGATTTGTGACCCACAATATCAATCCACTGGATATATGAAGAGATATTACAAAATATGAGGGGCCTGCACTTGCAGGAAGGCTTACATCCTAGACCACACTGCTCAATCACAAAAAGGATCCTCACTGACTACATAAAAATCCAGACTACACTCTGGTGATGTGTGAACTGCTAAGATAGCATCTTCTATGCTAGAGTATAGTTCCGGTTTAAGCTCTATCTGTTTCAGTCTGAAACCCTAAACCCTTTACCAGAATAATCCTTACATGAATTTCCTCACATACATTATCTCTTTGATATATTTTGCATCATATTACATTCACATATCTATAATCTGATGAATACTAAGAGGGGTGGGGTGAATTAGTATGCCAACAATTTTAGCACTTAAACTCTTTGCAAGACTAATAGTAAATTAGTAAAGTAGTTTAGCAGACAAACCGGTTAGCACACATGCAAACCAAATAACAAATAATGCACTCACCCACAGAAGCAAAAACACCATAACACAAGAGATTTTGACATGGAAACCCAAATGGGAAAAACCACGGTGAGATGGAACTCACAAGTAACTATCTGGAAAATAGGAACCAGACTGGTTAAGGTCAGACCGATTAAGGTTTTACAATGTTCTTTACTAGAACAGATCCTGTTAGGAATCTCAATCTTTGTTAGGAGATAATTTCAATTAAAGACTACCTTGCTAGAGGATTTTAGATCCATAGATGTGAACCACCTTGTTAGAGGATTTACAAAAGGCTTTTGGGCCTACCCGGTTAAGGGCTACAGACTTGTCGAAGATGTGAGTAATCAACAAGTGAGTGATCTAGCAAATAGCATAGATTGCTTGGTTAGATCATTGATAGCTCATTCCTAATCCATTCTAGCATTACTTCAGTCTTCTATACATTCATACTCTCTCTGACTCCTCAACTACCTTAAACCCTAGCAACAACATCAACCGCAACAACAACAACCTAAAACCCCAGACATGATGTCCTTATAAAGGAATCTGATTTCATGTCGGTCCAATAGGATTACAATACAATTTCCTAGGTTCAATGCATCTAGACATATCTGGTAACATGACACAAAAAGCACCGTTAAAGTGTTGGCACCATCAAACAATCAGTGGATGGTAACTCATCATAGAGTATTACCGGTAGAAAATACCAGTTCAAGCAAAATGCCAGTTGCTGGTTTGACAAAATGAAGACTGGGAATATGTGTTCTTCCACTTTGATCCTTCATACCGCTTGAGATCCTCGAACTGCTTGGGGTCAACATACCACTTCAGATCGGTAATTACTTTCTGCAAAACACCAATAGTCTAAGGACTATAATGCATCATACCGGTTGGAACAATTGCTAGTTGAGCATAACTCATATATACAAAAATGATCTCAATGCAACTGTGTTTCCATCAATGACAATCACAACATAATCATCAAAAATGCCAACAATCTCCCCCTTTGGCATTGATGGCAACACTAATGAAATTTTGACATCTAAGTGTTTTACAACAAAAATATGCCATAATCAAAATTACTCCCCCTAAGCATATACACTATCCCTTTTGCAGAAAATACAATGTATACTACTTCGTAACAGAAATATCATGAGAGTATACATCAAAACATTCAAAATTTAAACTTCTCCCCCTTTGCCAACAATGACAAAAATAATATTATAGACTAAACCCTGTTCCATTAGTATTAAAAGAATAAGAGTTTATGACAATAAGGAATAAAACTTGTCAAAAATAGATTTGAAGTCCTACAAGAATTGTTTCATAGATAAAGACTAGGACTCAATTAGGGAGGTTGCCACTTCTTTCTCTGTCTGCATCTGGGAGACCTGTTCTTCCATGGCATCTAGTGTACTCATCTCTTATGTCATCGTTAAGGCATCCAGATTAAGATAGCACTTCTGAAGTATTTGCAGATGTGGGAGTAGAACCAGTTGGAGTTCCTGCAAATCTCGAGTCTAGTTTCTTATTGCCAACTCAAATTTGGCAGACTGGATGTGAAACCACTGAATGGTTTGTCCATAAGCTATAAAGGAGTCATATGGCAGCTTGAAGGTACTCATATACAACTGCAAATCAGTTTGAAGTTTTTGCTTCTATGCAAGCACATCGTCACATAATAGATGAGGTTGGCAAATCTTGCTAAGTAGAAGATTCCCCTCATCCAGAGCATTCCTTATATCCTTCTGTGCTTTTTGCAGTTCAGACTAGAGCTCATTAAGGTTCTTCACCAGGGCAATGTTGAGAGCCTTTTGATGCTCTTTCTTGGCATTTGCCTTTGCTACCTCCTCTAAGCTCTGCACTTGATCATTCACTACTATGTGTAGGAGCTTCAATTGGGCCAATGATGAGTCGATACTGGGGAGGTTTATACTAGGAAACAAACCAGTAAGAGTGTCCACCACCGCTTGGATCACATCTTGCTCCTTTTTCCTCCTTAATACCTCAAGGCATTCTTAAGCAACCTTGATGCTCTACAGTAGCTCCATTTCACTTGCAGACTAGAGGTCAATGGGACTGGTGAGGTCAGCCGGTTTGGCTTGACTATCGGTTGCCTTAGGTGTCTCCATCTGCATGCTCTTTGTCGCTTTAGCTTCCTTGTTCTCCTCAGCCTTCCTCTTCTCCGCTTCGTTTCTCTTTTCCTCTTCCTTATCCTCCTCTGCCTTCTTCTTTTCTTCTTCCTTCCTCTTCTCCTCATCCTTCTTCTTCTTGTCCTCTTCATCCTTCTTTTTCTTGTCCTCTTCATCCTTCTTCTTCTTCTCCTCTTCATTCTTCTTCTTCTTCTCTTCATTCTTCTTCTCCTCTACTTGCTTCTTTGCTTCCTCCTTTTTATCCTCAGTTTCCTTTTGCTTTATTTCCTATTCTGCCTACTTCTCTTGTCCTATATCTTCCGATGGTGTACCCTAAGTAATATATTCTCCATCCAGAGCATTGACATCAATAGTGTCGATAGGTTCAACAACCGGATTTCTATCATCATCAAACACTTCATCCGGTTTAGTTATTGTCAGTTCTTGTTCAGCCTTTCTGTTGGCTTCAGCCACTTGATGCATCTTCAGGGCTTCTAGAGCAAGGGTGTGTGTATTCTTGAGCACTTCTTTACCCTTCCCTTCTAGTAACATGAGTCTTCTTCTTCTCATGAAGAAGAGTCCTTTGTATTTATTCATTACTTCAAACAGTTCTGAATTTGATACATTAGGAAAATGTTTTGCAAAAACTTTCTCTCTCATTTCCTATTCCTGCTCTATGGCAATGCGCCATTTATTGTCTAAGGACTTGTACAAATAATCTGGTGTCTCAGATCTAATTTCTGAAGGTGACCGGTCATTAACACATAAATACTGAATGATTTCTTTTTCAACTGCTTCCTTTTCATCATCATTAAAGTCATCAAAACAATCAATCAAATCATTTAGCACTTTTCTCCTAATTTTTTTGATAGTTCTTTGACAATGTGTCAAAGGTTTGTAGGAGGAGATGTCAATATTTACCTGTGCTGATGATGCCAGTTCATTCTTTGTCTTTTTCTTTGCTTGACGTGTCTTCTTAGGCTTTTCCTTAGACACAGTTTCTTATGAGTCTGGTGAGGCATTCCTTTTCTTCCTCTTTCTCTCGAACACTTTAGCAGGTGCCACTTCTGGTTTCCTTTTAGCCGGTGACTGCTTGGTCACTATAGGACTGGCTGTAGTAGCCAGTGCCGATGCTGACATCACTGCTTTTGCCTTCTTCACTGAAGGTTATTTTCCTTTCTTTGCTGAGGGTTCCTCAATCGGTGTTATCCTTTCTAGGTATGTGTTAGTTCTCCTTGCCTTTGGATCAAGTGGTGAGGCAATAAGGGTAGAGGCATATCCTTCCAGCATATCATTCATTACCTCATAGCCCATAGGCTCCACTTCCTCCTATCTGGGCTCAATAGCCTCCATTATGCATTGATCCACTTTAATGGTGAAACAGATATCATCTTCATATTTCTTAACAATATCACCTAATATTCTCATCCTCCAACTCATTTTGCATCTAAACTCATCAAAGTACTTGTTTAGAACTTTAGGGTAACCGGTTCCAACTGCTTGAAGTCTTTCCTTGATCTTCTTGGTTACCAGTTGGTTAGCAGACCACTGGACATCACCTGCTCCTGGAAAGTAGCATTGAAAGTAAAATAACAACCCAACCAGTAGTTGTCCAAACTTGAACCTTAATGCATTATCCTATTTGATCAATTTAAGATTAAACAGGAGTTTCCTTTGCATACCGGTGCATAGGTCAAATGATGCATCCTCCTTGATCATCCGATAAGCGGCATTTACCACTGCAGCACATACAGATTCTATTGGCTGAAACATCCGATATCCAATCACCATAGATGTATATTTCATGAGGTCATCCTTGATGGAATTAACATTCATTCCTCGTGATTTGCTCACTAAACCGGTGAGCTTGGACATTTTCATCTTTCTTACTGTCCTTAGGGCAGGCACTTCCCCTGTATTGCAGAAACCGACGATGATATGAATTGCTTGTGGTGTAATATCATGCATTCTTTCCAGGTACATCTTGTAACCATGAACTCTGCTCAGAATGATCCTAATGTGATCATCTGTGAAATCCTCCAGGAAATAAATAACATTGTGGAGCTTCTTCTTCTGCAAAATACTATACTCCTGTTTGATCTTTTTATCTTGTCCACAAAATAAACCTAGTTGCGAGTGAATTGCTAGAGACCCTAGGTCCTCGATTTTACAATCTATGTAATTTGAGATTCCCTCTTCTACTATCACACCAGCTGGAACTTGTGATAGGGCATTATATCTAGACTTGCATTGAATAAAGCTTGCTGAATCTACAGATGTACTAGAGCTAGTATGGGATGCAGAAGCCATGATAGAAACTGAAAAACTCAAAAAATACCTTTCAGAAATCATGAATTTAGGGCTTTCAGATTCTTCTCCACCTCACACTCCGTTGGTTGTAGAATCACCACTTTGCATTCTTCACTTGACCATTTGCAATTTGAATTTGAATCTCCTTCAAGGTTTCTAAAATTTCTCTGAATCGCAGCACAAATCACTTTGTCATCGCTCTGCACTTGAAAACCTTCTTCGCTTCGAAAACTGATAGTGAGAAATGATTTGAAAAATCCTTTTAAACATATTCCTCACCTACCACAATTAATGCTCCACCATTAGGGCATAAACCTTAATTTTCCTTTTACTATTTTTGATCTTCCACCAAATGACAGGTATCACATACCGGTTAAGGTCTTTTACTAATGTAAAATGAGGGTTCAAAACATTTCTCCATTTTCTCCCCCTAAGCTTTTCTGAAGCTTACTTTGCCGATTCCATGATTTCCACACTAGGTGTAGAAACCGGTTCCTCTTGCAACATTACTAGTTTCTTCTTCTAGGTGTTGTTCATATCCACTTGAACAATGTCAACATCAATCTTTCCTTTCGAAGTGACTGATATATCATCAGATATGTTCTTTCTTGACCTACAGAATCTGGCAATGTGACCCGGTTTGTTGCAGTGATAGCAGACCAATCCAGGTGCTCTCCAAGGTCCATTGTACATGTTTCCATTCTTCCTTCTTCATGTTGCAGTAGTGTGACCATGACCATGACAAATCCAACATTTTTTTCTCCATCTAGTTGCCGCTTGATAGCCACCGCTTCTTGGCTGATGACTGAAGGCATTAAACCGGTTGTGATTCCGGTTCACAAAAGGTTTAGGACCAACTCCTTGAGTCCTCTGAGGATATCTTCTAGTGTTGTTCATAGCAGACCTGCATTCACATGCTCTATGCCCAAACTTGTTGCATGCATAATAGTTACTGTTGAATCTATAGGATCTAGGCTTATCATTTAGGAAATAAGGAAAATTATTGTAAGCCTTACTCCTACACACACTGGCAGTATGTTCTTCTTTAAGACAGTTAAAGCAAACAGGTTTAAACTTTTTCTTACCTTTATCCTTTGATGTCGGTTGATTCTTTGATGTTCTAGCATTTGTACTAGAGGTCTCACCTTCCTCATGGCTGGAATAACCAAGTCCATTGGTAATCTTTGCTGGTTTGGCAGATTCAAGCTTTTTCTCTAGCTTGACAGTACTCTTGTTGAACTTAGCAAGTATTTCCTTTGACTCAGAGAGTTCTTTGGAAATAGCAGCATTTGTTTCCATCAAGTTTTCATTCTCAGAGATGGCAATGTTTAGTTCTCCTTGCATGTCTTCCTTTTCCACTTTGCTCGCATGGAGTTGAGAAGTTAAGGCACTGATCTCTTGCTTCATCTTGGAGTTTTCATGGTCTTTATCTTTGACCAGATCTTTAGCTTTCCTCCGGTTCTCAAGCTCTTGGCACATTCGAATAGTTAGTCCTTCTAATTCTTTTCTTAGGTTGGAATTGGAATCATTTAGCTTTTCTACTTCTTGAATCAGGGCTTCCATTTTCTCTTCATCAGAGGAACTATTTTTAGATAGCTCCATCAACTTTTCAGCATGTTCTCTCTTTTTTGCTTGAGATTCCTTGTATTTGACCATAAGATCATCATATGCTTTCTCAAACTAAGTGAGTTGATGAATAAGTTCCCTCAATGTGTATTCCCCCATATCTCTTTCCAAGTGGTTAAACTTATAGAAAGGTATGCTCGGATACCAATTGATGAATACTTAGAGGGGGGGGGGGGTGAATTAGTATGCCAACAATCTCAGCACTTAAACTCTTTGCAAGACTAATAGTAAACTGGTAAAGCAGTTTAGCAGACAAATCAATTAGCACACATGCAAACCAAATAGCAAATAATGCATTCACCCACAGAAGCACAAACACCATAACATAAGAGATTTTGATGTGGAAACCCAAATGGGAAAAACCATGGTGAGATGGAACTCACAAGTAACTATCTGCAGAATAGGAACCAGACCGGTTAAGGTCTTACAATGTTCTTTACTAGAACAGATCCTGTTAGGAATCTCAATCTCTTTTAGGAGATAAGTTTGATTAAAGACTACCTTGCTAGAGGATTTTAGATCCATAGATGTGAACCACCTTGTTAGAGGATTTACAAAAGGCTTTTGGGCCTACCCGATTAAGGGCTACAGACTTGTTGAAGATGTGAGTAATCAACAAGTGAGTGATCTAGCGAATAGCACAGATTGCTTGGTTAGATCCTTGATAGCTCATTCGTAATGCATTCTAGCATTACTTCAGTCTTCTATACATTGATACTCTCTCTGAATCCTCAACCACCTTAAACCCTGGCAACAACATCAACTACAACAACAACCTAAAATCCCAGACATGATGTCCTTATAAAGGAATCTGATTTCATGTCAGTCAAGTAGGATTACAATACAATTTCCTAGGTTCAATACATCTAGGCATATTTGGTAACATGACATAAAAAGCATCATTAAAGTGTCGACACCATCAAACAATCGGTGGATGGTAACTCATCACAAAGTATTACCAGTTCATACAAAATATCGGTTCAAGAAAAATGTCGATTGTCGGTTTGACAAAATGAAGGCTCGGAAATTTTTGTTCTACCACTTTGATCCTTCATACTGCTTGAGATCCTTGAACTGCTTGGGGTCAACACACCACTTCAGATTGGTAATTACTTTCTGCACAATACCAATAGTCTAAGGCCTATAATGCATCATACCGGTTGGAACAATTGCTGGTTGAGCATAACTCATACATACAAAAATGATCTCAATGCAAGTGTGTGTCCATCAATGACAATCACAACATAATCTCCTATCTAATGTCTATATTAAAATGATCTATCAAACTGACCTATATACCCTATACAAATTTTCATGCTTTATGTTGGCTTACAAAGATATATACAATATCAAGTTACATGTCGGCCAGATAACATAAATGCATAAATATCAAAACCAATTGTTGATGCCAGATCCAAGATATGTTTGCCTCTAATACCGATAACATTTACTAAACCATGTTGGCCTGCATTGCCGATAACCAAATAAACCTTCTATCCTACTGGTGTCGGTACCGATGAAGTATATGTGAAGTGCCTACCGGTACACCATTGAACCAAAACATGAAGCTGGAACACAATGCCATATTTCCATCAATGAAAACATAGTGAAAACAACCAATTGAGTGTCAATTTCCAACAATCTCCCCCTTTGGCATAGATGGCAACATTCATGTGAAAAATAGTCAAGGTTTCATCTGCCAGTTTCATCCTGCCCTGCTCCCCCTGAGGTGAATATCCATTAATACAAAGTACTCCACATTTCCATAACTATAATCCCATATCTCCATAACTCCCCCTAATGTATACGACTCCTTTTATTATTTTTCACATCTATATCACTCCTCCTTTGACATCAATCCCATAAAAAATTCTAAAATGAATGTCAAAGAAAAAGAACTGTACAATGAATATTGTTGGCATTATGTGAAATAGTATGAAGACATAATGACATTGTATGTTATTATTGATGTTAATATGCTGAAGAAGTGAGAACCGGCATATGAGAGAACCGGTAGAACATTGTGAACCTACATTTGTGCCAAAGTGAAGCGGTGTGTTTGTTCATGATGAACTGGAATATAGTTATGAGAACTGGCACATGGAAGTATTGTATGACTGCCGGTTAGAAGTATTGTATGACTACCGGTTGGTAGCCTCAAGCCTGTGTGGCTCAACTGGTGACTTTGTGTGATGAGTTAGCATGGTAACAAAGAACAGATCATGTTGCCATGTAAGTCTTGTGTGCGCGAAGGATCTTGCATGAAGGAGATTGTTCCTATCTACCTCGGGAATGTGAGAAGTCTGTAAAACAGTGATAACGTGTGATGGGTTATCAGCTACCATTAAATTAGTGGAAATGGATGATGGATAATGTCTTGAGATTGGATCAAGAACTGTTGCATTTAATGCAGTATGCTCAGTGGTTTGGATTGAACCATTTGAATTCCTTAACCTAATAGGTTTAGGGTTTAGGGTTTATGCTACCAACCTATCTGTTTTCCTATAAGTTTGATGTTGTGTCTCTTTCTGAGGTTGTTTGCAAAATTTGCGTGTGTGTATCCAAGAGAAGGGATATGTGATTCTTGCCCAACCAATAGGGGAGAAGTGATACCTGCAGAGTGTAAGTGCAGAAGGTGAAGAGGAGCTTGGCGGATCTGCATTGGCATTGAGTGTTGTTACCAGATCATTGTAATACCTGTTGATCTCTAACCACCTCAACACTTGGAAAATCCCTTAACAGGGTAGCCTTAACCGGCTTGTTGTAAATCCTTTAATAGGGTAGTTCAAAGCTATTGAGTTGGAAATCCTTTAGCTATGAGTTCTTGAAATCCTCTAACAAGGTAACCTTTAACAGGGTTTAACCCTTAACTGGGTGATCCCTAACAGGATCGGTTCCTAGCAGAACCTATTGTAATGTCTCTAACCAGACAAGGCTCCTAACAGAGCAGACTTCTAAAGAGTTCAAAAACAACTTGTGGGTATTCATCCCCACCGTGGTTTTTCCCAGTTGGGTTTCCACGTGAAAAATATGTGTGTCATGTGTGATGCTTTTATCTTGTGATGCTTTGCTATTGTCTGTCAAGCATATGATGGTTTTGTGTTTTATGCCTATTAATAAAACATGTTGAACTAGCTATTATTATGATCTGATGATAGATTACTTGTTTATGCATAAGGGTGAAATGGTAGTGTAGTCTTGAGTTAAGCGAAAAGCTAAGTGAGTAACCAGTTAATGCTTGTCTCAGTCATTCTTAGCTTTACCGGTTGCACTATGTTTCAAACCAGTGTCACGGTTTGCCAGTCATTTGAAGTGTCTACTGTCAAACCAGTTTAGAACTATATTTTTGTTTGTACTGATTCACCCCCCCTCTCAGTACCAGGTTATTACTATATGTTCATCATTGAGTTATCAATTGGTATTAGAGCATCCTCCAGGTCCTCTGTGCTATAAGCTTAACCACTTGAGGTAAAGATCCCAGTCTAATGATGAAGAGGGAAGGTCCAAAGCTTAACAAAGAAAATTTCAGTATATGGAAAGATAGAATGAAGATATACATCAGAAGCATGGGTGCTCAACACTAGAGCTATGTTGAGACTGCCTATGTTGCTCCTACTGGTACTCTCACTGATGACCAAAAGAGAGAGATGCAGGAGAATGGGCAAGTTATGGAAGCCCTAATTAGTAGTTTATCTAACATTGAGTTTATTGATGTTCAGGATAAGGTAAATCCCAAAGAGGTATGGGATACTCTTGAAAATATCTATGGTGGTGATGAGCATGTAAAATAGGCTAAGGAAGAAAGCCTTAGAGGGAAGTTTGAAGATATGTAGATGGTTGAAGGTGAGACCATTCAACAATATGGAATAAGAATCAAAACCATTGTTGGAGATATCAAGAGTGCAGGTGGTAAAATAGAAGATTCCACTATGGTAAGAAAAGTCCTAAGATCCCTATTGCCAGTCTATGCAATAAGGGTTGCTGCTATTCAGGAGCTAAGATCAATAGACAAGACTAAGGTATCCCTAGACTCCATCATTGCAAAGTTGACAACCTATGAGATAAATAGTTTCGATGGCAGTGTTCAAAAGACTGAATCAACTTTTAAAGCTTCTGCAGTACCATCCAAAAAAGGAAAAGAAGCTAGCACTAGTGGTAAACCAAGATAGGGCAGAGAAATGGATGATGAGGAGATTCTGATGGCATTTGAAGCTCTCCTTTCTAGGAAACTTCCTAAAGGAACCGACAAATATAGAGGTAAGCTACCTTTGAAATGGTTTTCTTGTAACCAGATAGGAGATATTGCTGTAAACTATCCTAATGGTGACAACAAGGACAAATCGGAAAGGTTCAAGAAATTCAAAGGAGGAAACTGGAGAAACTATTTTGTGGAAGTTGATGAAGGTGTCACAGATGAAGAATCAGAGGATGAAGAAAATGAAGATATTGTGTTTGTTGCTATCAAGGAAGATGTGTCAGACAAGAAGGCTCTTGTCTCCTTGTTTTATAATTCCAATGAGTGGATCATTGACAGTGGTTGTTCTCACCATATGACTGGTGACCGGAGAAAGTTTCTATCCTTGGAGGAGTATGATGGTGGTGTGGTTTTCTTTGGCAATGATACACCATGCATGTTCAAAGGCAGAGGGTCTATCTCTCTGAATGGAAAGAGTAGTGCTGACAATGTGTATTGGGTTGATGGTCTTAGACACAACCTTCTGAGTGTTGCCTAGCTGAATGATAGTGGCCTCACTCTAGAATTCAAGAATGGTGAATTGGTGGCCACCAGCATGCAGACCAAAGGTAACCTATTTCAGCTGAATGCAAATATAAGTACATGTCTTATGGCTAAATTTGATGATAGCTGGATATGGCATAGGAGGCTCTGCCATGTAAACTTTGGTAACATTGTGAAGGCTAGTAAGATCAAGGTAGTTAGAGGGTTGCCGGTGCTAAGCAAACTGGATAATACCTTGTGCAGAGAGTGTCAATTAGGGAAAATGTCTTCCTCAACCTTTAAAGGTAAATCTTTCACTGCTGACAACTTGCTTGACCTTGTGCATACTGATTTGTGTGGTCCTATGAAAACTAGAAGTGTGCAGGGTGATAGGTACTTCATGATTCTCACTGATGACTACACAAGAATGATGTGGGTCACATTCTTGAAAGACAAGTCTGAAGCCTTTGTAAAGTTCAAAGCTTTCAGAGCATTAGTGGAGAAGGAAAGTGGTAAAAGGATCAAGTGCCTGAGAACTGATCAAGGAGGGGAATTCACTTCCGGTGAATTGAACAAGTGCTATGAAGAACATGGCATCAAGAGGCAATTTTCTACCGCTCGGACTCCACAATAGAATGGCCTAGCAGAGAGGAATAATCGGACTATGGTTGAAGCAGCTAGAACCATGTTGATTCAAGGAAAGGTAGCTCACACCTTTCGGAGAGAAGTGGTGAGCACTGCAGTCTGCACAATGAACCGGCTACTCATCAAGAAAGGTAAGGATAAAACTCCTTATGAGTATTGGACCTGTAAGACACTTGTGGTTAGCTACTTTAGAGTGTTTGGTAGCAAATGTTACATCAAGAGGAGTGAATACCAAAGCAAATTTGATGCAAAATGTGATGAGGGAATATTCCTAGGATATTCCACCAAGAGAAAAGCTCTCAAGTATTTCAACAATAGGACTCAGAGAATTATGGAAAGCATCAATGCAAGAGTTGATGAAACCTCTGAGAAAATTGAGGAAACCGACAGTGAGCAAGCGATAAATGAACCAGTTGCAACCTTCTCAGAACTGGTTGACAGCCAACCGAGTACCAGTAATAATGTTCCTACACCGGCAAATGTAGATGCTGATACTGATGGAGATGAGGATGAAGAAGAAAAGCAAGAGGAATCTATCAAGACCATTCCTTGGTATGTCAAGCTGAATCATGATCCTAAGCAGATCATAGGAGATAAGGATGCAGGAATCCTTACAAGAAGAAAGGTCTGAGAAAACTCATGTATGATCTCTGAATTTGAGCCTAAATCATTCAAAGAGGCACATAAGGATGAACACTAGATCAAGGCAATGGAAGAGGAACTTGACCAGATAGAGAAAAATGGTACATGGTCTTTGGTACCCAGACTGGAGCACAAAAATGTCATTGGTACTAAATGGGTTTTCAGAAATAAGCTGAATAAGGATGGTATAGTGATTAGGAACAAAACCAGATTAGTGTGCAAAGGATATTCTCAAGAAGAAGGAGAAGACTATGGAGAAACCTTTACTCCCATAGCCAGATTGGAAGGAGTTCGTATGCTTCTTTCATATGTAGCTTTTAAAGGTTTCAAAGTATATCAAATGGATGCAAAATTTGCATTCCTAAATGGTGTACTTGAAGGGGAGGTGTATATTGAGCAACCAGATGGGTTTTCCCTATCTGAAGATAGTGACATGGTATGTAGGCTACATAAAGCCTTATATGGACTAAAGCAGGCACCTAGAGCATGGTATGAATGTTTGCATTCCCATCTTGTGAAGATTGGATTTGAGAGAACAAGTGAAGATAGTAATATCTACTTGAAGTCTGAAGGAGATCAGATCCTGATCTATGAGGTATTTGTTGATGACATTATCTTTGGTGGAGATGACAAGATGAGTCATGAGTTTGTAGATGAGATGAAGAAAGAGTTTGAAATGTCACTCATAGGGGAGATTAAATTCTTCATTGGATCGCAGATCCAGTAGATGAAGGATGGAATCTTTATCACTCAGTCCAAGTATGTCAAAGAGGTGTTGAAGACCTTTGGCATGGAAGATAGAAAACTGGTTGGTACTCCGATGGTGGCCGGTTGTTAACTATCTAAAGAAGATGACTCAGAATTGGTTGATGAGAAGGAATATTGATCAATGATTGGTAAGTTGCATTATGTAGTGCATAGTAGACTAGATATTGTACATGCAGTTGAATTACTGCAAGATTCGAGAAAATCCCAAGAGAATCTCACTTGGTTGCAGTCAAGCAAATTCTTAGGTATCTGAAGGGAACTATTGACAATGGATTGTGGTATCCTTATAGCAAGGATTTCAACTTGAAAGTATACACAGATGTTGATTGGGCAGGCAATATAGATGACCAGAAAAGCACAACCGGTGGTGCATTCTTTCTTGGTGGTAGACTGTTCTCATGGATGAGTAAGAAGAAAAGTTGTATCTCTCAGTCTACAACAGAAGCAGAGTATGTTGCAGCTTTCATGAACTACACTCAGACAATCTAGATGAAGCATGTATTAAATGGCTTCAAAGTTCCTGTATCTGAACCGGTAAGTATATTTTGTGATAACAAAAGTGCTATCAATATCTCAAAGAATCCGGTTTTACACTCTAGAACCAAGCATTTTGAACTTAAGTATAATTTCTTGAGGGAAAAGGTTCAGAACAAAGAGATTTCACTGGAACATGTTTCTAGTCAGGAGAAATTAGTAGATATATTCACCAAGCCTCTCCCAAAGGCTACATTTATGTACTTAAGAGGTGAATTAGGGGCGTTGCCCCTTCAGGAGGTAAACTAAAGATATATGCTCCACATCAGTTAGGTATTGCATAGTCAAATTTTTCTTTAGGATTCATGTGTTGAAGGATGCTACTCCTCAGGGGGAGCAGCATAATGGAACAGGGAAGCTTGTGCCTCCACTTTGGCATTGTTGTCAAAGGGGGAGAAGATGTGAAGTGGAGAAGATATCTTTGTTTATTGTCATCAATGCCAAAGGGGGAGATTGTTGGTATTGATATCTGCAGAAAATGGGGAGAAGATGTGAAGCGGAGAAGATATCTTTGTTTATTGCCATCAATGCCAAAGGGGGAGATTGTTGGCATTATGTGAACCGGTATGAGGACATAATGACATTGTATGTTGTCATTGATGTCAATATGCTGAAGAAGTGAGAACCGGCATATGAGAGAACCGGTAGAACATTGTGAACTAACATTTGTGCCAAAGTGAAGCGGTGTGTTTGTTCATGATGAACTGGTATATAGTTATGAGAACTGGCACATGGAAGTATTGTATGACTACCGGTTGGTAGTCTCAACTTTAGGGTTTTCGGTTTGAGTGCTTCAAGCCTGTGTGGCTCAACCGGTAACTTTGTGTGATGAGTTAGCATGGTAACAAAGAATAGATCTTGTTGCCACGTAAGCCTTGTGCGCGTGAAGGATCTTACATGAAGGAGATTGTTCCTATCTACCTCAGGAATGTGAGAAGTCTGTAAAATAGTGATAACGTGTGATGGGTTATCAACCACCATAAAATCGGTGGAAATGGATGATGGAGAATGTCTTGAGATTGGATCAAGAACTATTGCATTTAATGCAGTATGCTCAATGGTCAGGATTGAACCGTTTGAATTCCTTAACCTAATAGGTTTAGGGTTTAGGGTTTATGCTACCAACCTATATGTTTTCCTATAAGGTCGATGTTGTGTCTCTTTCTAAGGTTGTTGGTAAAAGTTGTGTGTGTGTATCCAAGAGAAGGGATATGTGATTCTTGCAGACCAAAAGGAGAGAAGTGATACCTGCAGAGTGTAAGTGCAGAAGGTGAAGAGGAGCTTGAGCGGATCTACATTGGCATTGAGTGCTATTACCAGATCATTGTAATACCTGTTGATCTCTAACCACCTCAACACTTGGAAAATCCCTTAACAGGGCAGCCTTTACCGGCTTGCTGTAAATCCTTTAACAAGGTAATTCAAAGTTATTGAGTTTGACATCCTTTAGCTATTGAGTTCTTGAAATCCTCTAACAAGGTAACCTTTAACAGGGTTTAACCCTTAACCGGGTGATCCCTAACAGGATCGGTTCCTATCAGAACCTATTGTAATGTCTCTAACCGGGCAAGGCTCCTAATAGAGTGGACTTCTAAAGAGTTCAAAAACAACTTGTGGGTATTCATCCCCACTGTGGTTTTACCCTAGTTGCGTTTCCACATGAAAAATATGTGTCATGTGTGATGCTTTTATCTTGTGATGCTTTGCTATTGTCTATCAAGCATATGATGGTTCTGTGTTTTATGCCTGTCAATAAAACATGTTGAACTAGCTGTTATTATGATATGATGATAGATTACCTATTTATGTGTAAGGGTGAAATGGTAGTGTAGTCTTGAGTTAAGTGAAAAGCTAAGTGAGTAACCAGTTAATGCTTGTCTTAGTCATTCTTAGCTTTACCGGTTTCACTCTGTTTCAAACTGGTGTCACAGTTTGCCAATCATTTGAAGTGTCTGTTGTCAAACCAGTTTAGAACTGTATTTTTATCTGTACTGATTCACCCCCCCTCTCAGTACCAGGTTAGTACTATCCGTTCAGCATTGAGTTATCAAATATCCCAAAAATGTCTTACTGGAGCTTGACAAATTTCAAAATTTCTAGATAAGCCTTCTCCAATAGCTCAAGATAACTATCCCAATGAGTTTTGAATGTGGTTGAAATAGATACAAGTCTACTCAATATATATGCAAATGACTATTTCTCATTTACCTCTGTCAATGTGGGTTTTCCCATCATATCTATACATTCTTTCTTATGTACACCAAGGGAATCCAACCAGGGACTCACCAAGCCTGGCGGACTTCTAGCTCTTCTTATTATTTTGTCTCTTTCCTTCTCAAGAAAAAAAATTTTGTTCTCTAAAATCAAAATTTGACAATCAATTGATGTAGTCAATGAAATCAATCCATCAAAAGAATTAGCTATATTTGCAATTTTTCTTGAAGTTCTTTTATCTTCTTATCCACATTAGCTGTAAGTATATCAGTGTTACAACATACCCTATAAATATTTGTACATTGCTTCAAATAATTTTCTATTAGTTTCAGCTTCTCATCAATCTTCTTCTTCCCAAATTCAATTACCTGATCAAATGCAGCTCTCTTAGCCTAAGTGAATTTCTCCAATGCTTGTCGGTTGAAATCTGCTGTAAGGATTAAAAATCCTATGAAATATGCTCAGTAATTATTTTAATCTTGTCGGATGGGATTGCTTAATTTTCAATTTTGCACTCTAGGACCAGTCTATGTAAAACAATGATTGATTGATCAATAATCCCTTTATCTGTGGATCCCTCCATTAGTTTTTGTATTGCCATCATCATGAGTTCAGTAGGGATCATATCTGTTATGTTTTTCTTTTCCACCTATGAGGTTGTTGGTATTTTGGATATGATATGGTTTTGTCATTGCTATCAACACCTGTCATCACTTGTCAACACTTATCAGCACTTGGAGATCTTTGTTTTGTTCATCGGCAAGTCAGAGACTTATGCACAATCACCGGTATTTGGTTCACCAGTAGATTATATTGTTCATCGGCACATGGAATGACTTTGAGACTACTTGGTTATGTTGAAGACATTATTTTATCACTTGGTTTTGGTGATTTGGTTATTGGTTTATTCGGGTTTGCATATTTGCTGTTACAGGAAAATAGGTCCAGGATATACACTGACAAGCATATCTATTCCAGATCAGCATGAGACATTATGGAGATGATCTATTATTATTGTAAATGAATTGAGCCGACATCATGCATCGGATATCAATTTATTTGTAATTAATTTTATTGTAATATCTTTTAGTGAGCCAACCTATTTAATTGGTCTTAGGTTATGGTATAAATGTAAGATCTCATTTGTGAGATTGATATGCGATTGGAAAAAGGATTTTAATAGGGTATATGTGTAAATAAGCAGAGCTATACATGCAGACATCATTTGAAGGTTGAAGGAAGGTTTTTGTGAAGGCAATCAGAACTAAACCAGTACTGAATTCAACATATGAAGATGCTATTTTAAGAAGTACATTATCATTGGATTTAACCATCCAATTGTAGTTAGTGTGATTCTCATTTTGTAATTGAGCAGTGAGCTCTAGGTAGCTAGCCTTTCTGCATGTGCAGAATCCATATTGTACACACATACTATCTACATCAGTATCGTTTGATTGTGGGTAAGAATTCCCACTATGGTTTTTCCCCTTACAGGGTTTCCATGTACAAATATTTGTGTTATGTGTTGTGGATGTTAATGTCTTTCTATTTCATGTATTAATCTTTGCTGGTACTGCAATTAACTGATAAAACTATCTACCAGCATAAAGTTTGGTTTACTAGCATTAAGTAGTAAGTTTTGGTTAAGTTAATTTTGGTTAAATTTATTGGACAACTAATTCACCCCCCCCTCTCAGTTGTCTCTAGGACCTAACAATTGGTATCAGAGCCTAGTCCTCTTGTTTGCAGAAGTTTAATAGGTTGAGGAGATCCAATGTCTTCTAACTATTTAAGGAAGGATAGTCCAAAACTTGATGGAACTTGTAGATAGGAATCTGGAAATCATCAAAGCAAATCAATATTAATCTAGCTCAATCATGAAAGCTCAAATGCAATGATCAATCCTAAAAACACTCAATAAAGACATGAAAACAAGACATCAATTCAAGATTGAAAACTAAGCAAACCAAATGTAGACTTGGATGTCTCCTTCATGTGGCTCCATTGTCCTTCTTTCTCCTTCAAATAGATTTGTTTGTGGCTCTCACCTACTAGTGCATAAGCATGATGTGAAAGCAAATAGACAAGATTGTAGCGCAAGAATACTCGAAGCGTGATTGATTCGACTAGGTAGTAGTCTTGATTGAAGAAATTCATCCAATTTATAGACAAATTGGAGAAAAGATCATATTAGCATGAAAGAGATTTGAATGGAAATTCAAATCAAGAATAGCAAAATTATGACAAGTGTATGAAAAATTGCTATGCAAGGATTTATGACAAGATTTTGAAATAGAAATAGACATTTAGGAATTTAGGAGAAATTAGAAAATTAAGTTGGAAATAATGACTTGGAAATTAGGAAATTGATGAAAATTAGGTAAGTTAATTAATAATTTCTCATTCATTAATTAATTTACAAAAATAGGAGGAATTAATTAGCCAATTAAATAAACATTTAATTGTGACAAGAAGACTTAGGATAAATAAATAAATCATTTATCCTAAAGAGAAAATGGAAAGAAAATGACAAACAAGGTTAAATGAATAAATCATGAAACCCTAGAAGATAAATTAGAAATGCAAGGACGACAATTAGGTCTTGATGTAAAATTGATTTGATGTCAATTCGATCATAATTTTGAATTGATAAATGATTTGATACTGATAAGTGATTTGATTGACAAATGCGCCAATTGACGAGGAACAATGACTAATTGATCCAAATTGACATGATTGAGAAAGACGACGATCGATGACAAATTGATCGCAAAATGACAAAATTGACAAGAGGACAAGAATCGATGACAAAATAGATTGCAAAATGACAAGATTGAAAATGTCAACGATCAATGACAAATCGATCACAAGACAACGAGATTGATGACAAATTGATCAAAGGACAAGGATCGATGACAAATCAATCGCAAGATAATAAGATTGAAAACAACAACGATCGATGACAAATCGATCGCATGATGACAAGATTGATAAAAGGACAAAACCCTAATTAGGATTGACGATGTCCAAAATGATGACAAATGAGCACGCACATTGATGCGACAGGATAAGATTGACCAAAATCATGACTGAAGATTATTGTTGACAAGACCAAATTCGAGAGCCAGATAAATGAAGAATGCAGAAGAAGGACTCGATGCTCGCAAATGATAAAGACCAAGTCCGAATCATAGGAGAAATGTTAATGTGACGCAAAAACCCTAAAATGAGGTAATGTGCAAATGTTAAAGTACGATTCCGCAAGCGTTGACCATTTTTAGGTGTCTACAGAACTAACTATGGCATATGAAAGTTCAGGATGTAGACACATTTGAATTGCATTGTAAAGGATATATGGGATGTTACAAATAATGGCTATACTGCTGCTACTCAAGGTCAACCTAATCCACCTAACTTGGCTAAAGATGAGGAAAATGATTGCAAAGCAAGAGAAGCACTTTTGACCGCATTATCAGATTAGCAAGTCATGGGATTGTCAGACAAATCTACTACTAAAGCTATTTGAGACAAGCTGGAAACATTGAATGAAGGAGATTCCACAGTCAAAATTGCAAAACTTGAATGATTCCGGGTCAAGTATGAAAATATGAAAATGGAAGAAGATGAAAGAATTTTTTCTTTTATGGAAAGAGTAAATGAAATTATTTTGGGTATACAATGTTGTGGAGGAACCTTAAGTGAATATGAGATTGTTTCTAAAGTTTGAAGAGCTTTTCCACTAGCATACAAAATGAAAGTTACTGCTATAAATGAATTAAGAACAATGCCTAATGCATCAGTATCTAGAGACACTTTGGTTGGAAAACTTTCAGCTTTTGAACTTGAGGAATTTGGTCTTGTTACTACTATTAAGATAGATCTAGCTTTCAAAGCATCATCATCATCTGATAAATCTGATTGGAAAGCCTTTTATGCAAGAGAACTTGAAGAAAGCAGGAGAGAAAATGAAGAACTTGAAGCACTATTTGCAAGAAAAATGCCTAAAGGTCCAATTGGAAGTAAGTATGAAGGTAAAGCACCCTTTAAATATTTTAACTATAATAAGATTGGTCATATGGCTTCTAGATGTCCTGATAGACATGCAAGATTAAGAGAAGAAGCTAAAAGAACATATAAGCCTAACCCTGATTATCAGAAATACAAGTTTAAGAAGAATATAGACAAATCTTGTTATTATGCTGATAAAGGAGTCACTGATGATTCTGATGAGGATTCGACAGATAATGGATGGGATTTTGTTGATATAACAAAAGATCAACCGACACCTACTATTCAACTAGTAGAGCAGGCCCTGACAGCTACAGTTGAAGATAAGGATGAATGGATTATTGATTCAGGATGTTCACATCACATGACTGGTGATAAGAGTAAATTATTAACCTTTTAGGAATACAATGGAGGTCTAGTAAGATTTGGAGATGATAAAGCTTGTTTGATCAAAGGAAAATGCACTATATCTTTTGATGGTAAGCACAATACTGATAATGTTTACTATGTTGAAGGTTTTAAGCATAATATTTTGAGTGTTGGTTAATTAGTTGAGAAAGGATTTTAGTTACAATTCAAGAATGGTAAATGCAAAATATTAAACAGAACTGGTTTGGAAATTGCAACCAGTAATTAGACTAGAGGTAATATCTTTCATTTGAACAACACTAAGAAATCATGTTTGATTGCACATATTGATGAAAGTTTGTTATGGCATAAGAGACTTTGTCATGTAAATTTTGATTGCATTGTGAAAATCAATACAACTAAGGTAGTAAGAGATTTACCTAAGATTGTTAAACCTCACAATCTAGTATGTAAGGAATGTCAATTTAGAAAGCAAGTTAGAGCAACTTTCAAGAGTTTTCCAGAGAAGTCTAACAATGTTCTTGATTTAATTCACACTGATTTATGTGGTCCAACAAGAACTAGAAGTATACAAGGAGATAGGTATTTTATACTAATCATTGATGACTATTCTAGAATGTGTTGGGTTACTTTTCTCAGGGAGAAATCTGAAGCATTTGGGAAATTCAAACTATTCAAGGTGAAGGTAGAGAATGAAACTGACAAGAAAATTGAATGTTTGAGATCAGATCAAGGAGGTGAATTCACATCTAAGGAATTTAATACATTCTGTGAAGTGAATGGGATCAAAAGACAGTTATCAGTACCTCAGACACCCCAGCAGAATGAAGTTGTTGAAAGGAAAAAAAGAACTATCTTGGATGCAGCCAGAAGTATGCTATCAGAAGAAAATTTACCTTATATATACTGGAGAGAAGCGGTCAATACAACAATTTATACATTCAATAGAGTTCACATCAGAGGTGAAACCGGTAAGACCCCTCATGAATTATGGTTTCGTAATACTCCTACTCTTAAATATTTCAGAATATTTGGAAGTAAATGCTATATTAGAAGAGATGAGTATATTGGAAAATTTGATCCTAGAAGTGATGAAGGAATATTTCTTGGTCATTCATCTAAGAGCAAGGCATATAGATGTTTTAACAAGAGATTGCAAAAAAATTGTTGAGAGTGCAAATGTGAAGATTGATGAACAGTTTAGAGGAAATTCAAGGTACACAGACTCTGAACTAACAATAGAGATAATAAAAAATGAACCTACTATGAATACACCAATATAAAATAGTGATCCAGTTACATCGGCATCATCTGAGGATTCAACAATCATTGAAGAACAATAGCAAGTAAAAACACCCTGGTATGTAAGATTGAATCATTCTGAAGATCAGATAATTGGAAACAAATTTCAAGAAGTTATGACTAGAGGAAGATTAGAAAATGAAGAGGTATGTCTTATTTCTCAAATTGAACCTACATCAATTAATGAGGCATGTAAAGATAAATATTGGAATAAAGCTATGGAGGATGAATTGGAATAAATTGAAAGGAATAACACTTGGTCATTAGTTCCCCGGCCTAAAAACAAAAATGTAATTGGAACTAAATGGGTTTTCAGAAATAAACTTAATGAAGATGGTAAGCTAATCAGAAATAAAGCAAGATTAGTGTGTAAGGGATATTCACAAAAAGAAGGAATTGATTACAATGAAACCTTTGCACCGGTAGCTAGAATTGAGGTACTCAGACTTTTATTGTCTTTTGCAACACACAAGAACTATAAAGTATATCAAATGGATGTTAAATGTGCATTTCTAAATGGAGATCTTGAAGAAGAACTTTATATTGAACAACCTGATGGATTTTCTTTGACAGATAACAAAGACATGGTTTACAGGTTAAGGGAAAGCTTTATATGGATCAAAACAAGCTCCTAGAGCTTGGTATGCTAGATTGGACAAATATCTTTTGAAGCTTGGATACACTAAAGCTAATGCTGACAACAATCTATACTACAAAGTGACTAATGATGACATCTTGGTTATTGAAGTTTTTGTTGATGATATAATCTTTGGAGGAGAAGATGGATTGCGTAAAGACTTTTCTAACAAAATACAGTAAGAATTTGAAATGTCTATGATTGGGGAGATAAAATTATTTTTAGGATTACAGGTTTCACAGACTGATAAAAGTATATTCCTATGTCAATCTAAGTACTTGAAGGAATTACTAAAGAAATTTGGCATGGAAAACTGTAAACTAGTAAGTACACCTATGACTACAACTGATAAATTATCTTTGAAGGATGAATCAACACCTGTTAATCTGACTAGATACAAGTCTATGATAGGAGGTTTATTGTATTTGACACAAACAAAACCTGATATTATGAATGCAGCATTTATTGTTTCAATATTTCAGAGTAATCCTAAAGAAAATTATGAATCAGCAGTGAAAAAGATTTTCTGGTACCTACAAGGCACTACAAATCTTGGTTTATGGTATCCTAGAGATGAAAATTTTAATGTATGTGCATACACATATGCTAATTGGGAAGGAGATGTGGATGAAAGAAAAAGCACCACCGGTGGAGCATTTTTTCTTGGTAGCAGACTAATTTCATGGTTGAGCAAGAAACAGAGTTGTACAAATCTATCAACAGCAGAATCAGAATATGTTGCAGCAACAACTAATTGTACACAGGTATTATGGATTAAACAAATGTTGAAGGACATAAAGGTAAAATCAAAGGAACCTATAACTATTTACTATGATAATATGGCAGCAATTGATATATCAAAGAACCTGATATTTCACTCTAAGACTAAACATATTTCTATCAAATTCAATTTTCTGAAAGAGAATGTTGAAGCAAAAGAAGTGAAATTGGTTTATGTGAATACTAAAGAGTAGATTGCAGATATTTTTACTAATTCTTTTCTTAAGGAGACTTTTGAATATCTCAGAGAGCAACTTGGAGTTCTACCCTCACCGGTAGAGACTTAGACAGTTGATGTTTTTCATCAACCGGAAGAATTAACAAAGAAATCTTTTATTCCAGCTTTGATGGGGAGAGCTACTTCTTAGGGGGAGTAGTTGGTATAATAAGTTGGTATTCTGTATTTGAATCTGGTTTTTGTATTTCTTTGGCATTTGATGTCAAAGGGGGAGAGATACTATGGAAAAACATTTTTGGGGAGAGATTATTCCTAGGGGAGAGACATTATGTATTTTGATTTCTGGTTAATGATCTCTTTGGGAGATTGTTGGTTTTTGGTTTTTGGCATTTATGTTTTGACACTTTGATGGTTTTTCCATCTTGTGTTGCCATCAATGTCAAAGGGAGAGATTGTTGGTATTTTGGATATGTTGATATGGTTTTGTCATTGATGTCAATACCTGTCATCACTTGTCAACACTTATCAGCACTTGGAGATCTTTGTTTTGTTCATCGGCAAGTCAAAGACTTATGCACAGTCACCGGTATTTGGTTCACCGACAGATTATATTGTTCACCAACACTTGGAATGACTTGGGGACTACTTGGTTATATCGAAGACATTATTAGATTACTTGGTTTTGGTGATTTGGTTATTGGTTTATTCAGGTTTGCATATTTGTTGTTACTGACAAATAGGTCCAGGATATACACCGGCAGACATATCTATTCCAGATCAGCATGACATGTTATGGAGATGATCTATTATTATTTTAAATGCATTGAGCCGACATCATGCATCGGATATTAATTTATTTGTAATTGATTATATTGTAATATCTTTTAGTGAGCGAACCTATTCAATTAGTCTTAGGTTATGGTATAAATGTAAGATCTCATTTGTGAGATCGATATGCGATTGGAAAAAGGATTGTAATAGGGTATATGCGAAAATAAGAAGAGGTATACACACAGACATGATTTGAAGGTTGAAGGAAGGTATTTGTGAAGGCAATCAGAACTAAACCGGTACTGAATTTAGCATATGAAGATGCTATTTTAAGTAGTACATTATCATTGGATTTAACCATCCAATTGTAGTTAGTGTGACTCTCATTTTGTGATTGAGCAGTGAGCTCTAGGCAGTTGGCCTTTCTGCAGGTGAAGAATCCATATTGTACACACATATTATCTGCAATACTATCATTTGATTGTGGGTAAGGCTTCCCACCATGGTTTTTCCCCTTACAGGGTCTACCAAAACACTAATACATTTGGACTAGATTTTCGACTAAGGTTTCCGATGGAGAAGGTATATTGTGACCAAATTTGATTTTTTTTTGAAAAAATGCCTAAATTCATCATAATTCTGATGGCAATTTGCCATTTGGTTTCAACAAAGAAGGCATTAGCAATGAAAATTTTCTTTTTTTCAAAAAAGTGCTTGAGTTCATCGTAATTCCGATGATAACGACCATTACTTAAAAAATAAGAAGAGGGAAATTCATTTGTGCATTGCAATCCCACGTAGGCGTTCGTGGTGACTTCAACCCCCAACAACATCAAACCCGTGTCGAAGGCATTTGTGCATTGCTTGCAATCCCACATAGGAGGTGATTTCATGTTGCAAAAAACATACCATTCAAGAGATTCTACAACTTTTGCTTGCTTTTATACATGCTAGATATGCCTGCATTCTTGTGGGATATTGACGGATTGTGGAAGCAACTCTTGGAGTATGAGAGATTCCTTTTTTATGCAAAATATGATAGGAAATGAGACATGTGGTGGTGAATTGCAATAGTTTTTAATGCAAATTGGTCAATCTCGTATTCATATTGATTATCCAATCTCAGGTTGGATGGCTCCTAGTCAAAGGTGTGGTTCCTTGAATGTGTAATACCCTATAGGAATCCACTCATAAAACTATAGAACTATGATTGAGGAGTGAGTGTTCAATTTTGTCACAACAATCCCTTCCTCCTGTATACATGTTGATTGATCACTATTGTATTAGCTAATATATAGGGTAGTGTCTACCTCTGGCTACTGAATCGATGGAGATAAAACCAATGCACAAGAAAACAATGGGAATGAATATTATTCAAGTGATTTGCAACCTTCATTAAGTGTTGTCTAGGCAAGCCTTTCTTTCTCTTGCTAGCCAACCTAACACACCCGACCCGGAAGCCCTAGGGAGATACAATTGTGTTCGGTTCAGCACAATCCTAACCTAGAAGGGGTGGACTAAAAATCTCCAACCACACAACTTATCACTTTGTAATTAACATATAGTATAAAGCTAGTCTATATGACCCCCGAACCAATTTCTTTCTGTCTCGGGTTACCCTAGTTTAGGGTATTGGGAGTTTTTACTAAATCTTCTCTATTTTAGGGTATTGGCAACTATCTCTCCTTTTGCATAGTTTTAGGTGGCATACAAAGTCATTGCCTTCTTTGGCTTCCTTGCGGCCTCAACTTCAATGATCATCTTTTTCAAACTTACTTCAATACTCTCTTCTTTATCCTTTCAAAGTTGAATTGTAGCCACTTAGGAACATCTAGAATCTCATCACTTTGGATGGATGGGTTCATGGTACTTACAACCTACTTTGGCCTTTGTTCTTCATCTTGTTGCTTGTGCACCTAAGTTTAAAATTTTGGAGGAGTCATCTTGGGGGTGGGGGCCTAGATAGATCCTATTTTTCTTGTTCTCCTTGCTTCTTTGACTCCATATTCTAAGTTCCTTCTGACTTATATTTCATTTCCATGAGTCAACTTATAGTTCTTAATTCAGTTATAGGATAGTATCTTGTGTGTTGATTGTACCTCTTAGTTTGATAAGGTTTTGGGTGGAATTTTTGAGGAAAAAGTTTCCCTATAAATGTAATTTCAAAATTCATTTTGAGGGTCTAATAATTGATTATTTAAGGTCCAAGTTTAGTAACACTCATTAGTGTGTTTTCTTTCAAAAGACATTTAGCAATAGGCTGTAGATTGAATACTTGTGCTTTGCTAGTATATTTTGAAGAATTAATGGAAATGAAGTTCATAGTTTGCAATGGTAGTGGTAGTCTTTTTTGATTGCTTGGTATTCTTTTATTTCTTTCATTTTCCTTAGTCTTGAATTAATATTTACATTTACAAAACATCTTCTTTGTTATAATCAATTCGTGCATCTTTCATGGTGATTGAGGTTAATAAGGAACATGTGAATGAATAGTAGTAGTTGTTCTAGAGCTTTCCTTGGTCTCATTTTCATGTTAGAATTGGCAATTTTGGCATGATAAATTATTTACATACAAGGTTATTTCTAGATTTTGTTGATAATGTGGATTTAGGTAATACTAATGATTCATTTTCTCGTAGCCTTGTTCTATCTTTTCCAATTTATTTTAACCTTTTACCTTAGGCAGACTGAGAAATTGACATTTCAACTTGATTAGTGACATTTTCCCCTTGAACAACTTGATCAGGAAATGATAAATTCTAAAGGTAAGCTAACTTAACTCAAGGGACTGAGATGGTATCCTACCATGAAAGATGATAGTTCTAAGCAAAAGACTACCTAGTGATATGAAAGTTGATGCAAGATAGTAAGGACAACAAGGAAATTTATTTTGAACTTTAACAAGATTGAATCTTTGGGTGGAAGTTTGAATGGATTGATAGCAAAAAGGCATGTTGATGCAGAGAATCCAATAAACTCAACCAACAAGGGAGATATTTCTCCCAAACCTATTCAATTAGGTGTCAACCCTTCACTTACTCACAAGACTCCTCACAAGGCCACAAGTTACTCAAAAGGATTCAATACCCCAAAACACACCCATACTCACCAAACCTCACCCAACCATTGAATCACACTCAAATAAGACAAATAAACATGTGTAAGTCACAATCCAACTCTCCAACATTCAATCACCACCAACACCCTCAACCTTTATTCACACAAATCCTCCTTCAATTGGGTCTTCTAATCCCCCCCGGTACTCAACTCACAAAATGTACTAGATATCCAAAACCAATGTACTTTCAGATACTCTTACAAGAACCACTAAACATATACCACCATGGGTCTTTACCCTCCCAACCACCCAAAGGTCAAAGGAAGATTCACTATTGCAACACTCAGTTTTTGTGACAGTATCAAGCACTTAGGATAGTCACTCCTTTTATGACAGTATCAAGATCATATCGATATTGGACTAGGTAATAACGAAACCACCAACAATGTATTTCTCATCTAAAATAATAAAGAGAATATAGGGCTGCATCTATGAAGAAAAAAAATGTTGGAAAAGAATATTTCCACCTACTTGGCCACTGGAGTGGTTTCTGAGGTGTATTCAAAGCTTTTACTCCTTTTGTTGTATTTTCACTTGAAGTATAGTTGAATTATCTTTGTAAGCTCCTAGATACTTGGTACATGTTCTAATCGAGTTAAAAGAGTCTCAAGACTACCCTATAGTCATGCTCTACCTTATCTAGCTACTCAATTAGCTTCCCAAACTTATAGGACATATGGTTTTATTCCTTACTTTGAGTTGAAATTGTCTTCGGTTAGATATAACTAAAATAAGCCATTCCTTCAACTACTTCAAAAATCATCAAAAAGACTTCATACTACCATCTACATGTGTTTCTATCCTTAAGAAGTCTAATTTATGCAAGTGAAAAAACACCTAAGAGATCATAGCTACTCCTTTTAACTTGGTAATATTCATGGTTTTTCTTTGTCTATTTAACTTCATTCCTTGCATCTTACCCACTATCTTGTAGCATACTTTGTTTTCTTTTTTAGTGAATTGCATTTAGTGGAATGTTGTGCATCTTTAAAATCATTTGACAACTTCAGGAAATGGTTTTCCTTCTTTATTACTTGACTATATCATTTAATTTTCAAGATGGACCTTATATGGATGGTCCTTGCACCTTTTCAAATTGAACTTTTGCAAAAGTCCAAATTTGGAGAGGAAATTCCTACTATTTTTGAATCTACCATTCATCTTTCAAATTTTAGGTCCAATTTCCATGAATAAGGGTTCCCAAGACCCTAGTCCTTTAAAAATGAGCCATGAGGAACATCATGAATAAGGGAATGAACTAAATTTATGAAACTTTGTCAAACCTAAGTACAATTAGGCATAAAGAAGGCACAACCACTTAAATTGAGTCCAAACTTAGTATATATTTTTAAAGAGATACAACTTATGATGCAATATTTAGCCCCCTCTTAGCAAGAGTATAAAATAATGCTCATTTACTCTTTGGAAAATATGGAGAAACCAAATATTCTTTCACCAAGATATTGAAGAGTCAAGATGTCTACAAGTTTGGAAAGGTGGTAGCTCCCAAAACTTATGATATTGTCAATCTACAATATTGAGATAAAAGGGAAGTACAAAGTGAGTAACATGAGTAACATTGGTAACACACATGGAGCATGCAAAACACAAAGTTATGACATTTAGAACTAGTAAGATTCATATATTCTCACTAGGAACCATATCAAAAAGACAAGGCATAGATCTAGGACTAGTAAGATCCTTATATAGTTACTAGGAGTCATGTCAGAGACACATTAAAGCATGATACCCAAGTTAGTAAGATCCTCTAATACTTAGTCATAGATCACATTCTAACAACAAATAGATACCTAATTGTTAAAGTTTGAGGTCCATTGGGAAAAAAGTTGTCATATTGCCATGACAACTTTTGCATTTCTTGTAGAAACATCTTAAAAATATGGTTGGAAAGTTAGTTTATAGTGGTTTTAGGTTGTAACACACTTGGATGGGAATAAATAGGCCTTTGGCATTCCATCCAAGAGTTTTTCTTAATGAAATTGGGGTTTTATGTGCATTTTTTCATGCTCTGTATCATATCATGCTTGATGATAGACCTTTTTTCGCTATGTATCATATCAGGGAAGAATTTGGTGGGAAGACCAAGTGATTAGTATTTTGAAGTGGTTGATGATAGAGAGAGGGGTGAGGGGACCCTATGCAACCTTCAGAAGGGTTTGTCGATCAAAACCAAATGAAATAGATTAAATTTCTATGACTGTCCTAAGAGTATTGATTGTCACAGTCATAGTTTTACTACTGATTTTGTTTTTGTTTTGACAAAGTTGTGTTTGTAAACCCAAGTGTGGAAATGTAATGGAGTCATGAGATGACTTAAGAATACATCAATACTTAACAACAACATAGTGTGTAGGCACCTAAAATATGAAAGGACTACATATTGGAAGGCATGTGTGATGATGCCATGAAAGGTCTGATATCCCTATGTATCGGATTGAGAAAACTAGTGAAAGACAAAAAAAAATGCATTGAGAAGGAAAAAGGTTGAATTCCCCAATGTTTGTTGTTGAAGTGGTGTGTGGGAACCCTGCAAGTCAAATACCTTGTTGTAGTTTCAAAGGGTGGAAAAAGAATAAGCATTTCATTTACCATCCTAATAGACCATCCATCATAACAATTATTACCATTATTGATGTGTGCATTGCAAACAAAGTTCTAGAGGAAGGCTCTTTCTATTGTAATACTAGGTGAGTGTTCATAGACCTTCTGTAGGGTCCTCCTAGCCTAGAGTTAGGAGTTCGAAGCCTACATACATTCATTTGGCCTTGTAGCCATCAATGAGTGCTCACCCAATAGGACAAGTCTTGAGACTGACAATTTTGGAAGTGTGGCATTGTTGAGAGCCAACACTTATGTGTGAACCCCATCTTCATGAATTATGATTAGTTTCCATGATAATTGACCCTATCCTCATGGTGTTGGCTCAATTCATATTAGTGCGTAAGTTTGAAGAAACATGATGTGAGAAGTTTGATGCAGAGGCACGGGTAGAACTCAGGATTTCATATTAGGACAACAACCACATTGATTAGACAAGTCAAATAAGGTCTCTCCAATGTTTAGGATATTGAATTCACATTAGACACTCATGGATTACCCCAATTAGACATCAGTCAACTTAATATCTTATACAAGGATTGCATACCACAAAGCCATTAGATATGTTTTGAGATGAAAAAGAAGAGTTAAATCGTTTTGGTTCAATGATGATAATTTCTATTTTCAAGTAATTTAATTCGGTATATTATACTGAAATGTGATTTCATAACTAACATTTCAACTTCTATATAACTAGTTCTATAGCCTGATTTTCTTGCCTGTGAAGAAAGACCATGTCAGACAATATCAACGAACAAAAAAATAAGAAGACAATTGCTAGATTGTGGTCTAACTTGAAAAGAAAAGGTGATGGAAAATGTTATTGGACCCATGCAAAATTTGTAAGGGGTTAAAGACTAGAAGACTTCTAATCAACACAACGAAGAAACATTGTAGGTTGCATGGTCACATTGAAGGTGGACATGATTATCATCCATTGGTAATTTTTTCATTATATCATTTTAACAATTTATAGACATAATAAATCACATGGTGATGAGATCATGATCATGGTTTATTTATGTTTATCAATTTTATATAGGTCGAGCACCCCGGAGCACATGGTATGGATCAACACAACCCAGAGAATATGGTTTTCGAAGTGGATGAACATGGAGGTGTGAATATCAAAGCTGAAGATAATGATCCCATGGAAGATGATGAACATGAGCCAGAAAAAACAATTGAAGATGATGGTACAAATACATTGATCCATGACACATTTATTACTCGCGTAGCTGATCATGATGATGAAGATGACCTTGATTTTGTTCATGACGTCCCTCTACTTGAGAAGGCATCTGAGGCCCTTTACAAAGGCTTGCAAGCAACTCTTCTCTCCACTATATTTTTGTTGGTGAACTTGAAGGTTATGAATAGTTTATCCAACATAACAATGTCACGTATGTTAAGGTATGTCATATATGTCATAATAAACTGTGAATCATGTTGTACCATTAATATTCTTTATATTAACAAATTATATTTTTTTGTTGTAGATTGATAGGTGAGTTTTTGTTACCACCGTCAAATATTCCACCTCGCTCATACCAAGAATTATTTGCCGTTATGAAAGATATTGGAATGGAGTATCACGAAATAGATGCTTGTCCCAATGATCATATTATATATCACAAATAACATGAATTTCAAACTGAATGCCTTGAATGTCATATCAGTAGATGTTGGCATTTGGCATTATAACAGACAAGGGGAGATTGTTGGCATTTCAATAAGGATATTGAGAAGGTTTTTGATGATTATGGATAAAACTAATTAAGGATGTTTACTATCTTAATATTATTATTTTGTCATTGATGTCAAGAAATTGATTTTCTAATTTAGTATGATGTTGCCATATCTTGAGAAGTATGATTTGATGAGTATAAAGATGTCGGTAAAAGACACAAATAGAATATGATGGATAAGGGGAGAAATAAGTTATTCAATGGGCAACTATTACCGAGTTAGGCAATGATGAGATCATGGTGATTAGATTGTTTTGATATCCTACATATGTTATTGATTGAAAGGTTAATACTATACTATGTTACCGAGCAAAGAACCTAGTCGGTAAACCCTAAGGTTATCACTATCGGTTAATGAAGGCAGAATGTCTACCGAGTGAAGTTTAGTATTTGCCAAGTTGCAATCGAGTAATAATAGCATAGATTACATGATTACATGCATTATTTAATGAAGGAAGCTGATGAGCTGGCTATGATTAAATGATTGGTATGCCGTGAATGAAGTTTGTTAAAGAATCTATGGCAAAGGAAAATCAACAGAAAGATCTATAGCTTAGATTGAACCGTAATACCCTAGCACAAGTTCCAAGAAATGTATACAAATTCCAAGGTAGGGTAAAATGTTTTCAGATCGAAGGATACATTGAACCTGGACAAAGTTTGAAGATCTAATGGCTATGATTGATCATGGGAAATGTGATCAAGGAGATTAAGCGGTTGGCAAATTGTTTATAAATAGGGAATTGTTGATAAACAATGCATGCAAGCAAGTGTATGCATAGGGATGCTACATAGTGATTACTGAGCACATAAGCTTGAAGACCTATTTTGAATAACAGAGTACAGAGCCCAGCCGATGGACAAGATTAGTTCTATGTCTATATTGTATTGAGCAAATAAGAATCTGATTTAGCATTTTAGATGTGAAGTTGCAGATAGATTTTTATTACTGTTATTTTGTGAAGTGATAGAAAATCTCTTAACCGAGTGGACTTAATAGTCTTATTTGTTAAACCCTCTAGCAAGGTGACATTCTGATTGAGTGTTTGAAATCCTTTAACAAGGTCACTTCTAACAAGGTGAAGATCCTAACAGATCTGAGGGAAATCCCTTAACCGGGTCACATCTAGCAATGTGTTTGTAATCTTTAACAGGATTTGCTTTTAACCAAGCATACTCTAGAAGAGTATATTTCTTAGTGGGTCTAAAATCCCACAGTGGTTTTTCCCTATTTGGGTTTCCACATTAAATCTGGTGTTATGAGTGTTATGATGTTTATATGCTTTTGAGTTTGCATGTTTAGCAGTTTTGGTTATATTACTATTGTATATGTTACCGAGGTTGAATCTAGTGTTTTTATGGAAGATTAAGTTTGTATGATTCACCCTCCCCTCTCATCTTATTAGCTTGGCATCTGTACTTATCTTTAAGTATCAGAACTATCAATTGGTATCAGAGCTTTGGACTCTGAAAGGAAAAGTTTAAAGGTACTTGAGGAAAAGATCCAAAGATGTATAAGAGGGATGCACCGAAGTTGAACAAGTCAAGTTTCTCTACATGGCAAAAAAGGATGAAGTTGCACCTATCAGGAGTTGGAGAATATGTTGTATATTATCTGGAGAATGATTTCATCACACTGAGCACCTATCCATTGACAATGGAAGAGATAAAGGCAAAGCAAGAACATATCCAAGCAATGATTGAAATAAAATCTGCATTGACCGATTCAGTGTTTAATGATCTAGAAGGCTACAATGATGCAAAGGGAATGTGGGACAAGCTCATATCTGTGTATGGAGGAGATGAACATGTTCAAAGAGAAAAAATGGATAGTCTAAGAGGACAACTTGAATCTATGAGGATGAATGAAGGTGAGAACATAACCCAGTACAGTACAAGACTAAAGGAGATTGTCAATCAAATCAAAGGAGCAGGTGGAACTATTGAAGAAAAGGATATATAAGTTGTTAAGAACCTTTCTACCAGCCTATGCAATCCGAGTCTCTACATTCAATGAATTGAGGTTTGTACCTAATATGCCAGTTTCTTTAGATGCTACTATTGGTAAGCTACATGCATTTGAGTTAAGTAACTTTGATAATAGTGGGTCATCGGTAAATAAAGTTGAATCTGCATTTGGTTCTTTTCATATTGGTGAATCTGATTATTACAATGATAGAATGAGTAAGTACACTAAAGGGGATCATAGTGGAGCAAGTGAAAGATTTCGCAAGAACATGGAGGAAGTACACAAACTGTATGAGGAAATTAGAAACCAATAAGAGTTTGAAGCACTATTAGCTAGAAGGTTACCAAGAGGCAAAGGTGAGTATAAAAGAAAACTACCTTTGAAATGTTTCAATTGTGATGAGATAGGACATATGGCTTCTAATTGTCCTGACAAAGATTCTACTGAAAAGAGAGATTACCGAGTGATGAAGAAGAACATACAGAGCCTACCGAGCCTGTATGAGCCAAATATGTTAGAAGACATCATGTGATGTAGAGGATGGAGGATCTAGTTGCAAACTTGTAAACTAAGTGGAATATGGACCCAAACCCCAACACTCCTATGGTGTTTCAAATGCTCAAAGTGCCTCAATAGGCTCAAAACTTGTCTTCACCTTAATCAGGTGTTTCCTCCACCTCCACACACATCAAATAACTTCACCTAACATGTATCTAAGGTTTTCAAACCCTCAATTCATCAACTGATACAAAAACCCAAATCTAGCCCTTCAATAGGCCTATTTGTCTAGTAGCCCTGCCTGGACTGTTTTATGCCCTTTTCATGAAATTTTCCCAAAACACAAACCAATTTTTTGACTGATTTAGATACCCAATATCAACCTCTATCAACACCCAAAATATTGCCTATGGTTGTTTTGGAACAAATCACTCAAAAAACTGCTGTCCCTAGTCACTATGAGGGCTAATTAGGTCACTTTTGTGAAGGAAGTACCCTCCAAACTCACTTCCAAGCTTAACCATTTTGTATAGTCTCTTATTATGGTCTCAATCCAAGGATTTTCTAGGCTTAACCCTTCTCTACTGCTACACCCTAGCCTTCATTTTCACTCATTTTTAGTCACTTTTCTTCAACTTTCATGCAACTTTCATGGTGTACACCTGCACTCTTCACTCCTTCCTATCAATCAAAGGTTAGGAAATTATTTTACATCTTATTTGGCATCCACCCTATGAGAATCAGACCTTTACATTTATAGGATGGATCCATACATGCTTGGAAACTCACAAAACTAGTGAGAAATCACTAGTTTTCCTGGGACAGTCAGCAATAAATGTAAATATGCAACTTTCAAGACTTCAAAATGCACTCAAAAACATGAAAGGAATAATATATAAACCCCCAATGTACAGCAATGGTGACCCCTTAACTGATCAATACAAAGAAAGCATGAATAACACAATATTTGATAGGAAATAAAGAGATTTTTATTGCTTTTCTGGAACAGTCCATACAAATCCATACCAGCATCATCCAACCACACAAAAATGACATTAAAGACTTTATAAGTCCTTCCCCAACCAACTCCAAAACTTAATTCCCACCAAAACTGGAACTAGCCGTTGGAAGTCCAATTTTTGAATTTAAACTTCATTTTTAATGCTCCAATCAACTAAAACCTATCAAATCAATGGGTTTTATTCATGATATGATCATTTAAAGCATATTAGACCCTTATTCAACCTATCTAGACTCCTATGCATCATTAACCCAATTACATAGCATTTTGGTCCTTAGGCCTTTATCAGGACCTTTAGGACTTTTACACATTACATATGATTTATTGCTTTCAAAAGCCATTATTGGCTCTAAAACTCTCCAATCAACTTGATTTGCTTCATAAAACCTTCCTGGTATCTTCATTGTCTTCATGGTTTTGTAGGTTGGCCTAGGTGCTCCTGCACCATCATGCACCAAGTCAGATTATACGAGATAAGGATGATCCAGTGATGACAAGGAACAAACTGAGACAGAACACATGTTTGATATCTGAATTTGAACTGAGAATATTGAAAGAGGCATTTAACAGTGAAGATTGGATAAATGCTATGATAGAAGAGATTGATCAAATCAAGAAGAATGACACATGGACACTGGTCCCAAGATCGAAGGACAAAAATGTAATCGGTACAAAATGGATTTTCAAAAACAAGCTGAATGAAAAAGGAGAGGTCATTCAAAATAAAGCAAGACTAGTTTGCAGAGGTTATGCCCAAGAAAGAGGAATTGATTATGGTGAAACTTTTGTACCTGTAGCAAGACTTGAAGGAGTAAGAACATTGTTGGCATATTCTGCTTACAAGAATTTCAAGGTATATCAAATGGATGTCAAATCTGCATTTCTGAATGGTATAATAGAAGAAGAAGTTTTTATTGAACAACTTGAAGGATTTGCTTAAGACAATAATAAAGATCAGGTATGTAAATTGAACAAAGCTTTATATGGTCTGAAACAAGCACCTAGAGCATGGTATGAAAGCTTGCACTCTTATTTAATCAAGATTGGTTTTATAAGAACAAGTGAAAACAACAATATTTACATGAAGAATGATGAAAATGGAATACTGATCTCAGCCATATTTGTTGATGATATTATATTTTGTGGAAATGACTCTCTATGTAAGAACTTTGGAAATGAAATGAGCAAAGAATTTGAGATGTCATTAATTAGTGAGATAAAGTATTTTATAGGTTTACAGATACTGCAAATGAAAGATGAGATTTTCATTACTCAATCCAAGTACATAAAGGAAATCTTGAAGAAATTTGGAATGGAGGATTCAAAACTAGTAAGTACTCCTATGACTACCAACTATAAATTATCAAAGAATGATGAATCTGCATCTGTTGATGAGACACTTTACCGATCCATGATTGGAAAGTTGCAATATGTTGTTCATAGTAGGCCAGACATAGCACATGCAGTAGGTATAGTTGCAAGATTCTCTGTAGATCCTAAGGAAACACACATGACAACAACCAAGAGAATTTTTAGATACTTGAAAGGCACTGAAGATTATGGCTTAGTATATCAGAAAAGAAATGACTTTGATTTAAAAGTTTATACTGATGCTGATTGGGCAGGCAACATTGATGACATAAAAAGCACAAGTGGAGGAGCTTTCTTTTTAGGAGAAAGACTAGTGAGTTGGCTTAGGAAGAAACAAGGTTGTGTTTCACAGTCAACAATAGAAGCTGAATACGTTGTTGTAGCATTGAACTGTACCAACATAGCATGGATCAAACAACTATTGGAAGGTATAAATGAGAAAGTTACCGAGCTAGTAACTATATTCTGTGACAATACTAGTGCCATTAACATTTCAAAGAATCATGTTATGCACTCTAAGACAAAGCACATCTCTATCAAATATCTTTATCTTAGAGAAGAAGCTCAAGAGAAGAAAGTGGTGTTGGAGTATGTTAGCACAAAGGAACAAATAGCAGATATTTTCACCAAGCCACTGCCAAGGGACACTTTTGAGTATCTCATAAGTAAGCTAGGGGTCCTACCCCTATCTTCTACCGACTAACCAAGTTCGGTGAAAGCATCAATTTGATGACTCTACAGAATATCTTTTTATGAGTTGATGTTGATTTACACACTTTAGGATGTTTTCTAAAGGTGTGCAGGAAACAATATAGGAAATAATACAGGGAACAAGATGTAGCGTCCTAAAATTGCGACACTTGCAATTTCGACTGCATTTCGGTCTTCACGATGGCGACGCAACACGCAACCTAAATGGAGACCCTGAAACTTGCTCACGACACTGAAAACTGCATTTTTCAAGCACCCTGGCCTGAACCTCCTTGCACCCTGTTGTCCTGGGAGGTGGGACCAGAGCGCCCAGCGCCCTGGTGGTCCCTGGGTCCTATTTTGGGCCCGGTCTCCTAAGGGGTCTCGGGTCTTTTTGTTTGCAAATTGGAAATTAACTTTCCTGGTCGGCCTAAGGTCGGGAAAATCAGTCTATCAGCCCTAAATGACAAGTATATAAACTACATTTTTCTCTCTCATTTGGAGAAAAAGGGAGAACAAATACATGATGAAAAAGGCGTGGAAACTATACTCAAGCATTCAAGCATTCAAGCATTCCTTCTAAGTCTCCATTCAAGGCTAAGTGTTGCATTCAAGACAAGGATTCAACCATTGAAGAGGAGATCACATACTACATGCTACATACAACATACTACTACAACATACAACATACAACATCTAAACCTTCGCACATAAGGATACAAACATCCTTAGAACAAGGTATTAGTACTTGTTTTACAGTCATTTACATTTACAACACTTGCTCATTTCTTGGTTAATTCCAAAACCGGGGTTTGACCTAAAGGCAAACCCCTAATCCCTAACCCGCCAATCGTCTCCGCTTTTCTGTGTGTAGGTTGCAGGTACGCGGCTGAAATTGAAGATCTGGAATCCTTGTGCAGAGACGAACAGATCCCCCTTCGCTTCACGGATTTTTCGGAGGACCGTGGTGCCGGGCACCATCATCCTGACAACTTTTGCTCAAATTTGCAGGATAGCACCGTATCGACATTTTACTGCTAATTCCAATTCCGTAGCTTCATCCTATAACCTGAACTCAGTTTATAAGCAAATCTTTATGACTTTCTATGCATTCCTAGCTTAATTTCCTTAACAACATTCTTTACAAAAGAGGGTAGCTTTGCTTTCCTAACCCTTGAAATTCATTTAGCATCCAATCTTACATTGTGTGGGATTGGATCTTATGAGTTTCAACCCCTCTTTTGAATGTAAAGTCTCTCCCCTAAGTGAAAAACCATCGAATCCTAGCAAACCTCCCTTCTCTCTCCTCGGAGTCGAAAGAGGGGAGAGCAACTAGGGTTCGATCGCGATTTTCCGCTTTACATTTTGGTGAACCTGACGTGAACATCCTTTCTGATTTTTTCATGCTTAGATCTGAAGAAAAAAATTGATTACATTTCCATGTTTGATCTTTTGCAAAATTTTAGAGGTGATTGCATAAAAACCCTAAATTTTCTTTTTGGTAATTGAACCTGCGAAATGTCTAAATGTTAATGCCTGTTTCAGATTTGCCCTTCTATTACAAATTTTTAATTCATATTTGTGTTTTAATTCTGAAAATTAAGTGGTTAAGTGTCAAAACCCTAATTTTTGAAACCCTCTTGATTCAACCTTTGTCCGACAATTTCACTGATCAAAACATCTCCAAATCAGCTGTAACTTTGGATTCCGCAATAAAATCACAATATCTTTCATCCCTGAAAATTTGGAAAAAAGTTGCGAGGACTGTGGCACCGAGCGCCATCATCCTCGACATTTTTTTCGAAATTTCGGGAGCGAGATCTTACTGTATTTTCCTGCTAAAATCCAGAATTTTGGCTGATTTTATCAATTTTAACACCTTCAAAATAACAATCAAAGTTGGTCTTGTGATTGCTTGGATTAAGGCTTCTAAACATTTAAAAATCATTGAAATTGAAATTTTGTGTCAAAATTGTGTTCTTACTGTCCTAAATCTGAAAAGTGTGTTATCATTCATTAAAAATTTCAGTGCTTTATTCAAATTCTTGCATTTTGTGACTTTTGAAATTAAGTGCTTAATTACAACAACTTTGATTTCCGCTTTCAAAATTGAATTTTGCGTGAAATTGAGTCAATTTTCAAAATTCAAAATTTGCATTGCTCTTGACATTCCCTCTAAAATCATAAAATTCAAAATTTCAAGTTTCCCTCTCTTTTTCAAAATTCAAATTTTGCATTTTTCGACAATCTTGGTAGGGTTCAATTTCGAGGTTACAACTTTAATTTGGCCTATCTACAGATCGTAAAATCACTCAATTTTTTCAGATTAGCTTTAAAATCATCATACCCTTCATCCCTGCAAATTTCAAAAAAAGTCGCAAGGACCTTGTTGCACTCCGAGCGCCACGGTCCCAGACATTTTTTCCGAAATTTCGGGAGACTGTTGTGATTGCATTTAACAGCTTAAATCCAGAAGATTGGCTGATTTTACTGAAAATTGCTACCTCTAATATCAAAATCTTCTCTCTCTTTCTAGTGCATGAGTTTTACAACAATAAGCCCTACTTACACTATTCCTATTAGACGAAGCCATAGAATTAAGTCTTTCCGAGGTTTAACTACTGAGGAGATGGAACCTAATTTGAATAGCCTTTTTAATGAGGACATGGGTAATTCCTCTAATCCTCCTAATGATGAAGAAGCTCTCCATGAGGTTTCTGAAGAACAACTTTCGAAATTGGATAACCAATTCGACGACTTTCGACAATGGATGTCTCAAGAATACCCTGATAGTCAAGCTCTTCCTTTAATTGAGGGTCTAAAACGTATGCTTCAAAGTGATAAGAATGGAATTGATATTTTGCGTGGTATTTCACACATTGTGAATTCGAATGTGATGCCTATGAAGAGTTGTGCTGAAAATTTGGGTTATACACAACCTCCTACACAAGTCAATCATTCTATTCCTTTGATGACTCCTATTGCTAGTATACCTACCTTTACATCAAACATCATGGCTACTGCTATACAAGACATTCCTCTTGTGATTACTAGTCATGGGGGCAACCCTTCTTTTTCAATTAACCCTCTTCCTTCATTTAATCCGACTTCTTCATTCATTCCTTCAATGAGTGTGCCTATTATATCACCACAAATGAACATGACGCAAGGGGGCAATTCGTTTAACCATTCCCACCCTCCTTATAGTGTTCCTCCTGTCAAATCATCTCCTATGACTAATTATCATAGAGTCCCACCACCTTACTCTCTACCTTCTTTCAATAACATAACACCTCCATCTCAATCTAACACATCCAATATGAACTCTTCGACTGAAGCGACCATTAACAATCTTGCACAAACTGTCTCTTCTTTACAGCAACAAATTGCCTCTATGAATCAATCTAAGTTTAGTGTGCCCACATTTGATGTTGCGAGCCCACTTTCTCTTGACATTGTCCGAGCTATCCCTCCTAAACATGTTGAAATCCCACATTTGGAGCTTTATAATGGTAAAGGAGATCCTCTAACACATGTTAAGACTTTTCAAACAATTTGTACTGATTTTGCTTATGACCAAAGGTTGCTTGCAAAACTATTCACTAGAACATTAAGAGACAAAGCCCTACAATCGTATTGCTCGTTGCCTTCTTATTCTATTACTTCTTTCGAACAACTTGCAAATGCTTTCATTCAACAATTTCAAAACAATATAAGTCCTAAAGTTACTTTGATTGATTTAATGCATTGTAAACAAGGTGTTAAAGAAAAAGTGACTGATTTCATTGGTAGATATAAGCATTTGTATGCTAAAATTTCTTTTCTAGTACCTGACAATGATATTCAAAGAATCTTTATTTCTAATTTAAAAAAAGATATTCGAGACAAACTTCTGTTTTCTGAGTTTACTTCTTTCCAACAGTTGTGTGCAACTCTTCACAATTATCAACTGACTGTGAGTCAAATGGAACAATCACATCCTATGGCTCCGAGTGATAAGGGTGATAGCAGTCAACAACCATTTGGGAAGTTTAAACCGAACAGAGATGCCATCAAATTCAATGAAAACATCATCAACAACAATGTGAATGCAGCATCAGGTGTGCCTCCTATTTCTAAATTTTTCAAGAAAGAAAGAAAGTATACTCCTTTGAATGAATCATTGCATAGTATTATGAATAAGTTATTGGAACAAAATTTGCTTACTCTTCCTCCTATAAGACAAATTGATCCTGCAAAGATTACTTCACCTTATTTTGATAACAAAGCTTTTTGTCAATTTCATTGTCAGCCTGGGCATGATACTGAAAAATGTTTTTCTTTAAAGGGTAAAATTCAAGATTTGATTGATAACAATACTATCTCTGTTTCTGGAGTGAATGATAAAGGCAACACATCTGTAGCTCCTCCTAACCAAAATCTTCAGATTTTCACTGATCCATTACCTTCTCATACCTCTAATGCAATTGAGGCTAATGATTCCTCTCTCTCATCTGATGGTCTTGTGTCTATGACTCCGAATGTGATTAACTTTGTAGAGCAGCAAGAAATCCCTAAAGAACCTTCCATCACATTTGATTCCAGTGAAACCATTAGGGCACCTGATGGTCCTTTATACATAGTTGCAAAAGTTAAGAATACACCTTGCCGTGGAGTGCTTATAGATCCTTCGTGCATGATTAATGTTATTACTGAAGAATTTCTTTTTACTTTGCAATTGAATCAAGTGATATATGACAAAACAGATGTGATTGTGAAATTATTTGATGCATTTTCTTCTCCTGCAATTGGTTCTATTACATTGCCTATTGAGGTCCATAACAAATCTCTTGATGTGAACTTTGCTATTATTCCATCTTCCGAACAATTTTGTGTGAAGCTTGGCTATCCTTGGCTATCTTCCATGAAAGCTATTGCTTCTCCTATTCATAAGTGTTTGAAATTTCCCCATAATGGTGAAGTTGTTACTGTCAATCATAGTCTCTTTAAACCAGCTGAAAGAACCTCTAGTGTTCCTATTGATTACTTTTGGCCTAAACAATTCCAATCTCTTCCTCCATGAAGTGATCATCTTTTCAAATCTTATCAAAAGTGGAAAACAGATATGATCCTATCTCTAAGTGAACCTAGAGCACCTAAACTTGATATTCCTATCATTCTTGAGAAGGAAGTTCTTCCTTTGAAAGATAAAACTAATGTCTTTCCTCAAGAAGATTCTCAACCCATCCCTATGGATGTGATTATGTCTATACCTAATAAACTTCCTAAGAGTAGACCTATACCTCCTCGTCATGATGGACTTGGTCTTCTCCCTAAACCAAAAATTCCTCCTTTATATGGAGCAGTTCCTCCTCCTTCTTTTTATAGAGAGAAGAGACCTTCTTCTTCTCCTATTATCCAGCCTAAGAGACCACAACCTAAACACCCAAGTGCTAAGGATGAGAACATTCCTCCTCCTCAGTCTTCTCCACTTCCTACTAAGACTAGATGAAATCATTCTGCACATGAACACCGACGAAAGCGTCGTCTTAGGGCTCAAGCAGCCGCTTCTCAAACTTTGCAATCTCCAAAAACATCTTCAACAAGCATGATTCCATTTTCTCCTCAGCCGGACATTGAGCCTAAATCTCCTAAACATAAGATGCATGATGGTCTTGATCCTGTGCGAGTTAAAGATCCTATTTTTATAAATCTTGATGATGATATAGATGAAAATGTTATTCATGATGAAAATGTTACTCCTCTTGCTTTTGATAGTGAATATGAACTTGTTGATGTCGATAACCATTTATCTAATGAATTTTCTAAAGCACTTATCGTAGCTCCTAGACAAGAACAATGTGGCTTGGAACATGAACATAGCCCTTGTTTGGATCTTGTGATTGCTCCATCTGCTGTGTTGGATGTTCCTCCTCTAGCGTGTTCCCTGCCTTCCCGAAACATTGATCAACAAGATCGGGGGGTAGATGACATGCTAGACTAGTTACATTAGCATAGCAGATTCTCTCCTCCTCTCTTTTGTTACTTCTTCTATATGTTATTTTCATTCTTCTATTTGTTGTCCTTGGTGTTGTCTACTTGAGGACGATGCAAAGCATTGAGATCTCTCGATCTCTCTCATGTTGACTCAAAAGACACATGTGTTCCCTTCTTCTAGGTGACCTTCCTTGATTGGGGAATGAAGAACAATTATGCATACATACATATGATACATATACATGAATTATCATACAGCATACTGACCCCGAGGAAAGCGAAGTCACCTCGTGCTTTGTGTTTTGTGTCTATTATCCTTGGGTTTATCTCACACTTGGGGGCTAAATCCTTGCGATAACGTGCTCCTTTCCTTTCTCATTTCTTATGTGTATCACTACGTTAAAACAATCACCCCCAGTGAGGCATGTGCGATCACTTTAATGTAGGGGGGCATACATCCCGTTCATATCTTTTCAAGATACTTGAAAATTTCTTGGCAAATTTAGCCTTGCCTTGAAATTTTTTGATATCTTTCTTGCATGACTCATAGTGAGGGAGCCTTACTACTGACAGTCATGGTTCTTCCTCGCGATCTTCCCTTTTACTTTGTCAATCGAAGTCGTAAGATCCTTAGTCCACTGGGGGCTTGGTGTATCTTGCCTCCTTGACGTGGTGAAAGTCTTTCAATGTTGTTTCCTTGTACTTTACCGGAAGTATGAGCATACATACTCCCGCTAAAGTGGGGGCTAAATGTAGCCTCCTAAAATTGTGACACTTGCAATTTTGATTGCATTTGGTCTTCACGATGGCGACGCAACACGCAACCTGAATGGAGACCCTGAAACTTGCTCACGACACTGAAAACTGCATTTTTCAAGCACCCTGGCCTGAACCTCCTTGCACCCTGCTGTCCCGGGAGGTGGGACCAGAGCGCCCAGCGCCTTGGTCCCTAGGACCATGGCGCCCAGCGCCCTGGTCCCTGGGTCCTATTTTGGGCCCAGTCTCCTAAGGGGTCTGGGGTCTTTTTGTTTGCAAATTGGAAATTAACTTTCCTGGTCGGCCTAAGGTCGGGAAAATCAGTTTATCAGCCCTAAATGACAAGTATATAAACTATATTTTTCTCTCTCATTTGGAGAAAAAGGGAGAACAAATACATGATGAAAAAGGTGTGGAAACTATACTCAAGCATTCAAGCATTCAAGCATTCCTTCTAAGTCTCCATTCAAGGCTAAGTGTTGCATTCAAGACAAGGATTCAACCATTGAAGAGGAGATCACATACTACATGCTACATACAACATACTACTACAACATACAACATACAACATCTAAACCTTCGCACATAAGGATACAAACATCCTTAGAACAAGGTATTAGTACTTTTTTTACAGTCATTTACATTTACAACACTTGCTCATTTCTTAGTTAATTCCAAAACCGGGGTTTGACCTAAAGGCAAACCCCTAATCCCTAACCCCCCAATCGTCTCCGCTTTAGTGTGTGTAGGTTGCAGGTACGCGGCTAAAATTGAAGATCTGGAATCCTTGTGTAGAGACGAACAGATCCCCCTTCGTTTCACGGATTTTTTGGAGGACCGTGGCGCCGGGCGCCATCGTCTCGACAACTTTTGCTCAAATTTGTAGGACAGTGCCGTATCGACATTTTACTGCTAATTCTAGGTCCGCAGCTTCATCCTATAACCTGAACTCAGTTCATAAGCGAATCTTTATGACTTTCTATGCATTCCTAGCTTAATTTCCTTAACAAAATTCTTTACAAAAGAGGGTAGCCTTGCTTTCCTAACCCTTGAAATTCATTTAGCATCCAATCTTACATTGTGTGGGATTGGATCTTATGAGTTTCAACCCCTCTTTTGAATGTAAAGTCTCTCCCCTAAGTGAAAAACCATCGAATCCTAGCGAACCTCCCTTCTCTCTCCTCGGAGTCGAAAGAGGGGAGAGCAACTAGGGTTCGATCGCGATTTTCTACTTTACACAAGAATTGAAGACATAAATGCTCTGACCAAGACTAAGTTGACACATAATAGCAGGAAATCACTTCACACAAGAAGAAATTATGTTTTAGTTCTTTACTTTTTGGCATTGTTGTCAAAGGGGGAGAAGAATGAAGAAGAGGAGAAGACTAATGTATGGGGGAGAATTCTGATGACAGGGGGAGAGCATTTTAGCATTTCAGAATCTCACAACAATCCAAATCAATTAGGTCAAATCAATTGGTTTTGCCATCAATGCCAAAGGGGGAGATTGTTGGCATTTGGCATTATAATAGACAAGGGGAGATTGTTGGCATTTCAATAAGGATATTGAGAAGGTTGTTGATGATTATGGATAAAACTGATTAAGGATGTTTACTGTCTTAATATTATTTTTTTGTCATTGATGTCAAGAAATTGATTTTCTAATTCAGTATGATGTTGCCATATCTTGAGAAGTATGATTTGATGAGTATAAAGATATCAATAAAAGACACATATAGAATATGATAGATAAGGGGAGAAATAAGTTATTCAATGGGCAACTATTACCGAGTTAGACAATGATGAGATCATGATGATTAGATTGTTTTGATATCCTACATATGTTATTGATTGAAAGGTTAATACTATACTATGTTACTGAGCAAAGAACCTAGTCAGTAAACCCTAAGGTTATCGCTATCGGTTAATGAAGGCAGAATGTCTACCGAGTGAAGTTTAGTATTTATCGAGTTGCAACTGAGTAATAATAGAATACATTAAATGATTACATGCATTATTTAATGAAGGAAGTTGATGGGCTAGCTATGATTAAATGATTGGTATGCCATGAATGAAGTTTGCTAAAGAATCTATGGCAAAGGAAAATTGGCAGAAAGATCTACAACTTAGATTGAACCGCAATACCCTAGCACAAGTTCCAAGAAATGTATGCAAGTTCCAAGGAAGGGTAAAACATTTTCAGATCGAAGGATACATTGAACCTGGACAAAGTTTTGAAGATCTGATGGCTATGATTAATCATGGGAAATGTGATCCAGGAGATTAAGCAGTTGGCGAATTGTTTATAAATAGGGAACTATTGATAAATAATGCATGCGGGCAAGTGTATGCACAGGGATGCTACATAGTGATTACCAAGCACAAAAGCTTGAAGACCTATTTTGAATAATAGAGTATAGAGCCTAGTAGATGGACAAGATTAGTTCTATGTCTATATTGTATTGAGCAAATAAGAATATACTTTAGCATTTTAGATGTGAAGTTGCAGATAGATTTTCATTACTGTTATTTTGTGAAGTGACAGAAAATCTTTGAACCGACTGTACTTAAAGTCTTATTTGTAAAACCCTCTAGCAAGGTGACATTTTGATCGAGTGTTTGAAATCTTTTCACAAGGTCATTTCTAACAAGGTGAAGATCCTAACAGATCTAGGGGAAATCCCTTAATCAGGTCACATCTAGAAATGTGTTTGTAATCTTAAACAGGATTTACTTTTAACCGAGCATACTCTAGAAGAGTATATTTCTTAGTGGGTTCGAAATCCCACAGTGGTTTTTCCCTATTTGGGTTTCCATGTTAAATGTGGTGTTATGAGTGTTATGATGTTTATATGCTTTTGAGTTTGCATGTTTAACAGTTTTGGTTATATTACTGAAGTATATGTTACTGAGGTTGAATCTGATGTTTTTATGGAAGATTAAGTTTGTATGATTCACCCCCCCTCTCATCTTATTAGCTTGGCATCTGTACTTATCTTTAAGTATCATAACTATCAATCAAACATATCAAATAACAAAAAGGGTTCCTCTCAAGGTTCTTCACTATATTCCCATTATTCCATGTAAGCAACGATTATTCAAGTGCACTAACTTGGCACAATTTATGGATTAACATACATGCAATAGAAGTCAAGATGAAATTATTCGAATGCCTGTAGATAGTTTAGCATTTATGGACATAGAGGAAAAGTGGCCACACTTTAAAGAAGAACCTCGTAATCTCAGGCTTTCATTGGTAGCGGACGATGTCAATCCATTTGGAGAGATGAGATCTGTTTACTTAGCGTAGCCTGTTTTTGTTATGAGTAATAACATTCCTCCATGGATGTCAATAAAGAGGGAGCACATAATGTTGGCAATGATTGTTCCAGGTATTTTATCATTTAAATATAGTCTTCTAAATTAATTATAAATATTGTTGTAAAATGGTCATAATAATTATGTAATGTTTTTGTTCATTTGATTAGGTAAGTACCAAGTTAAAGATATGAAGGTATATATCGAGCCTCTTATCGACGAGTTGCTGGAGTTATGGAATGGTGTCACTATGTATGGCATCTCTAGACCAATAGGAAAAAGACAATTTCAATTCCATATGATGCTTCTATGGACAATACACGATGCCCCCGGGGCTAACACATTTTTGTGGTATGTTATAGTGTTTAAGTTGTGCATGAACATTATAATTCAAAAAATATCATATTTAATCCAATTATACATTATCTTGTAGGTCTTCAAACAAAGGGAAAATTTGCATGTCCTGTTTGTGGTCCAAAGATGAAATCTCGTCATTCAAAAAGTTTATGAAAGTAGGTGTTTGATGAGTATAGGCACTTTCTCCACAAAAATCATAACTATCGAAATATTGAAAATATCTTTTCAATGGGAAAGAAGAGAATACATCAAAGCCACGAAGAATGATACCTCACCTATGGAAGTTGGAATATAATAGAATTAATCATCAAGGTAATGCCATTCCATCTATTGGTTTGTCTTAAAACATCTTTTCTATTTTGTTTTGTTTACTGATGATGTGATTGATGATCATGAAGGTCATGAAGGCATAAATGACCACCTTCCTAAGGGACTAAAAAGTTATCCCCAAAAATTTAGTAGGTTGCCGTACTACAAGCAATTATAAATTGTTCATTTGTTTGATAGTATGTATATTGGAAAGAATATAACGGAGATAGTATGAAAAATATTGGATGGAAGGCGTGACAAAGAAAAATTGTCAAAATATGTAGTGACATTCAGGATTCCAATCATGCAATGATAAATGTCATTCAATCAAATAGCCATGGAGACCAAATTAATATAAGTGAGCTTCCTTAGTTATTAACGGACCAACAAAGCAATGCTATAAAAGAAGTCATATGAAAAATTCAATTTTCCACAGGATTTTCTGTGAACATAAACAATCTCATATCAAAGAAAAGTGAATTTGGGCCAGGGATGAAAACGCATGATTGACATACCTTCATTAAGGTAATTCATGTTCTTGTCTTTTTAGTATGTATTTAAGTACTGCACGTATGTGTACTTTTCATTGTATTATGTTACAAAAAAATGAAAAGATAATTTTATAATTGTTATAGTACGTTCTACGTCTATCTCTCCCAGATGACTTCGACAATAATGTCAAGCAAGTCATATATGATCTTGGAAAATACATGAGGTAAGTAGTGATATTTGTTCAGTTTGTTGTATAGATATCATATTTGCTATTTGTTTTACTTGTTATGTAATATATTTTTTTGTGTCTTGAATATCTTGTAGGTGGTTGTCATGTAAAGAAATCCATAAAGACAATATAAAATATTGGAAGAGAAAAATTCCTCATTTAATGTGTGAAATGCAAAAGTGTCAACCTCCAGCTTTTCTCAATGCACAAGAACACTACCTCATACACCAAGTTGAGGAGATTGAATTGTGTGGACCTATACACATTAGGTCAATGTGGATGGTTGAGAGGCACTTTAAATTTTTAAGGCTTTGGTTCGACAAAGAGCACATCCTAAGGGTTCTATGGTGGAGGGATATATGGTATACTAGACTATGGTGTACATTTCTGAATATCTTCCTAAGTTTGCAATAAAGATCCACGTGGATCGCATTTGGGATCCCAACACCATTAACAAATTCGAAGGGGAGTACTTGATGGGGAAAGGTAGATTGAGGAAAGTGAGAGGTAATTATAAGATGTTATTGTAGTTAATTAATTCTTAATCTTCAAAATAAATTGATTGTAAGAAGTCTATTTATTTTTTGTACAGTTGGTTGAGAGTGGGATGCACTACATTTGTATATTGCAAATAATCTTGATTGGATGATGGTATGGATTGAATGTTGTCAACATTTTGGATGCACGTTAGCATGGGAAGGTGTGGCTTCATTGGTTAAAGAAGCTCATCATAATGGAGATTCCAATGTTACGCAAAGGGAAATTAATTGAGCATATGGTTTAAGAGATAAACAGGTACGTATAAATTATTAATCACCCATATTTTTATCAACTCACAATGCAATAAATTTTACATGTTTGACATATCGCAGGTCAAACACCACAATGCTATGTGTTGCAATGGTCATAAATTCTGCATAAAAAAGTTGGATGACATGAAGAAAACTTGTGATTCTGACATCACTGCAGACTTTGAGGTGACAAATATTTCATCAAGAAATGACATACATCCTCAACAGTCTTAAAATCAATACTATTACATTTTGGATGATATACTTGAGTGTGACTTTAATTCCTTCAAATTAGTTTTGTTTGTCGTCAAATGGTACAGGCTACAATTGAATAAAAATGATCCTAATAGAACTATTATTGAACATGATAATGGTTTTATAATACTAAATACAAGGTCATTTGAACCAGTTGGGGATGAGCCCTATTTTCTTCCAAGCCAATGTGAGAAAGTATTTTACTCAGAGGTTCCACATAAACTGGGTTGGTCATTTGTTGTTAGACATGATCCATGAGGAAGACCGATAAAGTATAATGTGATGGAAGAAGAAGATACTGAAGAAGTAGAAGATGAAGTGGATGATGATCACGATTGACAGTTTCTCAATGATGATGAAGAACAAGAACAAGAACAAGAACAAGAACAAGAAGAAGAAGAAGAAGATGATGATGATGATGATGATGATGATGGTGATGGTGATGGCGATGGTGATGGTGATGGTGATAGTGATGGTGATGATGGTGATGATGATGAAAAAGATGACGATGACGAAGACGACGACAACGACGACAATGACGACGACGACGACGAGGACGATGATGATGATGATGATGATGATGATGATGATGATGATGATGATGATGGCGATGATGACCTTGATGTTCATGATGATGAAGAATGAAATGTATGAGGTATGTGATTAGTATATTATCTATTTAATATTGACTTCTTGATAGATTTTTTTTTACATAATTAATTCATTATGTTTTGAATTCTAATGCCATTATATAATTAATTCATGATGCACCTTTTAATATGGAGATGGAGATAGGGAGAGTGACTATTTATGTGACATTTTTTAAATTGTGTTTATTTATGGAAATTGGATTTCTTATTAGCTATGTGATGGATGTTGATTTAAAATACATATGTGATGGATCACATGTTTATGATGATGCATGTGACATTTTTTGAACTTTGTGTTTATTTATAGAATGTGGATTATTTATTACCTATGTGATGAATGGTGATTTATGATACATATGTGATGGATTACATGTTTATGATGACACATATGTGATGCTAATTGTGATGCTCAATTACATATATGATGACACATCATGTGATGCTTATGATGCTTATGATACGTATGTATTTATTGTTTATCAACTTACAAATGTAGTAATTCTTATGATGCTCAATTGATGGTGTTGATTTTAGGTATAGTCCTTGTGTGATGTTATCACCCTTGGTGGGAATAGGTCATTGACTACAGACATCATCAACCATTTAGTTGAGGATCCTACATAGTCTACATAAAGTAAAGGTAAGGAATTAAAACATTTACAATGATTTTGATGACAACATCTTTTTATTATTTAATACTCTTTTTGTCTACAAAGTTCATGTTGTGTACTATGTAGTTTTTAGCTAACATAAGATAATTGAATTACATTGTACAGGACCCGGAACCCCTTTGACGAGGATCCTGCACAGTCTCATGGATGGACAAGTATAACTAGTCAATACACCCTATAGAAACAGTTTATTTTTTTAAATTACTTGGAAAACAAACTTCCCCAGTTTTTCAAACCTCAACATTAGTAGAAAATCTAATACAGTTATCAACACTTGAGGCCCCAGTTGGACTTATTCCAATTTTAATCCCAAAATCAACTATAGGGCTGACTTCTTCATCAACATTACCCTCATTTGCAAAATTTCTCTCTCACTACCAATTAACTCTCTCATTTCATGGAGTGCAGGTACCCCCAAATAAGTATTTGTCAGATCTGTCTTTGTCAAGTGAGGAAAATGCAGGAATAGAAAATGAAAGTGACACATGTAGTAGGTCTACAATAGGGAGATCAACAAGAAGTCAAAAGATTAGAAGAAAATTCAATTAACGCATGAAATTTTTCCTTGCTCAAGGGGGGTCATGTTCTTATGCTGATGAGACCAAAGGTGACATTGAGGTGCCACTAAGGTACACACATCTATAGAAAAAATGGGCGCCCAAAGAACTTCCTCCAATAAACACCGATTTTTGTGTTAACGATAGGATATATCACATAGCACCTTCGTCGTTACATGGTTTGGGCTTATTTTCCATGGACGACATAAACATCTATTACAATAGAGTTGCTGAATTGATGGAGTTTGTTGGATCTTGTTACAATTACAATAATTGGATGCATATTGTTAAATATAAATAAAGTATGCGTAGGTATGCACTGTCAGCAAATTATATACAATAGAAAGATAACGATCAAAGAAAATGAGTGGCTATATACATTGATGGTCGGCCAAGAGAAACAGGGAATATTGCAGGTTTTATAAATAGTACACGACCTGGGTCAACTAATAAACAACCCAATTGCATATTTGAGGTGCGCAAGGGAAATCATGTATTTGTATGTGTGATAAAATCAATAAGTGTAGGCGAAGAGCTTCTAATCGATTACAGTTTGAATCATATAGATACAAACAAAGTTAATATTGTCGGGGTGGTACATACTATATACCATTTAAATTGACCAACCTCCAATTAATGAATCCAATATACCATTTTATTATGAAGTTTTTTGCTAAGTCTATTGGTTTAATTTTGCTAACATTTTTTATATTTTTGCTTTGTCATAGGGCAACATGGATCCATCACATATCACAGATAGGGATGTAGCTTGCGACACTTCTACTGAGCAGGTAAATCTCATTGTAATTGTACAAATTAGATAGAAGCAAACTGTTACATTATTATGTTCTTTTTTTTAGTGATTTATAGTAATTTTATAATTGTTAATGATATTCTTGACACAGACAGATGTTCGGGGAAAGGGAAAGGGAGTTGTAGTACTTAAGAACCTTTCTAGGGATGTGAAATCATTAGGGTTAAGCGATGATGACCCTGAAGATTCCACACACCTTATGAAATTTTTTAAAATACCTCTTAGAAAAATTAGAAAAGAGATTGTTGCTTTGGCAGCCGTGCATCCTATTACTGATGAGATACAAGAGAGGGTGGAATTATTGCTTCGGATAGCAGAAAACTTGCAAGTAAGCAGTAATGAAAGCTTTAATTATAACAAAAGTTCAATAATGGTTTATAATTTATTCTCTTTTATGTCATTAACTAAAATATGTACGTATTGTTTTTACAACAATTTATCCACCCTCATGAAAGTCATTCCCATGATCAGGGTGTTGCAGGATCTTTAGGTGATGATTATTTTCTTGTATTATCGCTTGCTTGGCTTATCACTTTGAGTACCCAAAACACATCATACTTGATACCGTCAATTTTCAAAATAAAGGTTCATCCTTGTTTACAATTCTTGCACTTTTCATATATTTAATGTATTATTCTTTAGGTGTTGTCAATGTTCCTGTGCAAATGTCGTTGTTGCCTCATCAGAGGTTACCCTCACCTGTATTGCCAACTGCAATGTCGAAAATATGTAGCATGTAGACATCCTCTATTGCACATCATATTGGCCCACCCACTGTTGGTAGATCCCTCTTTTTCTCTATCTTCTGTCATGTGTTTATTTCCCTTCAAGTGTTCTTTCTTGAATTCTAATGCCATTTCATAGTGGATTCATATTTTGCAGGAGGAGGTGCACATGAGGATGTGCTAGAGGCGACTACTGCTGATAACATACCATCATTTCCTGGATCTTCTCGTATTGATAGTATGGGAATGTTGCAGGCCACATTGGTGGTGAGCGACGAAGAAATGATTCCCTTAAAGATACAAAAGGTTCCAGGTACTTTAAAATTATTATTATATATACTCTAATTGCAATTTACTTTATGATCACTCATTTTGGACTAATGATCCCATGAATTTTTTGCAAGCAATGATATTTTCTATAAACATCTTAGTGATATTGCATTGCAGATATTTGGGCCCACCATATGTAAAAGGTGGTACATCATATGTGAACTAACCCTAATCCACTATTTTGATTTCATATCATTGCTAGAATAGTTTTCCTTTGATCCATTTCTTGAAGTGTAATAAATGTAGCTTCGATTCATTTCTGAATCTAATAGGTTTGTTTTTGCTTTAAAAGGTGGAATGACCAAGAAAAAAGGTTAAAAGATGAATTAAAAAACCAAATGGTTGAGTGGTTTGGAAATGACAACTTTGAAAAAACCAAGCTCCTTGAAAAAGCTGTCACATATCTAAAGTATGTGAGGGACCAATACAGGACCCATTTAGAGAGGAACCTAAAGTATGAGCGTCCCCCCATGATTCCAAAGAGGGAGTGGAAGGACCTGATTTTGGATGCCAAGGAGAGAATTGAAAGGAAAAAAGAAAATACACCACCAGACGCCAAAAGAAGGTATGAGATACTATTAATAATGTAATTATGTACTAATTAATTACTCTTTATATTTATATAATTTAACATATTTCAAACTTTTTATAGATTGAGTGACACGTCAAAGGCAACCAAGGCAAGACAAGAAAAGTATGGGCAACACAAATTTGGCTCTAGTGGTTACATGAAACTTGTTGCACAAATTGTAAGTATTTCATGTAAATGAAATATTGCATCAAAATATTAATAAATTGCAAACGTTTTTTTTATCAAACAATGCAAGAAAAATTCACGATACCAAGCAAAAATGCAGGGCTCTGAATTTAATAGAGTGCCCACAGAAGATGAAAAGAGAATTGCCTACCAGCAAGGCTATTCAACCATGGCTAATCAGCTATGAGAATTGAGTGGGCATACACAAAATTCGAGTGCATCCGTCACACAGGTAAATATGCTAAATGGAAATTGTTTTAAATTGAATACTTTACCAATAATCTAATTGATGTTGAGTTCCAACATAAAGTGACTATATTTGTTTTAAATAAGCAAGCAATGATAACAATGTCCATGACATTGGAATGCAGCCTGCTAATCGTGAAACACCACCTACACATGAAGGTCCGGATGTGCATCTAAGTAGTGGAGGAATTCATTTGCTATTCAAATTTACTTATTCAACTATTAATACAATTAAACATCTTAATTTTCAATTAGAGGAGTAATTAATGTAACCTTTTTTGTTAATATTTTAGAGCATGTAGTCAGTGGTGACCAAGTGGAGCATGATCTGGGTACACAACATCAAGAACATGATGTTCCCCACTCAGGTAAAAAGGACCACTGTTATTCCTTTAAACAAATATAAATGCAGTTGGTGTTCAGCATTAATGTAACCTTTAGTATTTCAACTCCAGATGATCTAGAGGGTGTTCAGCATGTTGAGGGTGAGGCTACACAAAATGATGTGGCCCCATCAGGTAAAGAGCACAACAATTATGTTCTCTAAATTGATGAAATACTTGTAACAATAATTTTTTTTTTTTGAATTTAACCCATTTCTTTGTTATTGCAGAGAACCCCCCTTTGCTTCAGTGTCCTTGTCCTCAATATAGGACTAGGCATACATCAAGATCACGAGCAGTTGGCAGAACATCTGCAGAGGGGGAAAATGATGAACAAACCAATGTTCCACTTAGTCTTTTCATAGCTTCAAAAAAAATAAAAAAGAAATGATTGTAATCTAACTTATTTGATAATGACTGATTTTTATGTGTTAGTGAATGTAATTATGTGCTAATTAATGGTTATGGATGATATGTGTTAATTAATATTGATGAATGTTGTGTGTTAATTAATGTTAATAAATGTTATGTGTTAATGAATGTTATGTGATATTAATGAATGAATGCTATATTTTATTAAAGGTAGAAAGAATGAATGAATGAATGTAATAAGATGTTAACGGGGAATTTAGAGTTATGTTGGGGGGGGGGGGGAGGGAAAATGAGCTTCCAACTTCACATGGTTGGCCCTATTGAGTAGAGAATATTAAACTATTCTCAAAACCAAGCGAAGCTTAATAAGATAACACACTTTTCAATATTTCATTATGTTGCACAATTAATCTTATTGAATAATGTATATTGAATCTTAATTGCAGGGTCCAACATAGCCAACATGAACAACAACACCACAAGTTGCTGGGTATAATGAACTCCCATATTGTCTTGTCTATACAGGAACAATATGAGTTGCTTCTAGTGTTGATATCCAAGGTGGGGCTGCAAAATTTATAAATACGCCTCATCCTTGTAATTTTTGTTATTACTTGTAAGTCATGAATATGCCTCATCCTTGTAAGTTTTTTGATTACTTGTAAGTCATGAATATTGCTCTTTAGTTGATTAAAATCATTTCAGTGAATGCAAATCTTGATTATTATAAAGTGATATCTACACTATCAATATTAATTCTAAATTGAAACCCTTTCAGTCTATGCCTGCTATTTGCCAAAATGCCATCTCAAAAGTATCAGCAAACAAACATTGGCATTCACAAAATCAAGAAAGACAAACTGAAAATTAGCAGTAGAGCATTCAAGTAAACTGTTTCTCAAGAAGCATAGTTGAAAAGGTGCAAAAGAAATTGGTTTCAAAATAGGGGTAGACCGTTACAAATTGGCAACTTGGCATCACTTCTCTACTTACTTCTCCTCAACCCTCTTGCTCTGCACTCTCACTTTTTCAGCTGGCACCTACAACTCTCACTCTCACATTCATAGTTGTTAGCTTCTTTCTCTTTGCTTTTGTGAGTTGAAACAAAAATAGGAGGTAGTTTTATAAAGTTGGTGGGGTTTGGGTGGGGCCCATAGGCTGTGAGGGTTTGACCTTGGGCATGGAGTTTGAAAAAGAGTTCTGATTTTTTTTAAATCACTTATGGGTTGTTTGGCCATGGGAGATGCTCGGATGTCCCTAAGATGGTCAAGAGTCTCTTGGGAGTCCCTTAAACATCTCAAGAATGTCCTAGAGATGTCTCAAAGATGATGGCATTGTATTGCACTGGGGCAGCAGGGGGACGTCCCATCCAAGTCCCTGTATTTTGAAGTTGTCCCCATTTAAAAAACAAACAATTTTGCAGGAGGAAATGTCCTTGTGGACCACTGGCTCTAATACATACATCTTGGTATGATTTTTTAAATAAGACACCAGAATTCATAAAAGAATATCTTTAGAATCTATATTAATCAATAAAAGATGTTTCTAATTCAATGTATGTACCAAAACCTATTACCAACAATATAATAGCCCTAGCCTACAAATTGGACTGGTTAATTTTCTCCAATCAAATGAACATGTAATCACTCCATAAACTAGGTACATTAAGCACACATCGAATTATAAAATAACTAACTATGATACATCAATATGTGAAAGTTTAATGACCTAGATATTAGGACTATAAAATACTATATCGTATCATATTTCCTAAAATAACCCTTTTTGTGTGATGTGTGAAGTACAATACACAACTAGGAATTATGTTGAGTAAAATCGGTACTAACCATGGAAGCTGAGGATAAATCATGAACAACTTATCTGAAGCAACATGGGAATGACTCAAGTGCAGATGAATGCTAGGAAATAAAGTAGAAAACAATTCAAAATTAGGTAAGAAACTAGGTGACAATAAACCATGAACAATTTGAAATAATCTATAATTAATGATCTATGTGATCCATCAACCTCTGACTATGAAATGTAATCTGCAAACAGTAAACTTGTGGACCATTAAGAACAAGAAGAAACCTGTTAGTAGATCTGCCATTTCTTGCCAATCAATCATCAAAGAACTTGTGATCTGCCATGCACCATGTATGTCGTATACCATATCTATATACAAACATTTTGTATCGAGTAAACTACATTTATTGATTCATTGAACTTGTTTTGCTTGGATCCAAACACCATGGAAACATAACCATTAATCCTAATAACCTGTGAACCATGGAGTGCAAACTAAATGGAATCATGTCCAAAATTTTGGTTAAAACAATCTAGGGAAAATAGGTGGATTCCAATTATCCATCTCAAAACACCATCATTGAAACTTCCATGTTCAATATATAGAAAAAACTCTATTTTTTAAACCATTTTACTTATCAATATATTTTTTTGCTAAATAGAAGTTGGATTTATATTAAAAGAGCTAAATATTACAAAACCATTTTAGCACAGTTTATATCCCTATCATTTATCACTATTTCTTTTTGACAGATTGTTGCCTTTTTCCAATGGTAGTGTTGTAGTATTGATTAATGTGCTACATCATAATGTGATCAACTTAAAAGAAGTACTAAATTTTACTTGATATTTCTTTTAAATTGAGGGGTGAATTAGCTATATCCTTTAAACCAAGCATTAATTTATTATATTTATTGTTAGCATTCCTTCAATACCTATTTGTGAATATTTAGGGTGACATGATTAGCATCCTCCCTTTTGTGCAAAATTATTGATTACATGAAATGGATTTTTTATGTCATTTTGCAATATACCATGGTTGTATATGTTTATACGTAAAGTTATGAATCCAAAATTGTCAAATAGATGTTACATAGATAACAATCTTTCCTTCTTGCTATCTATTACAGACAATGGAAAAGTTTCCATTGTCATTTAATTCTCATATACATTACTTGAACCCAGTCTATGTGTCTTTATGGTCGAAGTCATGGAATTTCAGCAATTTAATTCTTAGTATATAGCAATATCCTATTAGCAAGCTCACTCTAGCAAAGACAAATTTGAAATAATTCATTAAATAGGAGTTGTCGATGACATATACTGACGCTTGAGTTTTATGTTTCTTTTGTTATAGGCTCCTTTGATGTAAGGGATAAAGAGCATTGATGGATACAAAGATGGGTTAAGAAGGGGGATATGATTATCCTCCTAGGAGGAATCTATCATTGATTTACCCTCGACACAAACAACAAAATTAATGTAAATGCTCTTTTATCTCAAGGACACTCACTATAAATCATTTCTTATATGAACTAGAGGATATTATTATTGTTTCTTTGACTTTTATCGCAGATCCTGAGGCTTTTCCAGGGCGAGCTAGTCTGGACAACATACAATCGTCCTTGTTAGGAGCATCCTGCTAGGTAAGAACCCTAACACTTGTAAGACCAAGATGAGAATTTCAATTTGATTGTTTTCAAGAAAACCTAAACATTCTAGTTTTACATATAAAAATGACATATTTTTGTGATGGCATGTTCCAATATGTATTTTCTTTTGATAGATTGGTTGTAGGTTCTAGAGAGGACCCACTTCCAAATAGATAAAGTTGTTATAAATAGGCTATTGGTGAAGAATAACTGAAGAAAATCAATGAAAAACCACATCAACAATAACCAACATAGTCAGAAACATTAATCTAAAGATTCTTTTTATCCCTCACCTTTCTTGACAACTTATTTATCTTTTGACAACACCGAACTGCTTAAGAAGGATCTTCTTACTCAAACAAAAAATGTGATAAAAAACAATTTTCCAATCACTCTTATCAACAACAACCATGCCAGAATTTGATGTTGCAAGATCCAAGATAGATATTGCATAACATAGAGAATCCATCATTTGAAGGAAACAGGAATCCAGTGAAGATATTAAGAGGGTATGAAGGCACAACCAAGGGCCATTGAGTAGAAGGCAAAGGAAAAATATTAGAAACAAGAGGAGGAGCACTTGGAGAAGAAGGTAGGGAAAATAGTAGTCTGACCAATAGAGAAGCTGAACTCTGAGAGCAAACTACTAGAGATAGTAAGAAACTCTCCAGCCAAAGCAAGGGAGACAAAACCAACAATCTCTGCTTAGGGAGGAGCTCTAGACCCCAAATCTGAAGAAAGAAACAAAGCTAAAGTAAGTGAACTGGATAACAACAAGAATGTAAAGTGCACCCCCTAATTTGCTAACCAATTTTTTTTCACTTTTTCATGATTTAGTTTTCAGACATTATAACAAACACTTGACATGTAAATTACTCAAATAGTATGCTCTACAAAATTCTGCAGCCAACCCTTTTTTCCAAAATACAAACAACAGGCATTACATTAAATAGTTTGCTTGCAATTTAGATCATAGTGTTTCTGATTTGAAACAAGTTTATTGATGTTTGAGTTCTAATGATATTGCATGTACTGAATTTGAGATTGTAAACCCAAATATCATTCATGGAAAAAAACTGTTAGGAAATATATTATTAGTGTGAATTTTTTTACAATGGTTACGAGTTGTTTTAAACAACTGACTAATTCTAGAGTTAGGTAAAACTACATGGAGAAATTTGTCAACCTTTCCTTTATTTAAACCAAGCAGCAAACCTTTATGTATATGTATATGCATATGCATATGCATATGGATATGTATTTTGAAAAGTACTCCCTTAATTTAAAAATTATTAACAATCAAATGGTTGTACTTAAATCAGTTGAGCATAATTGGTGAGGGTGATGATATGTTTCTTGATTATACCATCCACAAAATGCTCAAAATTAAATGAAAATCTTTAATGAATACATAAAACTATATACATATGCAAGCGCACCATGGTTGAGATGGTCCAACTCCCTAGTCTCACTCTAGGACTAGTCTAATGCCGTATCTAAATGAAAGATATCTCAAATACATCATCGGTGGAAAGCTACAAAATGTGATTTTGTATGTCTTGATTATGTATGAAAATTGCATTTTACAGCTTTCCACCGATGATGTATTTGAGATATCTTTCATTTAGATACGGCATGAGCTTAGTCCTATAGTGAGACTAGGGATTTGGACCATCTCAACCATGGTGCACCTGATCATGTTAGCTTGAAACCATGTGCCTCATATTAGCCTCAAACCTATGCCCCCTATTGGTAGGTGGTGGGGATAGAATATCATTCACTATACATATCAATGATTGGATAATAATATTATCATCGTCGAAATTATGATGAATACCAAGCTTTCCACCAATGATGAAATTGGTAGACATACAATGTTCTCATCGGTGAAATGTTCTAGAGTCGTCGCACTTCTGACTCAAAACACATAAACATCCGACGAGGATGTTGTACGTGCGATGGTACTTTATAGTCAAACGGTCATCGATGCCTCCGAATGGACCGACGACAGAAGCGTCAGACAAACAACATCACCGTGAGTGCGAAGTTCTAAATTGTCATTGGCTTTGCAACAAAATCCACTGAAGCATCCGATGGGGATGCTGCATGTCCGACGACCTTTTTGACCAGAAGAGCAATCATGCCCACTATCGATAGAGTCCATGGGATTGTTGTATTTCCAATGGTCTGGGCATCATCGACAAATCCAATGATGAGTTTTTGATGACTACTTTTGTCGGCACTCCGAAGAAAATTAGTTGCAATTCCGACAATTGGCCATCGGAAATTACCTCTGAATGTACTAGTGGCATAAAGTTTGGTTTACCGACATTAAGCATTAAGTTTTGGTTAAGTTAATTTTGGTTAAATTTATTGGACAACTGATTCACCTCCACCCTCTCAGTTGTCTCTGGGACCTAGTAGAGGTGTCAATTGACAATAATGATTGACCAACTACCGGTTCCTTGCCAGATTCCCCTTTCTTCTCTTCTGAAGATTTATCCTTTATAACTTTCTCACTTGCACCGGTGGGTTTGCCACTTGGTGCAATCTGTGTAACTACCAGTTCCTTTGAAGGAACTATAACCTCAACCTACATGTTTGTATCCGAAGGAATATTATCCTGAATATTAGCATCCTATACAATATTAACTTGTTCACTCTCTGTGTTAACCAGTATCTCAATATTTATCTCTACATCTGTATTTATTGGGGGCTCAATTTCCACTATCTTAATATTTTTCAAAACTGATGGTGAAGTACCCATAATCCCATTTCCTTTTCCTTTAACTGAGGTATCTACAATGTCTCTCTTAGTTTTCGGTGAAGTAAATAATCCTCTATTCTCTCCAAGGATTTTAACCCATGCTTTTTGAGTCTCCTTTATTATTTCATTTACTCTGCCTAGCATTAGACTAGTTATTCTATGTTTGTTATTAAAAACTTTTCTATCTACCAACTCAAGTGTCTTTTCCATTTCATCTGGAACAATAGTAACACAAATAGATAATAGCTCTTGAATTTTAATATGTTTATCTTCTTGCATAGCTGACAATCTTCTAACATCTAACATGTTATACAATTCAGCTGGTATTTGATTGTCTATTTCTATTAAGGCTTTCTTATAAATATCCAAGTATAATTAGATTGCTTCCTCTACCTCTCTTTGTTTATCATCCTCTAGGTGTTGATAATAAAATTGAACATTATTCAACATGCTATCCTTAGTGATTTTATGTACTAATTCTACACAAGTTTTAGGTGGAATGATAGTCAAATTACAAGATTCTATTGCTAAATCGATGTCACTCTTCTTCTTCCTCTTTGTAGTACTGGATGCAGATGAAGGTGTTGCCTTTGGTGCTTGCTTCTATTCCGGTATTTTGATTTTAACCTTCCTAACCGGTTGCTTCTTAGCTTCTACCTTTGCTTCCCCTATTTTCTTTCTAATAGCCCTCTTAAATGCCAATGGTGTGTCATCCTCAGATTCTGATTCTGCAGTAAAAGGCTCAATGTGTTCTTCAGGATTCTTCCTCTTCCTACCTTTCTCTGAGCCAACATGAATTAATGCTTTAATGTACTTTGAGACCTTCTCCACAAATTTTCTTTCTTTTCCTTCTTACTTCTCTCTTTTCTTCCAGTTGAACTCTATTTGAACATCTTGTGTTTTATGTTGTGTAGTACCACAAGGCTTCTCTGCCTCATCAATAGGTGCATCAAGAATTTGTGCATCCACCTCATAGCCCATTTCTTCAATCCAAATATTTCGAGGCTTAACTACTTCCATAAGTGTTTCATCCTTCTTTACCATGAAGCATATGTCAGTTGAATATTTTTCTACAATATGCTTAGGTACCCTTACCCTAGACCTCATAGATTTCTAGAATGCTTTGAAATATCCCCATACCTTATCATCTCTCTGAATTCCTAAAGCAGCAATTAACTGTTTCAATTGTCTCCCTACTAGGATGTCAAATGCCCACTACCTTTTACCAAAACCGGGTGTATCATTCATGAAATATAATATTAAGAAAACTATAAAGTTGCCATACCAGAATGTACCCTTCTTTTCACCCTTATTTTTTTCCTAGGTTTATTAACAACTCATCTAGCATCCAACTGCATAGATCTAATTTCACATTCTCTCTTATCATTTTGTATGCAACCAAAATGCATGAATTGGAAATAGAATTCAGTCGGTTTGACTGAGTTACCTTATACTCGATGATCATGCTATCGAATTTGATGTCCGTGTTGGTAATAGTGCTCATTCTCATGGATCTCCTATCAGATGTCGCATCGGTGATCTTGTTCATGAAATCATTTGAAACCTTCTTGTCAAGATGTTTCCCAACTGATGGTAAACTAGTGATTGCCCAAATGGCTTCCTTGGTGATTTTTAAGGTCTGTCTAAGCATATAAATTCCCCATGTACTCTACTTAAAACATATCTGATTATCTCATCTTCAAATTCCAGAATATCTAGAATGTCAGTAAACCCCAGGTCTTCAATATGCTTGAATGTCAGTTTGATCTTTCCATATTCTCCCATCAGCTCACTCATATACATGCCTTTAATTTTAGAAGTTCCCAAGTCCTCAATGTGACAGTGAATATATGTCCTAGCATCCTCTACATTGACAACTCCCTCTAGATCACGAGAAAATACTCCAACTGAATCTTCCAGGGTAGCCACATGTGGATACCACTTGAAAATTAGCCTGGGGTAGTCCTTAGCCTCTACTACAGTCGGGTTTGCAACAAAAATAGGAATAGATGATGATCCATTTCCATGTTTAAAGATAAATACCTTTTGATTTCTCTTGGTGAAAACCTCCAACAAATTCTTCCACATGCCAGTGAAATCGCTCAAGAAGAAATCTGATTTCTCTAAATTGCCTTTGATTTCTTGAAAATCGCTCTGAATGGAAGGTGATCAACAATGAAGTCAATTCAAAATTTTAACCTCCATGACAAACCCTAATCTTCCATTGAAATAAATGACTATCGGTGAAAGATACCAAATAATCATCTCCAATATCTGGAACATCTTCCAGAACCTCTTCTCGGGGCATATGCATCATCTTCATGAATTTTTCCTACCCCTAAGGCATCTGTCTTAGTTACTAGATGAGTTACCTACCAGTGCAGCAGAAGCCTCCTTTTCCAGATAAGTAACCGATGCATTCCCATCTGATGATTGTTCTTCAATCTTCCTAACCCATCTCTGAGTATGATCTTGCTAGATTTCACAAACCTTCTCTGTTCCTTTCTCATTTGATCCTCCATTACCAACCGGTGGATTTCTGCTTCTACAAAATTTAGCAATATGTCCAGCCTCATTACATGGATAACATGTAACATTGTTCATCTGAATTGCTTTGCTAAAACCGGTGAAATTTCTTAACCTACACTGATTAAATATATGTCCAAATTATCCACATGCATAACATTTAACATTCATTCTGAAATCTTTTGTTTTATGACCCTATATACTTATTGCATTTAGAATATTTACCAAGAGTAGAATAAGGGTTCTAATTTGCTCTGATTCTACATTGTCTAGCCACGTGACCAAATCTATTGCAAACAAAACATCTACCATTAAATTTCTAAGCATTAAATTGCCTTAATGGTGCCTTATCATTTTGATCTTTATTAACAGTACTAGAACTCTATCCTTGCTCAAATCTAAGTCCACTAGAATCTCCAATCCGCCTTTGTCTCTTCAATAAATCATCTAGCTGTGCTAAGCTAATCTTGAATTTTTCTTTATACTCACTTGAAGTAGTTAAATATTCTCTCAGAATTATCATTTGTCTCTCAAGCTCTTGTTCATTACTCTGGGATTATATCAAATCAGTTCTCAACATAGCATTCTCATGAACCAACCTACCACATTCTTCAAATTTGTTTTTTAGGGATACAACAAGATTTTAATTTTTTTCTTTCTATCCTCAATCTCCTTAGACATTCTCATAGTTATAACTTGCATTTCATTTTTCATAACTAGGTTCTCCTAACTCAATTTCTAACATTGTTCCTTAAGTGCATCTTTCTCTTCATCATCCTGACTTTGTAAAAGTTCTTTCTTCCTAGCTTGAACAAATGATAGCCTCTCTTGTAGGACAAGAATGAATTCCTTGACAAAATTCAATTCATCTTGTATCTTTAAGTTCTTCAACCTTCCGACATCATAATCTTCAAGTACCATCTCAAGTTGCTTCTCCAAAGCCATATCCATGGATTCCAGATTCAGGATCTTCCTCAAGTTGTTAAACTTCCTCCGAGGCACAAGGCTCTGATACCAATTGTTGGAATCCAATAACACTGAGAGGGGGGGTGAATTAGTGTTATACCAAAATGATTACTTTTAGCCTTATTAAAACATTCATACACCAACTGGTATACTGATATATACAAAATTAAAAGAAGTAAAGCAACCACTAAGCCAATCACATAAATGATAACCATAACACGTAGATTTATACATGGAAAAACTCAAAGAGGAGAAACCATGGTGGGATTTGTGACCCACAATATCAATCCATTGGCCATATGAAGAGATATTACAAAATATGAGGGGCTTGCACTTGTAGGTAGGCTTGCATCCTAGAGCACACTGCTCAATCACAAAAAGGAGCCTCGCTGACTACATAAAAATCAAGACTACAATCCGCCGATGTGTGAACTACTAAGGTAGCATCTTCTATGCCAGAATATAATTCCGGTTTAAGCTCCATCTATTCTGGTCTAAAACCCTAAACCTTTTACCGAAATAACCCTTACATGAATTTCCTCACATACATGATCTCTTTGATATATTTTGCATCATATTACATTCACATATCCATAATCTCTATCTTATGTCTATATAAAAATGATCTATCAAACTAACCTATATACCCTATACAAATTTTCATGCCTTATGTCAGTTTACAAAGATATATACAATATCAAGTTACATGTCAACCAAATAACATAAATGCACAAATATCAAAACCAATTGCTGATGCCGGATCCAAGATATGTCGGCCTCCATTACTGATAACCTTTACTAAACCATGTCGGCTTGCATTGCCGGTAACCAAAGAAATCCTTCTATCATGCCGGTGCCGGTGAAGTATCTGTGAAGTGCTTGCCGGTACACCACTGAACCAAAACATGAAACTGAAACACAATACCATGTTGCCATCAATGACAACATAGTGAAACCAACCAATTGAGTGTAAATTACCAACAAAAACATCATCATCAAGCCAAGATAACTCTTGCAAATAACTTTTGAGACTAAGTGGGGACCATGTCTAACTTGATTTTAGTGTAATATGGTATTTTTATGAAGTTGTTTTAAGATATTTCCATAGTATAATATTTTTACGATAATCTTTGGGACTAAGTGGGGACCATGTTTGACTTATTTTCCCTTGTTGAGTTGGATGTCGTTGGTTGGTCCAAGCTAGATCTTTGAGAGTTCATCATGAAATATCCATGACACTTCATTGGTGGTTGTCTTTTCAGTTCTTTGGATGGAGGAACTTCTCTAATGGCTTGATAGAGGTTAAGAGATATGGAAAAATATGTTTGAAGTGGTAAAAGTGTATGACATAATATAAATCTCAAAATATGATTTTCAGGGACAAAATGAAAGAAGTGAATGTAGTTCAAGAAATGAAATGAGTATGCATATTGAATCTATGTGAGGGTGCACAGTAAGCATAAAAGATATGAACACATAGTGAGTAAAGAAGAACATAATATGTAGAGAGTATGGGTAGATTAGAGTGAATGTGAATGACATGGATATATCATGCTTGTAAGCTGAAGAGAGAGAGATGTGTTTAGAATACTGTCATGTTCATGTGTTTGTGTTAGATTACTAAAGTTTTTTATAGAATTATGTCTGTAGATTTGAATATCTTGTGTCCGTTGTAAGGAAGAGTGCAAAATGTGCATCTTGTTTATTGTCACAGATTGTATACATGATGATCAGTGGTGATAATAAGAGTCAGATTGATTGGTTGTCTTCTTCTTGTAAATGCAAATGTATAGCAAGTTGTATATGCAAGTATATTTGTGAGAGGGAGTGTTGGCATGTTTATCATTGATTGGAGTAGATGAGAGGAAGAGTGGTAACACTGAGTTTGTAGTGTTGAGAGAAGAGATTGGTGTTGTCTTGTTTATCATTTTCAATAATTATCATAGATTGTATGCATGATGATCAATGATGAATATAAGAGTCAGAGTGATTGGTTGTCTTCCTCCTATAAATGCAGATGTATAGCAGGTATATTTGTGAGAGGGAGTGTTGGCATGTTTATAATTGATTGGTGTAGATGAGAGGAAGAGTGATAACACTGAGTTTGGAGTGTTGAGAGAAGAGATTGGTGTTGTCTTGTCTATCATTTTCAATAAGACATATTGTTGAGTGATTTCTATAGCAATAGATTAACCCTTTGACATAATACTGTTCTTAGATTTTTGTATAGGGGTTGGTGCTCCTAGAGTTGGTGCTCTAAATTTTACTAGTGAGGCCTATGTAAACAATAATTTTGCAGATTAAGCTAGTGAGGCATTTCTAAGTTCTTTTTATTCCACATGAGGGTTTTTCCACTCATGAAAATCATTGTGTCATGAATTGTCTGTGATCTTTATATTTTACATGTTAAAGTGAAATCGGGGTTCAAAATATTTGCTACCATTAAAAGTTTATATCCTTAAGCTTATGTACATTTTTGTTATATCCTTGAAAAGTGAATTTGAAATTTAAAATTGCCTAAGAACACTGATTTATCCCCCCTACTCTTAGTGTTCTATTTACTCCAACAAGTGGTATTAGAGCCAAACCTTGTGATAGGTCTAACTAGCTTAGGGGATTCCTGGAGGTGGAGTATTGGTTGTCATGGGAAAGAGGAATATGAATAAGAAAGAAAAATTACAGCTTGCAAAAGTAGAAATTTCTAAGGAGAAACCTCAAGCCATAGAAGAAGAAATGACTAATGTAAAACTTGGTGAATTTGTGGTAGATATGAATGAATTAGATATAGAAGAGTGTGTTAGTGATTCTGAAGGAGTTATTGATTTTGAAGCAGAACTTATTGCTGCATTAGATGAAATTAGAAAACTTAGAAAGAAGAACCAAAATTTAGAGAAGCAACTCTAAGAAGAAAGGGAGTCCAAGGCTAAAATGCTTTTAGTCCTTGAATATGCAGAGAAACTGTTTACATGTAAGAATCAAGCTGAAGAAGTCAAGAGAAGAGAAGAAGAATTTCAGAAGATAGCAAAAGTGACTAAATCTAATCTTGAAGTTAAACAAGTGAGTACCAAAAGCTTGAAGTAGAGATAGTTGCATTAAGAAAGGAACTAGAAAAGATGTCCTCAAGATTGCACAAGAATCTTCAATCTGAAGAAAGCACTAGCAGATTGAATGAGATGTTGAGTAAGAAAAAATATCATAAAGACATTTTTGGTTTAGGGTATGAAAATGGACAAACCTCTGGAGTTCAAGATGAGTCAAAACATTAAATAAAATTTTCAACAAAAGATGGATAGAGTTTCAAGGTTAGACAAACGCCAAGGAAAAATATAGACTTGAACTATCATGCTACTTCTCTTGAGATAGAAGACAAGGTTGCTAATAGAAGACAACACAAAGGCACCAACAAAGACAAAAGAAGAAATGCCTGATCACTAGACAACACCATTCAAGGTATTATTATTCTCATTTTCAAGGTTATTATTATTTTAGTAACACTTATGGTCATAAAGATGCATGTTGTAAGTTTGTTGATAAAAGGTGGCTTGGGTTTTCAAGAAGAAATTTTTTTGTTTCAAAGAATCAAATGTGTTTAAATTGTCATAATCTTGGTCATAAGGTTGAAGAGTGTAGAGTGCTTAATAGAAGATCTACAAATTCTATTAAGGAAAGTGTGTTCTTGAAAGACAAGAATATAAGGTGTTATAAATGTAACCATCTTGGACATATAAAACATTTTTGTAGTAGTGGTAAAAGACTACCTAGTGATCATGGCAAGAAGAAAGTATCCAATATGGTTTGGAGAAGAAAACATAATCAAGTTGATGATAAAATAAACTTATAGGCATTAAGAGGAAACATGACACGATGTATGTTAGTACAATTGAGTCAAATATAGTGGAAAGTACACCAAACCCTCAACACAATAGAGAGACTGTGGAAGTAGGTATACATAAACAACCAAGATTTGGAGATGGGTCCGAGTCAGTGGAACAAACCATAGTTGTTGATCATGATGTATTGGTATCTTGGAATTAGAAAGTGAATATTTTAATGGAATAATTTGTCAATGAGAAACTCACTCTCAAAGTATATTTAGAAAAGGGAGAACCTAAATTAAAGATCCATTGTGAAATTTGTGGCATTGATTATGGAATAGGGGAAATATCCATGACATCATGAATAGTTCATAACTTTAGAAACAATAATATGAAAACAATGTCCCATTAATGTCACATTTTAATGGAGGGGAATGGTGAAAATGATTCAAGTAGCATAGAAAAGTAGACAAATGTGGTTAGAGATTGATTTGTGATTCATCAAGAAATTAAACTTCTAGATGATTTCAACAAGACACAAGAGCCTAATTTGTTCAAGGTGGTGTCCAAGCAACACTTGCAGGCTATGAGGATAAGAAAAAGGTAAGAGTAGAATGTACACAATGCAATAAATGGTTTTGTTTGGTGCCAACAAGTGGTAATATTGCCAATTCTCTAAATGAACACATGAAATCAAAGAAGCACACCACTTCTATAGATGAGGATTCACATGATACAATTATTTTAAGGAGTGGCAAACTGGGAGACCCAAGAAGCCTACCAATGATAAGTCCCAACAAAGTTTGACTAGGTTCTTGGTCCCATCATCACCATTTGTATTACACAGGGGCTCTACAAGTGCATATCCTTCTACTTTTGGTGTGTTAACTACCCAAGTTCAGATTTATTTTGAATACGATCCATTGTAATTTATTCATTTTTTGTTGTATCATCTTATTAAAGGTCATTCATCCCTATTGATGTTGCAATGTTGGGGGTATTGGTATTCCTATATTAGTAGAAATGGAGAGAGATTAGACAAAAACATCTTAATGGATGATCAAAGGGGTGAAATATTATGGGACATAGAGAAGAGATGGCTTATTCATAGTAGAAAAGTGATCAGAATAGACAGTAAAAGGGAATCTGACTTAGTATATTGGGTAAATCGGTTATCAGAAAATGAGGTATATCGGCCATAAACCACTGAAATTGACTATCTTTGTACAAATAATCCCTTTCATCAAAAGTCCTTTAGTCACTATAGACATGATATTCATCATTACTTATTTATGATGAGTTGGATGCTGGTGAAGGTAGTGGTGGTGTCACTTCTCCATGATCAAATACTTGTTCCCAGTTTAATGCTTTCCATTTGGAAAGAATTTGAAATTTATGTCGCATGTTCTAGTCTTGGTGATCATTGTCATATATTAATTGTGGAGAAAATAAGGATTCCCATTTTAGTCTTGTCTTAACAATAATCCTTGTGACAATCTCCCTTCTAAGTTTATATCCAGGATCTAGATTTACTTGGTTTGGTCTAGCATATTAAAGAAATCTAATATTTATTGTGTTATTGGTGCAGAACAACTAACCAACCATGTAAAAAAGGGTCTTTTGATCAAGTCGAATAATGACAGATATTGGTGTTTTGTTTTAATTCTCAGAATTGAGAATTCTCCATAAGTTTCACTGGTTATAACGGGTTCAAAAATACACCCTAAATGCGATAGTGTGTTTGTTGCATAGAGTGCCTGATCCAGATATTTCTTGTTAGTACCTTTTAGGAGCATGATTCTTTGGACACTGTGATTTATTGTCCAGAAATAAACATCAAATTCCTTATTAATTAAGAATCTTGGATTAGAAGAAGGATTAGCTAGATTTTGCATGAATACTCCAAGTACTTTCCTATTGAGATAATCAGTGACAACATTTTATTTCCCTGGGATATGTTGGGCTTCATAGTTGAATTGATTTAAATTTTCTTGCCATCTAACATATTTCCCTCAACCATCCTATCTACCATGGTCTTTTTCTTTGAATGTTAGGAATCTGGTGAAATCAGTTCTGATTATGAATTTCTTTAAATGCATCATTTTTAGGGAAAATTTCTTCAAATTAATAATGATCCCATAGATTTATTTATCAGAAGAAATCCATTTTCTAACTTCTACTAGGAAAACACCACTAGCATATTATGCAGTAAATTCTTTTCCATCCTTAACAAAACAAAGGTGTCAATCCCATGCATATTCTGAAGCATCTGTATACAAAATAAAGTCTTCAGTTGTTAGAACATGTGATACAGGTAGATTCTAGATCTTCTGTTGTATCTTCTTAACTGCCTCATCATGGATTGGTCTCCATTGTTGTTTCTTCTTTGTGAGAAGTTGTTGTAATGGTTCTCTGTCAAAACTTGCACCTGGATAGAAATTATTGACATAATTTAACATTCCTAAAAATCCTTGCAGATCCTTACTATTAAGAGGAGGCTAGAATTCAAGGATCTTATTTTTAATGTGAGGTTGAACCTCAATTTTTCTAGCATTAAAAATCATTCCTAAAAATTTACAAGAGTCTAAGCACCATTGAATTTTAGAGAGGGACATGACAATCCTTGAATTTAAAGCTAGCTTATAAAATATTTCTAGATGAGACCTATGCTCATCAAAGTCTTTACTAAAAACAAGAATATCATCTATATATACACATAAGAAATCTTTAGAGCCACAAAAAAAATTATCCATTCTTTCCTGGAAATAAGAAGGAGCATTCATTAAACCAAAATGCATCACTGTCCATTCATAATGTCCAAAAGGGTAGCTGAATGTAGTCTTATAGTGGTCTTCTTTCTTCACTCTGATCTGGTAGAAACCTGATTTGCAATCAATTGAGAGAAAACTTTTGCATTAGCAACCTTTTCGAATAAATAAGTCTTATTTGGAATTGGATAAGGGAAGGGAATTGTGATTGCATTTAATGGCCTATAATTTATAACCATCCTTTTATTTTTCCTTCTTTTTTCAGATTATTTACAAACCTTAAATGCATAATAGTTAAAATCAGATTGAGAGTGCACAATATACTTCTCTCTTTTGAGTTCTTCAATTGCTTCTTTCATATCTAGATAGGTATGAGCTGGAATTGGTTTCTTTTTCCCACTTTTGATCTTAGAATCCACTTTTATTTTGATCTCCATCTTTGGCATCTCCTTGTCCCAAAACTTCTAAGGATCTTTTGAGAAAACATATTTAATAATAACATCTTTCAATTCTGGTAGAGGTTCAACTATATGGATCTTTCTTATGGCTGGATATTTTTCAGATGCATATATAAGTCTTGGGGTACTTATTTTTTCACTATTCATAGTAAACATGATACTCTTATTGGTGCAACCATAAGGTGTATAACTATCAATAAAATTTCTTCCTAATATCACATCTACAGGCATTTGTTTCATGGAAAAGAAGTCACATTTAAATTTCTTTCCTTCCAATTCTACTCCTTGTTGATGACTGTACTTGTAACAACTAAATTCATTCCCTTGGACATCACAAGTAGTGTATGCAGTTTTCTGAGTCAGTTGCTCTGAATTATTAAGAACTTGTTATTTACAAAAGGATAGAGATGCTCCAATATCAATCTAAGCATCATATTGCTTGCCATTTATTATCACACTTATGTACCAAGAAAAATTTCCTGTAAGGAGATGTACTAAATATTGTAGCTTGGGTTCTAGTAGGACAAACATAACCATTCAAACATTTGCAGGATCTTCTATAAATGGAGATAATTGTTCATTTTCATCTTCATATTCTTCTTGGATGTGAGAAATGAATTAATTATGGTTTAGATCAGAGTAGGATGTACTAGGGACATCTAATTATTCTTCAATAATCACAGATGGACAAAACTAAATATCACAGTCAATCATTCTGAGACATGGTTGTTCTTGAGAGAATTGAGAAATGGCTCGTATAATAGGATCCTTGGCCATAGATTTTAATTGAATTTTCTATCTCCTCTTTTTGCTATTAAAGGAGTAAATACCGATGGTTTTATACATACCTGAGGGATCTCTTCTTTGAAAGGGCTGAATCCTTGAAATTCTCTTTGGAGGTCTTGATATTTTAGGGTTGACTATTGGAATGGTGGCTGGTAAGTCATAACAGGAGGTCTTGGCTGATGTTGCTGAAAAGGTAAATTACATCTATTGTTGCACCCTCTTCCTTGATATCCCCTTCTTTTTTTTCGTCTTGTCTGGTTCATCAATACAATGGGGAATTCATCAGGATATGTATCTTCTATTTGCTTTTCAGTTTCTTGTAGTGTAGTAGCAAGGTCATCTAAAGCAACTTCATCTTCTTCATCTACTTCTTCTTTTATTTCTTCAATAATAGGCTCATAAATATTATCTTGTAGATAAAGATCTTATTCTTCATCTACAACATCCCACCATGTTGTTGGTGAAGGATCAAAATATACTACTTTTACTGCTTTGTACCCTAATTTGTTACATATATAATAGATAATATTTTGGCTTTGTGGGCAAGGATGAGAGAGTTTGCACAAATATTTGTTCTTGAATGCATAAAAATTCTTTTTTCTGAAAGTCCTTTTTTGGAAATGGACTTTTCTCTTCCTACATTGCTTATGGATTTTACACTGTGATTTTGTAAAGGGTTCACATCCATAGGAATAATTGAAAGTAGGGGCAATCCTTTGTGCATCATGTTTTGTAAACTTCTATTGATATTTACAATCATCTATAAATTTCAATATTTGATCTTTAGCAAATTGAATCAAATCAGTAATAGGACAATCTTATAGAGTAAGATTGTGTAGGTAAAGATATCCCATCACTCTATCTAAAATATTATATGGAAGTCCTTCAAGATATTTTGTTTTTGTCATTTCAATCTTCTTTTCATCCCTTAATTGATATAGAAGCTGTCTAAAATCATTTGAGTATTTTGTAATTTTTTTCAGATCACAACATTTCATTTGTAGAATGTTTTTTTATAATTCTTTCTTTTTTGTTGACAACTTAAGGACAAAATTCATTAACCATTTCATCCATTAGGCACTTGAGAGGATCAAGATGTTCTTGCCTATGGGCAGTTTGCCATATTTGAGGATCAACAACTACTTGGGTTATGACCTTTTGATAGACTTTTGCATCTTTTTATGCATTAGATTTGTTGTTTCACCAGTCTCTAACAATATCCCACAAATAATTGGTAGCAAATTTACAAGTAGTTACTTGATTAGTTCCTGAAAGAGTTCCTATTATAAAAAATGTATTGGTCCAAGCTTCTATTTTTTGGCTCTTTTTTCTTGAATTTGCAATAGATTTTGAATTAAAAGAGAAGTTTTTTTTCTTGATTTATCAACCAATCTAAAGAGACTATTAAATCATTTAAAGAATGATCTATGCCATCAAATCTACTGATCATTATTTCATTTTTTACCTTAGAATGTTGTATATTAGTGATTACAGTTTGCATATCATCACCTGACTTATGGAAATTATTTAGAATCTAATCAGACTATAACTTTAATTGTTTTAGAGATGTTTTTGTATTTTTCAGATTTTCATAGTTTTTCACAACAATGTTTCCTATTTTCTGCATATTATTATGTAATATTGTCACTAAATTCTTTAGAGCTAAAATATCTATAAAAAAATCATCTACATTTTGCTGCAAGTGTTCACAAAACCTTTAAATGTAATTTGTATGCTTGAACTCATTAGATGGCTCCTTTTCTTCTGACATACTTGGTTGGAAGGCATATCGAAAGAGAGAAACAGTACCATGTTCTGTCTTGTAATTTCCTCTAATGGGTGGCCATCTTCCATTCTTATAATAGGATACTTCTTGTTATTTATACCATTCAAGTGTTTCAGCTCTAGGAAATATATAAACCATGTGACAAACAGGATGATTCCCCTTTTGTTTTCCTTTATTTTGTGTTGTCATGGATTTTGAAGTTCCCCTTAAAAGATCTGGTCCCTTGTTGAGGGAGACATCATCATCTTCTAATTCCACAAATAATTGAGCCTTCTTTCTACTAGAAGATGCACTGAAAGATGATCTAGCACTTTGAAATGTTTCCTCAAAAGGGTTGTAGCTACTATTGGTCGATAGAGATCTAAGCAGTATGCTTATGTGGTTTTGAGGCATACTGTGAATAGACTTGCCAGGTTTTAGCAATTTAGGAGCAACGTGTTGCATCCAGTTAATTTTTCATCCTGCTAGAATATCAATAGTATTAATTTGTCCTCTTTGTAACTGGACTTCTCCATTTAATGTTCTAGCATAAGACCAATTTTCTAAAATGGCAGGATTGTTTGTGTTTGTCATACCATAGAGGATTTGGAACTAGACAGAAGTATATTTGAATTTACCAGACATGTTTAGTCCATATAAAGAACTAAACACTCTCTAATAGTTTAGTGAACCATATTTTACTTCAGTACTTGACTTATCTCGAGCAACAACTGTAAGATTAGGGAAATAGGGAAAACAAACAGAGTTCTTTGTATTGGAAATAGTGATTATGTGTTATCATTGATGTCAACACTATGCTCTGGTTGGATATGGTTCTTTCCCAGTTGGTTGCTACTATCCTAGTTGGATTTGTCTCAGTTGGTTCCTGTTCTGGTTGGACTTCATTTTGGCTTGTTTTTGATCCAGTATGATCAGATCGTTGGTTTTGGTTTTGAATGGTTATTCAGGATGGTTATATACTTGTCATATTTAGTTGGTTCATGATTTGGTGCTCCTGAAGCTACTGCTTATGTTATATATTACTAGTTGATATTCCTGGTACCGGTTGGTGATATTTGATGAAATGGTTAAGTGATTTTGGTTCGGCTTACTAAAATGGTTCCTATAGTGCTGAAGGTGTTCTTTATCATGTCCTAATTGTTTGGTGGCTTTGCATTGGCTGGCATGATGATTTGGTGATCCTATTTGGATCTAGTTGGCTATTCTATGTTATTACACTCAGGGCTTCGATCGGTTGGTGAAACATGTTGATATTGGTCTTAGTGGAATTTCTGGAAGATATATTTGATTGGGAATTTGTATTAGGTCTATGTTGTGTAATGTAAAACATAATATTGGTCTAGTGGTATCTGTGATGTAATTTTTATTTTAGGGGTTTAGGGTTTAGCCGACCTTGTTATCAAGGTTGATGATCTGTATTTATAGGCATCTTATTCATGTAATATGGTATGGTATGGAGTGTATGGTTATGTCTGCATTATCAGAGAGAGGTAATTGTGCAAACAAAGATATATCATTTAGCGAAGGGTGTGAAGTATTTAGAGTTGTAGGGCAAACATCTGTTTTTAACCGCAACTATATCTATAGACGTATAAATCTGACCACTTTCTTAAATAAATATTTCATATTTATTTTAACCCAATTCCCCCTATTAATTAAATTCTATTTAATTAATTTCTTCATTTTCATCTATTTGATTAAATGAATTACTTAATTTATTTAATTAAATTCACCTAACCCTTTTCTAGCCTTTAATTAAATAAATCACTTTATTTAATTAATTCCCCTTTCTCCCCTTTTAATTAAAATTACATTTAGTTAAATTGATCCTTGCAAATAAATAAATCTAATTTATTTATTAAATCTCCCACTTATATTTATGCAAATTGCATCTATTTTAGTTGAAATAAAGTAATTTTATTTTAATTAAAATCCATTTCCCTCCACTTGCATTTTCCTACATCTCCCACTTGCCTCCTAAACCCCTTCTAGATTCTTCTAATCACTTCCAATTTATCCTAATTCATCTCCTAATTATTGTCACATTCCTAAGCAAAGAGAAGTCACTTCTCAAAGCCTCCAAAGTGTTCAATAACCATTAAAGGCTTTGTGTCTTCAAATGGTTAACCTCTAAAGTCTTCCAAACCATTAAAGGGTCTTACATAACCATTTATGGTTAACTCATCTTTGACCTTTTCTTATAGAGTTTCCTCTAACTTAACTATCCTTTTGACCCAAGGGTCTCATCAAGCATGCATGGCTTTAACCTAGATTATCCTATTAACCCTTGCACAAGATTTTACCCCTTGGGTAAAAGCTTTATCCATCGAATAACCCTAACCTAACCTTAACCCTTACCTCCTAGGGTAACCTTCATGTCTCCTCAAGCATTTAATGGTTCTCAATCTCCTCTCAAGCAACCTCTTGTTGACAATTGTCACCATTTCATTGGTGAGAATTGTAAACATGGATTGATTAACTTTCAATACTAGCCCTTGTTAAGATTATTCAACCTTAACCATCCATTGCCCTATTTTCCCTATAAATTGAGCTCTCATTCCTTATTTTTTTATATCAATAATCTTTCACGCATCTACATTATAGTCTAATTTACTAAACATTTTAGCCTCTCTTTATCAAATCATCATAATAGCATTTAGGAATATTTTTAATATCATAAGATACTCATGTTATGATAGTATATCATGCTAGGATAATTTGCTAATATTTTATCATATCATCATCTTTATACTAGCTTAATCATCATAGTTTCAATATCATATATCTTAAAATTCATTCATGCATATGAATAAAACATCACTCGTTCTTGGAGTTGTCATTCCTAAGTCATTTGCTCAATAATTTGAGAGAAAAACATTGGCTTTATGGATCCTCTGAGATAGAGAACAATGGGACACCCCTTGGGAAGTTAAAATGATTGAATTAGTTCATATACTTGCACCAAGAGAGTCTCATTGGTGTGTAGATCTTTTTGGATTCAAGTTATTCATTTTCGTCACCGCATTTTCCCGCATACAGTATCAAGCATTAGGAGATGCTATCTTCGTAGTTCGTTTTCTCTAGATTATAGTTTGATGTTTATGTAAGTCAGTGAAACTTCTTTTTATGATGAGCAGTGAGCTCTAGGCGGTTGGCTTGATTGGAGGTGCAATCCCCATTGTAATTATTTCACATACTGTTTCAAAAGTATTATCTTGTCGTGGGTAGGGTTTTTCCCTTTATTGGATTTTCCATGTCAAAAATATTGGTGTTGTGTGTTTTGTTCTTTTATGCTTTATCTTTCACTATGTTGTTTATATTGTGATTTGATAAATATTTTATAATCTGCATTAACTATTTAACTTGTGGAAAACTGATTCACCCCCCCTCTCAGTTTTCCTCTGGTTCATTATTGGTATTAGAGATTCTAACAATTGGTATCAGAGAAAGGTCCTCTCTACAAAAGCTTAACCACTTGAGGAGATCCGATGGCATCAAATTCTACATTTAATCCTCACCGGAAGGAGAATCCCAAATTTGATGGTACAAATTAAAATATATGGAAGGAACGAATGAAGATTCATTTGAGATGTCTTAGAGCTGAATTTTGGGAGATAGCAAAGAAAGGGTATACACCTCATGATCCTAATTCTAGACTTTGACACCTCCTAATGAGTAGAAGAAAGATAATGATGTTAGAGAGAAAGAAGCATTGTTAAGTTCCCTATCAGATGAGAAGTTGTTGAATGTCATAGAGCTAGAAAATGCAAAGCGGATTAGGTTGAAGCTAGAAACTCTTTATGAAGGTGACCAAGCAATAAAGAATGAAAAACTTTAAGGTTACCAAGTGAGATATGAAACTTTGAAGATGGAAGAAGATGAGAAGATAAATTCTTTCATGGATAGAGTGAATGAGATTGTCATGGGATCAAATGTTGTGGTGTAAGTGTCAATGAGGATGAGGTTGTGTCAAAGATTCTAAGAGTTATACCTCTAGCTTACAAAATGAAGGCTACTGCAATAAATGAACTCTAGACAATGTCAAATACCCTTGTTACCAGAGATACATTACTTGGGAAATTGACTGCATTTGAACTTAAAAAACTTGGAGATCAGAGTGCTACTCAAATTGAGACTACATTTAATGCATCTGCCTCTGATAAGTAGAAGATAGATTGGAAGGAGTTATATGCTAGAGATTTGGAATACATTGAGAGAGAAGAAAAAGAACTTGAAGAGTTGGAAGCCCTAATTGCTAGAAGAATCCCTAAATGACTGGTTGGAAGTAATTATGAAGGAAAAGTTCCTTTTAAATGTTTCTCATGCAATAAGATTGGTCATTTTGCTTCTAGATGTCCTGAAAGAGCTGCTAGGAATCAAGAAAGATTTATGAGGAATTATAAACCTAATCCGGAATATTAGAGAAGACCTAGATATAGAAGGAATAAGGATAAATCCTATTACTATGCTAGTGATGATGATTTTGGTATTACTGATGATGATAATGATGAACCTATGAGTGGATCCGATAATGGAAGCTCTGACAAAGATTGGGTCTTTATTGCTATCAAGGATGATTCTTCTAAGCCTATCATTGATACAAATCATACTGAGGAGAAGGCTCTAGCTACTAAAATTGAAGAAAAGGAAGAATGGGTTATAGACAGTGTTGCTCACATCATATGACTGGTGACAAGAGGAAATTCCTGACTCTACAAGAATTTGATGGTGGACTAGTCATAGTTGGAAACAACAAGGTGTGTAGGATTAAAGGCAAAGGAACAATATCCTTAGATGGTATGACTAATACTAACAATGTTTACTATGTTGAAAGTTTGAAGCATAATCTTTTGAGTGTAGGTAAGTTGGTGGATAGAGGATTTCATTTGCAATTCAAAGATGGAAAGTGCAAGATTATCAATATATCAGGATTGGAAATTGCATCTGGAATGCAGACCAAAGGAAATATATTTCATTTGAACTCCAATAAGAAGGCTTTCTTGATTGCTCAAATTGATGAAAGTTGGCTTTGGCATAAGAAGATGTGTCACGTGAATTTTGATTGTATAGTGAAGATCAGTTCAACATAGGCTATCAGAGATTTGCCCAAGATTATCAAGCCTCATAATCTGATATATAGAGAATGTCAAATGGGTAAGAAAGTTAGAAAATCTTTCAGAAGAATACATGATAGATCTAATTAAATTCTTGATCTTATTCATAGTGATCTATGTGGACTAGCAAGGGATAAAAATTTTCAAGGTGATAGATACTCTATGTTTCTTATTGATGATTATTCTAGAATGATGTGGGTTGCATTTTTGAAAGAAAAATCAGAAGCTCTTGAGAAATTTAAAATTTTCAAAGCTATGGTTGAGACAGAAACATGGTTGAAGATAAAGTGATTAAGATAATACCAAGGCAGTGAATTTACATCCGGTAAGTTCAACAAATTTTGTGAGAAGCATGGAATTAGAAGACAATTTTCTACACCTAGAACTCCATAGTAGAATGGAAGAGTGGAAAGGAAAAAAAAAACCTATCTTAGGTGCTACAAGGTCAATGATGATGAAAGACAAATTGTCCAATATCTATTGGAGAGAAGCTGTCAACACTACGGTATATACTTTGGATAGTGTACACATAAAAGGTGATATCGGTAAGACTCCTTATGAATTATGGTTTGATCATACTCCTACTGTCAGATATTTCAGAATTTTTTTAAGTAAATGCTATATTAGAAGAGATGATGCATTAGGGAAGTTTGATCCTAGATGTTGTTGGCATTGCAATAGAAAGGAGATTGTTGGCATTTCAATAAGGATATTGAGAAGGTTGTTGGAGATTGTTGATATAACTGAAGAAGGATAACTACTGTCTTAATAATATTATTTTGTCATTGATGTCAAGAAATTGATTTCCTGATTTAGTATAATGTTGCCATGTCTTGAGAAGTATGTTTTGATGAGTATTAAGAGGTCGGTAAGTGATACAGAAAGAATGTGATAATGAAGGGAAATAATAAGTTATTCAATGGGCAACTATTACCAAGTTAGACAATGATGAGATCATGTTGTTTTGATTGTTTTGATATCCTACATATGTTGTTGATTATAAGTTTAATACTATACTATGTCACTGAGTGAAGAACCTAGTTGGTAAACCCTAAGGTACCTAGTCGGTAAAACCTAAGGTTATCGATATCGGTTAAAGAAGGTAGAATGTCTACTGAGTGAAGTTCAATATTAACCGAGTAACAACTGAGTTTTTATAGATCGCATTGATGAATAAAAGCATTATTTAATGAAGGAAGATGATGAGATGAAGTTGATCAGATGATTACTTTGTCATGCAAGAAGTTTGTTGAGGATCGACGACATGGAAAATACAGGAGGAAGATCTACAACACAGATTGAACCGCAATAACCTAGCACAAGTTCCAAGGTGAGGTAAAACATTTTCAGATCAAAGAATACATTGAACCTAGTCAAGTTTTATGATCTGATGGCTAAGATTGATCATGGGAAATGTGATCAAGGAGATTAAGCGGTCACAAATTGTTTATAAATAAGGAATTATTGATAAACAATGAATGCAGGCAAATGTATGCACAGTGATGCTATAGGAATGTTTACTAAGCTCAGAAGCTTGAAGATCTGATTGAAGAATAGATTGAGAAGCCCAACAAGCCCATCAAGGGACTAGATAAGTCTTATGACAAGATTGTTTTGAGAAAATAGAATCTACTTTAGCATTTTAGATGTGAAGTTGCAGATATATTTATTACTGTTATTTATTTTGTAAGTGAAAGAAAATCTCTTAACTGAGTGGACCTAACAGTCCTATTTGTAAACCCTCTAGCAAGGTAACATTCTAAATGAGTGTTTGAAATCCGTTGACAAGGTCACTTCTAACAAAGTGAAAGACTCTAACAAGTTTGAGGGAAATCCCTTAACCAGGTCACATCTAGCAATGAGTTTGTAATATTTAATAGGATTAGAACCGAGCATACTCTAGAAGGGTATATTTCTTAGTGGGTCCAAAAACCCATAGTGGTTTTTCCCTATGTGGGTTTCCATGTTAAATCTGGTGTTATATGTGTTGTGATGTTATCTATTCATGAGTTTGAATGTTTTACAGTTTTGGTTATGTATTCTGAAGTATAAGATATTGAGGTTGAATCTATTGAATATATTGAAGATTAAGTTTGTATGATTCACCCCCCCCTCTCATCTTATTAACTATTAGCATCAGAGCTTTGGACTCTAGAAGAAAAGTTTAAAGGTACTTGAGGCAAAGATCCGAAGATGTATAAAAGGGATGCACCAAAGCTGAACAAGTCAAGTTTCTCCACATGGTAGAAAAGGATGAAGCTGCATTTATCAGGAATTGGAGAATATGCAACATATTATCTGGAGAATGATTACATAGCACCTAGCACCAACCCGATGACCATGGAAGAGATAAAGGCAAAGCAAGAACATATTCAAACTATGATTGAAATAACATCAGCATTGACCGACTCAGAGTTTAATGATCTAGAAGGCTATAATGATGCAAAAGCAATGTGGACCAAGCTAATATCTATGTATGGTGGTGATGAACATGTTCAGAGAGGAGGTATATAGTCTAAGAGGTCAACTTGAATCAATGAGAATGAATGAAGGTGAGAACATAACACAATACAGTACAAGGTTAAAGGAAATTGTCAATCAAATTAAAGGAGCAGGAGGAACTATTGAAGAAAAGGATGTAACAAGTTGTTGAGAACCCTTCTACCTACTTATACCATTTGAGTCTCTACAATCAATGAATTAAGGTCTGTACCAAACATGCCAGTCTCTTTGGATGCTACTATCGATAAGCTACATGCATTTGAGTTAAGTAATTTTGATAATAGTGGATCTTTGGTAAATAAAGTTGAATCTGCATTCAGTTCCTTTCATATTGATGAATTTGATGACTATGATAGAATGATTAAGTATTCTGAAGGAAATCATAGTGGAGCAAGTGAGAGATTTCGTAAAAACATGGAAGAAGTACACAAACTATATTAGGAAATCAGAAAGCAAGAAGAGTTTGAAGCACTATTTGCTAGAAGGTTACCGAGAGGAAAAGGTAAGTATAAAGGAAAGCTACCTTTGAAATGTTTCAATTGTGATAAAATAGGACATATAGCTTCTAACTGCCCTAACAAAGAATCTGGTGAAAAGAGAGAATACTGAGAAGATAGACATAAAGACAATCACTACAGAGGACACCGAGATTTCAGAAGGAGAGATAGAAAGACATGCCTAGTAGTTGATGAGGAATCCAATGATGATAAATTTGATGAAACTGATACAGAGGAAGTTGTTTATGTGGCTATCAAAGATGGATCAGATGAAGAAAGGTATGAAGAAAAAGACCTAATATCTCACATAAATAAAAATGATTCTTGGATCATACACAGTGGATGCTCACATCACATGACAGGTGATAAACTCAAGTTTGTTAAATTAGAAGACTATGATGGAGGATATGTAAGATTTGGTAATGATGCACCATGTCTGGTGAAAGGTAAAGTATCTATAGCACTTCTTGTCAATGCTATTATGATGACGTATACTAGGTTGAAGGTTTGAAATGCAATTTGTTGAGTGTAGCACAACTAAACAACATAGGATACTGAATAGAATTCTAGAAGGGATTTGTCAAAGTTCATGACAAACATGGAAAGCTAGCTGCTATGGGGACACAAACAAAAGGTAATACATTTCATCTTGACTCAACTCAGAATAAATGTCTATATGCAAAAATAGAAGATACCTGGTTATGGCATAAAAGGTTTTGTCATGTAAATTTTGGTAATCTGATCAAAATAAGTAAGAAGCACCGAGTAAGAGGTCTACCAAGCCTAGAAAAACCTAAGAATGCTATGTGTCGAGGATGCCAGATGGATAAGATGACAAGGTCAAGCTTTACAAGTAAGTCCTACACTTCTAAAGGAATTTTAGATCTTGTACACACTGATCTTTGTGGTCCCATGAAAGTTCAAAGTTATTATGGTGACAAATACTTCATATTATTTGTGGATGATTACTCAAGGATGATGTTAGTTATCTTTTTAAAAGAAAAATTAGAAGCTTTTCAAATGTTTAAATGGTACAAGGCAAGAGTTGAAAATGAAACAAGAAGACAATTGAAATGTCTTAGATCTGATAGAGGAGGAGAATTCACTTCTAAAGAATTTAACTTATTCTGTAATGATCATGGTATGAAAAGGCAAGTATCTGCACTGAGAACTCCACAGTAAAATGGGATAGCTGAGAGAAGAAATAGATCTATTGTAGATTATGCCAGAACCCTGATGATAGAAAAGAGGGTACCTCAAACATTTTGGAGAGAAGCAATCAGCACTGCAGTTTACACCTTGAACCGAGTACAACTAAAGAAAGGAACTATGAAGACTCCATTGTTAGGCCCAATATGGAAAGCTAATGTACTAAGAGGGGAGGGGTGAATCAGTACTTCAAAACTTTTCTTGAACAATAACCGTACTGTTATGCATAAACAGAATAGTGCAGTAACATAAAATAAAGTTAAAACAAATAGGTAACAATTATACATGATTCACTCCATAACACATATATTTTGGTTACACAGAAACTCTTGGTTAGAGAGAAAAACTATGGTGGGGATGGCACCCACAACTTCACTACTGCAATAATAAAGAATGCTCAGTTAGAGCTACATTTAGCTATTTCTGATAGCCTACCCTATTAGGAGTAACAAGATCTGTTAGATCTACCTTGCTAAAGGATTTTACAACATTTATTTTGAATGTTGCACCTGGTTAGAGGCTTTACAATTTATAGACTTGATTAGAGTCTTTTGCCCTGTTAAAGGTTTCTCTTTCAATCTTCACAATATTACAATAAAATCATTACAAATATCTCCAACTTTACATCTGAAATGTTATAGCAGATTCTATGTGCTCAGAATAAGATTACCTTGCTTATAGAATACCTCGGTAACCCATATAGTAACTCGGTAAACCCTTCTATTTACTCTGTTCTTCGACTGTTCTCTGAAAACCTTCTTGGTGACCTCTGTGTCTCTGTAATAGTCTTCCTTCATACATACATGCACATACCTTGCTCTTAACTCATGCTGTATAAATAGATCTCTTAAAATGGTGATCCAATTCATTGCTTTGATCTTACAAACAATATTCCTTGAATTAATAACTAAACAAAATATTTCATTGGTTAGATTGTCCTTGTAATCATACACAATCTTCTGGTGCAATTTCCAATGTAATAATGGTTAGATGTGCCTCGATCTTGTAACACATTTTCATATGCATGTCCAGGTTCAATGTATCTGGTAACACGTTTCACTCGGTGAATATCAACTCGGTGTGTCATCTTTACTGCTCAGTAGTCTCAAAAAGATACTCGGTAGACAACTCGGTGTATGTTGTGTTCTGTAACTGCTTTCTTCTGTAATCGACTAGATTGTGCATACCGACTTCTCTGTGTATATACTGACTGCATGATTCGGTAGTGCTAACTGACTAGAATGTATAGTATGACTTTGAATATAAAACTAATGGCTACTTGATAAGTAGTAACAATCTCCTCTTTTGACATTAGTTGAGATGTTTGACAAAAACTACTTTCAAAGTCATAACTCAAAAATCTATATACTTGCAAAATGACTACACTTGACAATATAAACAATAGTCAATGAAATAGTATATTCAGATATACTCCCCATATCATTATCCTGTACATAACTCTGATTTTGCATGCTCGGTTCTGTACTTGTGTGCTTTGCTTGCTCTGCATACTCTGCTTGATATACTCCCCTGTATACAATACTCAAAATAGTATTATCAAAACTTTATCACTCCCTAAATATAGTATATTCCTCCCCTTATGTATTATTACTCCCCTTTTTTGACAAACATTAAAAACCTAATTTCCATCCGGGGGTGGTAACTGATCAAAAATAGATTTATACTTCTTCTGGGCATCGGTGAGTGCGACTGAGAGTGCATACTTTACACTTTCCATTAAAGAATTTTGTGCTTCAATATCAGCCAATAGTGATATTAAGCCATCAAGAGTGCTTCCCTCTTGTGTAGTTGATAGGCATGTAGCTCGGTTGATCTGTTCTTGAACTAATGAGAGATGGGGAAGGAATAATGTCTAGAGGGTCATTATATCCATCCAGATCTTATGTTCTTCATTTCTAAGTTCTAACTATTGAGCCATGAGTTGTTGAAGCTTGGTGTAAAAATTCTGAACTGAATTTGGCTCTGTGGTCAATTTGGTGGAGAGATCGGTGATCTATTTCTCAATTGCATTAGTTTTATTCTTGATATCTTTAATGAATAAGGAAAATGTACAAAGTTTCTGAAATAAATAAAGAATATGCTTGAGTTGAGGGGACAACTCAATAATGAATTTGACAAGCTTGACTTTTCCAATAGCTAGAGCTTTTTGTACCTCTTCAATCATTTTTGTAGTAAGCTTTTTTTCTTTTAGCTTGCTCAAGTATTCAGATGCATCAACTCCAGATGTTTCTATTTGATTAAGGAGTTAATCCAATTGAATGTGGATGGCTGCATCGGTTGACACTGTTGCTGATGGTAGCATTTCTGTTAGTAGTGTCTTCACCTTCTATAGTAATTTATTCTTCTTTTGAATGGCCATCTATTTTTCTTGTTCGGCCTTTGCTTTGCATAGTTCACCGAAATCAATAAGTGCTTGCCCCTTTAATTTTGAGATATCCACATTGGGCAACACTATCGGTTTAGTCAAGTCAACTTTAAAACTATGCTTTTTCACTTTCTTCTCTTTACCTTTGGTCAGTTGGACCAAGACAATTGCTTGTGAGGCTTGCTGACCCTCGGTAGGTTTCTCAGTAGAGACAACACTTTGGTCAGTTCCTGTAGCCGTTGTGGTGTCCTTGGGTGTCTCGGTACTGGGGGTCTCTGTTGTAAAATTTTCAATGCTTGACGGTGCTTGAGAGGTTTGATCTTTAGTTGTACCTTCTACTACTTCAGACTTGTGACCTTCGGTGCCTTGTGTTGTATCTTTAGGTGCTTCGGTAGAGATAGGTGGCTTGACCAGTGGATAAGGCTGAACTTGCACTATTACAGATTCACTAGATACAAGTTTTGCATAGGTAGTGCCTTCTATCATTTCTTGCTCCGATGCTTCTGCATCCATGACATCTTCATCATTTTGAATAGTGTCAGCCGGGTCTTGCTTGGTAGCATTAGGACCTTGCTCGGTGACATCAACAATTTCAACTTGAGATTGTTCACCGACATCTTTTAGTTTAAAGATTTCCTACCATTTGGCTTTTGTCTCATTTTTTACATCAATATATAGCCCATTCATCAATTTTAAGGCTCTCTATTTGACAAGAAATTTAGAATTGTAGGTTGTCAAATGCTCCTTTATTTCTGTTACAAACATATCAGGAAATAGATGAACTAGACTTCTTTCTCTAGTTTGTTTTTTTGAGTCCATTGCATATTTCCACCTATTATCAATTTGCAAGTAAAGTTCATTTGGAAGTGACTTTACAAGTTCTAATGGAGCTAGCCGAAACTTTAGAAGTGTACAAATGACAACTTCTTCAATTTGTCACTTCTCATCATTATTCCTAGTCTCATACTTGACATACCTAAATCCTGCAAATCCACCATATTCTTTAAGATTGGCACAAAAGTTTTCAACACTATGAATATTTACCTTCTTGGTTTTTACAATCTGGAATTTGTTTGCATCATTGGATTCTGTATCACTAGACTCTTTTGCCAAAATAAGTCTCTGAGTAGATTTCTTGTAGGTCTTGGTTACCTTGGGAATAGTAACACTCTTTGTTTCTTACTCGGTGATGCAGCTGATGCTCTAGTGTTAGGTCGCTTTGTTGGTGGAGTCGGTAGGGCCTTTGTAGTGTCTAGTTTCTTTCTTTTCAAAACTTTACCCTTAGGCAACTTGGTACTCAATGTTATTGCTTCCTCTTGAGCTTTTGATTCCTCTTTGGTAATGGCAAGAGTGCCTTTGATAGGTGTAGAGGAGGATTCTTCTCTGAATTTCTCAGATAAAACCTTTATCATCTTTGTAGCCTTTCTTGTAGCTTTAGGTACTACAGTGCTCATTTTTACCTTTTCCTTAACTTCTTCATAGGTTCCATATCTTAGTTCAGTAGCATGCCTCGACAGTGTAAGATATGCATCAATTTACTGTTGTGTGATATCATAGTCAATCTCGTAACCCATTGGTGGCAAAGATTGAGTCCTTGGTTCTATAGCATTCATATAGCAGTAATCGGTGTCTACCTCAAAACATATATCATCCTTATATTTCTCTACCAGCTGTGGTGGAATCCTGTACCTGTTGTGCATCTTTTCTTGAAATTTGCTGAAGTAGTCATCCATGATATCATTAAAATTATCTCCTAATTTCTTGATAAAGTCATTAATTTGATGGGTAATTGGTTGGTGTAGCTCCCAAACTACTTTACCGACTGAGGGAAAGAACTTCTCAAAGTAGAAAAACATGCATACAAGAAGAGAACCAAACTTCAGTGTATTTGCCGAGTTGTTCTTCTTCGGCTTCCTTATTGTGTTCAGGTTCTCAAACAAGTTTTTCAATAACACTTCACATAAATCTACTTTCATTCCCTTTTTCACTATTTTGTAGGCTAAGTCAACTGCGACACATGGTACATTGTTTTCCCTTGCTGACTAGAAGAAATAGTAACCAATTACTCTAATTGCAAACTTAAGTTCTGCATCAATGACATTATTCAGTTTCAGTCCTCGGTGATCAGATTCTAGTCTAGTTAAACTGATTAACTCCTTTCGTGATATCATTTTCTATACTTGTGCATGGTCATAGATAGGATATCCGATGATCACATGAATGATTTTTTTAGTGATTTTGAATGGTTGTTCCTCTAGCCACATAAAATCATCATGAACTCTGCTTAAAACAAACTTAACCCACTGGGGTTTGAATACACGGGGATAGGCTAGGGCTTCAGTTAATCCCTTGATTTTGATATGCTCGTACTTTCTATCCATTTTGCCATTGGTAAATAGCTCATCATATGTGTCACTAATCTCAACATGACCGAGTTCTTCAACATGACATTTGGTGAAGAATCTAACATCTTCGACTAACAAGACTCAATCCGGGATGAGTGAAAAGGCAGTTTTGTCATTCGGTTTAGAGGTGACTTTAGGAGTCAAAGTGTATTTCAGTGAGGGCTTCTCCACATTCTTGACAACTATGGGATCTTGGATCTTGGGTGCCATTTTTAAATTTCAAATAAAACTTAGTAAACTATCCTTAGGGTTTGATGGTTTACAAATGGCAGACAATTCACACTCGGTAGATAATAGCAATTAGACAAGATCGGAAAACTAGCTTGACAATGCGATGAGATTTGATATAAATACCTTGGATTCGCTTTGAATGAAGTTTGATTGCCTTGATTCACTTTGCTCTGCTCTCTTGAAAACTTGGTGAATGAAAATGACCACGAAAATACCTTTAAGTACACAAAATACCTTATCGGGCTCTGTGTGGGTTAGGTCAAAACATTAAATGCACTCGGTTTACCTTTAACTGATTTACTCTCTTTTCTTTCATTTTAACTGAGTAACCAAATTTCCTTGTTTACCGACTTGACAGGCTTCCTGTATTCATCGACTTGATAGGTTTCCTATAAAGTACTTTTGATAGAATTTCAAACTTACTAATGCATCTTAACTATGCAGATTTTGAATTTAGTACATACTAGAATAGGAACTGTTATGATTTTAACCTTTAGAGAATGCAGTCCCTTCATACCTTTTCTGATTAATTTGGAATAGGTGCACCTAACTTGGTAGGTAAGGTGCATTCTTCATCTGACATGATTTCCTTCTTTTTCCAAATCATCTTGAATTTTTCTTTTATCTCTTTAGTGTCTCCTCTAGGTTGATCTTTGCAATCTCCAGCTAAATGTCCAACTTTGTAACAATGAAAACATGCCATACCAGGATTTCTCCATGATCTTCGGTTGTTCATTCCAAACCTTATAAAATAGCTGGCACTTATATGTCCATATCTTCCACAACATTCGCACCATATCCTTGTATTGTAATCCCATGGTACTATTGCATATTGTCGGTAAGGATTTGTGTGGGTTCGGTAGCCTCTAGTGTTTGCTTGGTGTGCAGGCCACATGTGATTCTTTTGCTTAAACCAATACTTCTTAGTACTATGTCCATATCTATTGCAGTTTTTACAAATCCCTTTGAATTTTGCCTTTTGATAGTTGTTAACAGACTTTGTCCTACATTGATTAAATGTGTGACCATATTTATTCCAATTGTAATAATACTCATTTGACTTAGTGATATTCGGTTGCTTACCTTTTCTGATCTGGCATATGTTGGCAGTATGACCTTGATTTCCATAGTAGTAGCAAATAGGCTTCTTCCTTTTGATTGTATTCCTATTTCCAGCTTGCTTTGATGATTCTCCTCTCTCGGTAGTATGAATTCCTTTCTCGGTAGAGTCTTTTCCTTTGTAATAGAGTCCTGCATCTTTGTTGGTTCTTCTTGTATTCAGTTGCTCATCCAACATCTTTGATTCTTCATAACTCTTCTTCAATGTTTCTTTGGATTTCTTCTCTATTTCAAGTTCATTAGTCAACCTTGATACTTCAAGTTTCAATGCTTGATTCTCATCATTCTTTAGAATTGCTTCATGATGTACATAGCCTAGTTGATCTGTCATATTTTGTTGAATCCCAGTTAACCTTATGATTTCATCATTATTATCAGATACCAAGACTTCAAGTTGTTGTTTATCTCTTTGTAGATCTCTTGCTTTATCCTTAGCTGTCCTCAATGCATCTAGATTTTCAGTCATCTATGTACTGAAATGTTCATGTTCTCTTTTCATTACTTTTAGTTGATTAGCCAATGCTTTGTTATTTTCTTTCAACACTCCAATCATTTCTTCAGTTTCTTCAGATATAGTATTCTCAGATGATGTCTCAATTTGTTCCACTAGCTCTTGAGAATCCTGCAAGTCATCAGATAATCTTCTTCTTACTTTCAGAGATTTTTGGATTTGCCTTTGCATGTTTGTAATCACTTGATTTGTATGATCTAGCTCTTCTTGCAGATACACAATCCTCCGAGATTGTTTATAGCCTTCCATTGATAAGACCTTTCTCTTTAGGTAGTTAAACCCTTTTCCAAGATTGAAGCTCTGATACCAATTGTTAGGCCCAATATGGAGAGCTAATGTACTAAGAGGGGAGGGGTGAATCAGTACTTCAAAACTTTTCTTGAACAATAACCATACTGTTATGCATAAACATAATAGTGCAGTAACATAAAATAAAGTTAAAATAGATAGGTAACAATTATACATGATTCACTCCATGACACATATATTTTGGTTACGCCGAAACTCTTGGTTAGAGAGAAAAAATGCGGTGGGGATGGCACCCACAACTTCACTACTGCAATAATAAAGAATGCTTGGTTAGAGCTACATTTAGCTATTTCTGATAGCTTACCCTATTAGGAGTAACAAGATCTATTAGATCTACCTTGCTAAAGGATTTTACAACATTTATTCTGAATGTTGCACCTGGTTAGAGGCTTTACAATTTATAGACTTGATTAGAGTCTTTTACCCTGTTAAAGGTTTCTCTTTCAATCTTCACAATATTACAATAAAATCATTACAAATATCTGCAACTTTACATCTGAAATGTTATAACAGATTCTATGTGCTCAAAATAAGATTACCTTGCTTATAGCATACCTCGGTAACCCATATAGTAACTTGATAAACACTTCTGTTTACTTTGTTCTTTGACTATTCTCTGAAAACCTTCTCGGTGACCTCTGTGTCTCTGTAGTAGTCTTCCTTCATACATGCATGCACATACCTTGCTCTTAACTTGTGCTGTATAAATAGATCTCTTAAAACGGTGATCCAATTCATTGCTTCGATCTTACAAACAATATTCCTCGAATGAATAACTAAACAAAATATTTCATTGGTTAGATTGTCCTTGTAATCATACACAATCTTCTGGTGCAATTTCCAATGTAATAATGGTTAGATTTGCCTCGATCTTGTAACACATTTTCATATGCGTGTCCAGGTTCAATGTATCTGGTAACACGTTTCACTTGGTGAATATCAACTCGGTGTGTCATCTTTATTGCTCGGTAGTCTCAAAAAGATACTCGGTAGATAGCTTAGTGTATACTGTGTTCTGTAACTGCTTTCTTCTATAACCGACTAGACTATGCATACCGACTTCTCTATGTATATACCGACTGCATGATTCGGTAGTGCTAACTGACTAGAATGTATAGTATGAATTTGAATATAAAACTAATGGCAACTTGATAAGTAGTAACATCCATATGAAATCTGGTATGACAAGAAACCTAATGTAAGTTATTTTAAAATCTTTGGAAGTAGATGTTATGTTCACAAAGATGACAAAAATGGAAAGTTTGATCAGAAAAGCAAGGAAGGAACATTTCTTGGTTATTCTTCTAGAAGTAAAGCATTTAAATGTCTGATCAAATCAAATAACAAAATAGTAGAAAGTGCAAATATGAAAATTGATGAATTTGCAGAAAGAAATGATGTAGGAAATTCCAAAGAACTAGAAAATTATGAAGAATTTGTTTATGTTCAACTGATAAATCCTACCAAGAAAATTGTTGAAGAAAATGGAGATAATATCTAGTTACTGAGTGATGAAGAAGATCATACAGAGCTTATCAAGCCTATATTAGCCAGATATGTGAGAAGAAATCATGCATCAAGTGAGATTATAGGAGATAAGGATGATCCAGTGATGACAAGGAATAAACTGAGATAGAACACATGTCTGATATCTGAATTTGAACCGAGAATAGTAAAAGAGGCACTTAACAATGAAGATTGGGTAAATGCTATGATAGAAGGGATTGATCAAATCAAGAAGAATGAAATATGGACATTGGTACCAAGACCGAAGGACAAAAATGTAATCGGTACAAAGTGGATTTTCAGAAACAAGCTAAATGAAAAAGGTGAGGTCATTCGAAACAAAGCAAGACTAGTTTGCAAAGGTAACTTGAGGGAGTAAGAACATTGTTGGCATATACTGCTTTCAAAAATTTCAAGGTATATCAAATGGATGTTAACAACTTGATCAGATGTTTTTTCACAATCTCTAAACCCAATAACAAAGCTTCATATGCAACTATATTGTTTGTACATTGGAATGCTAATAGAAAATAATACTTGAAGGTAATACCTGATGGGGAAACAAATAGCACTCCCACTCAAGACCCTTCCTTAGAGAAAGCTCCATCAAAGTACATCTTCCATAGGCCTTCTTGTTGTGATTTTAGGTCACCAACAATAGGATCAGTATTCTTCAACTGAGGCTGAATTGGTTCTATTATGAAATTATCAAGGTCCACATCAATCATGCAATTAAGCATGTTTGGGTCTATTTTTTTCAATAGCCACTGGGGCATGTGGTTCTCTGTATAATTTTACAGAATTCCCATTCACTGGGATAGTTGCATATGAAAAATCTGGCTGAAGATGTCCTCCAACAACAGCAACCCACTGTCTAGATAGAAGCATGCGATAATGTGGCTTGGTGTTCGTAACAATTACATCCATTTTATAAGTAGCTTCACGGAAAGCTACTATTTTTACTTCTACATCTCTCATAGTACCCGCACTAGGCACTTCTCTATTATCCATGGCGTAACACCTCCCATATGAAGTGTGTATTGACAAACCTAGCTGTTTCATAACCCCATAAGGCATCATGTTAGCAGCTGCACCACAATCTATCATGCAATTTTTTATCAGTCTATTATTTACTAACAGTGTAACATAAAAGGGATCTATCTGAGATGGTTCCTGATTAATAGTGCTTCCCACATAAACTTCTGGGAACCCTTGTTCTTGATCCTTCTCATCCTTTGCATTTCCCTTTTTAGAAGAAGCATCTCCATCTGATATACTTGAAATCAAAGAAAAAGCAGCTTCTCTATGTTCCTTTATTTTCAGCAGCTCTATCAAAGGTACTAAAACCTTCATATGTGTTAAGGCTTGAGTCATATCAAAATCAATGTTAACATTAGAATCAACATGAGTTTAAACCTTTTTTGTCTTCTGGTGACATGTTCTCTTGTCACCAGTGGTTTCTACCTTACATCCAGTTCTATCAGCAATACCAGATTTTGCTGAACTACTTGACTGATCACCTTTAGCCTGATTACTTTTGACAAAAGTTTGGTTCTCAATGGACCTCTTAGAAGAAGTTTCTTTAAAAAATAGAGAACCATGCATCCCTTGACTTCCATCATCTTTGCTGCTTCTTTGATTATAGTTATGCTTAGCTTTAGCTATTGCAACTTTAGTGAGATTCTTGACTTCCTCCTCACTAGGCCTTCTAAGGTGAATCTCCTGATCTTCTATTGTGACTACATTCAAAGTGGGATGCCAATCAATTGTCAATTGCTCTTGGTAATTTGCATTGCTTCTTGAGACATTATATTCACTTGCTTCATCCTCTGAAGACTCACAGTTAGTTTCTATAGTATACTCAAACATATTTACTGCAGGTTCATCCTCACTTCTCATGGATTCATTAAGAGCTTGAGAGACAACACACTGATAGGGGGAACGTGGCCCATCACATGCCATACACCACAGGGTATTTTCCACATTATGTACATTTCCTCCCTTCAAAGGATCAGGGGTATTCTGATTTTTTGTGCCTTTTGATCTATCTTGCCCAAGTTTTCCATCTTTACATGCATTGTTATATGGCATATCATGCAATCTATCAGGTATGTCTTGCCAGTTGTAGTGAGGCCTCTCAAGTTTACTTACTTTAGCAGTAAGATCCTTGACCACAGTCATTAATTTTTCTATCTTATCCTCTTCTTTGGAGGATTTATTTTGTTGTGGTTTTTGTTCCTACCACAATCTTCCATCAGTCCTTCCCACCTTACCTGATGCTTTTCTATTACTCTCTTCATTGATTACAATTTTGAAAGCATCCCTTAAGCTATGCGGGTTCTTATCTTTGAGAATGTAAGCCATTTTGGGGTCAAATGCATTGTAATAGGTAGTCAGACACACATTTTCATCTATCCGCATTACTTGAAAAAGCCTATGCATTGCCTTTTGAAACCTTGCGTTAAAATCTGTGACGACTTCATTATCAGATTTCCTCATGTTGTTAAATTCATTGAGCATCAAGCTCACATTTGTCTTGTCTCCATATTGCTCTTGAAAGAAAATTTTGAACTCTTCCCACGAACCAACACTGTCCACAGGTAACTCTTTGTACCAATCTCTAGCATCCTCAATCAAGGATTGCACAAACAACTTCATCATGACATCTTCATGTGCAATTTCATAGTCATTAATCATGTCACCAAAAGATTTTAGATGCTCTTCAGCACTGACAACATTATTCCCAACAAACTTCTGGAGTTTATCCCTCATTTCAATAGGGATAAGGTTTGGATATCTGGGAATTCCATCAAAATACAACAGCCTATACAGATCAACATTTATTGGTCTCCTTTGAAACTCATTTCCAATAAAGTTGTTTCTAGTATTCACCCTTGGTCCTGATCTGCCAACTCTAGGATTTTGATGGCTTTGATTATGGGGTAATCCATGACTGACTTGATTTGCTGGAATTGTACTTGGAGGGATAGCAGAATTATTTGGGGCAACATTATTAGATTGGTTAACGGGTGGGATAGCACTTGTTTTTATTATTGGTTGAGTGTTCAATAGAGAGGCAGAAGTATGTTGGGACATAGGATTTCTATGATCTACAGGTGGGAAAGTTATAGGAGGAGATTTCAAGCATCGTATCTTTCTCCTGAACTTGGCATTAAGTGCTTCTATTTCAACCTTCTCTAACTTCCTTTGTAGGTCTTCATTTTCTTTCCTTATCCTTTCTACCTCAATCTCATGTGACATCATTCCCTGGGGTTCTTCTGCACTTCCTGACACTAGACCTGCAGATCTATTCTCCACTACTTTCTGTTTTCCTTTGTAAAAAATAGGTCTGATAGGTTGGGGATCACTGTGAACCTCCCTACTAGGGTGTGGTACAACTTTAGGTGCCAAAACAATTTTAGGATCAAGGATTTCCCTAATAACAGGACCTTTCTCTTTACTCCTAGGTTCTTGAGCAAACCACTCAAGCTCTGCAATCTGTCTTGATAACCTATCTCTTTCAATGAGTTTGGCTTTGGTTTCATTCTCCTTTCCCTTATCTTTCTTTTTTCTTATGGAAATCAATTGATATACTCTCTGTTGGCATATGTGCAGAGTATGATGACATGATGATACTATGCTGTCATTGATGTCAATATACTAAAGAGTGAACCAGTAATATGCTGAAGAGTGAACTAGTTTAGTGAAGTTAAGCAACTGGCAAAGAGAACCGATATAATGTTGTGAACCAGTATATGTGCAAAAGGTGAAGCGGTACATTTGTCAAAGTGAACCGGTATGTTGAAGAGTGAACCGATATATGGAATGTTTTCTATCAAGGTTTAATATGGTATAACAATCGATTGGTAGTCACAGCCTCAGGATTTCCGGTTGAAGTGTTTCAAGCCTGTGTAATACAACAGATGGCATTATGTGATGAGTTAGCAGTGTAATGGAGATCAGATAGTGTTGCCACATTAGCCTCATATGCATGAAGGATCTTGCACGAAGGAGATTGATCGTATCTACCTTGGGAATGTGTGAAGTCCCTGCAAACAGTGGAGAATGCGTGATGGGTTATCGTCTCCAAGAAGTGGTGAAGAATGAACGAGGGAGAATATCTTGAGATCTATTCAAGACCATTGTATTCAAATACAAAGTGTTCAATGGTCAGGATTGAACCGTCTCAATTGCTCAACCTAGATGTTTAGGGTTTAGGGTTTATGCTACTGACCTATCTATTTCCTATAAGGTCAATATTATGTTTCATGTTGAAGTTGTTGGCAAATGTTGTGTGTGTATCTAAATGCAGAGATACGTAATTCTTTCCAGACCAAATAAGAGAATTGATACCTGTAGAGTGTGTGTGCAGAAGGAAGGAACTAAAGCGGATCTGCATTGGCATTGAGTGTTGTTGGTGTAAATAATTATTCATCATGGACATTATTACACTTTACTTAAGTTTACTTAGGAAATACATTTCATAGTAGTTTGGGTATGAGACACTTGGGTGTTTGTGCCACATTAGGATAGTGTGTGTAGGAGAATTTCCACCTTTTATGGTGTGATCTTGTTGTTACACTCCACATTCAATGGGTGATCCACCTCATGTGAAATATTATATTATTTCTCCTACCTACCCACACCTATTTCCTACCTACCCTTGTTTCTTATTGAGCCACATGTCATGTTTGTGTGCTCACATATCCCTAGCCTTGCCTATATAAGCAGGCTCATCTACTTTGTTTGTACGGACATTATTTTTATTTTTTTATGAAAATTATTTTCCAGTTTGAAAATTTTTTAGAAAAAAAAAAAAATTTTGAATTTTTTTTTTGGGATCCATGCCTTTTGCCCAATCAGTAGCACATGGTCAGTGCCATGTCAATAGTCCAGTTGGCTACCAAATCACCCTGCCACGTCAGCAGCCCAATTGGCTACCACATCACCTGCCAAATCACTTGCACAGTCAGTGCCCAATCAGCCATGAAGTTTGGGCGATGGTCATACGACCGACAAATTTAACCCTGTAGTCTGCTGACATCATCATTTTTTAAGAAATTTTGCAGGACCCTCTCATTAAGCTTTTTGATTTTGCAGTTCAACTTCAAATGACCATATCTTTCTCATTTTTGCTCCTTTTTTGGTGCAATTTGTTTTGAAATGGGCTAGAATTTCATGTACTTTCACGTGGTGGAATTATATTCTGATTTTGATGGACATATTTTTCAGAATTATTAGTTTTTGGTGACTGTACCTGTCCAATCCCTATTTCTACAGCTTCCAAGTCTCCATTTGAGCTCATACGAACTCCTTTTCAAGTGTCATTTTTTTTGAAAGTGCATTATTTTTTGTCTACTCTCAGAATATGCTATCAATTTGCAACAATAGTGGGTAGAAATTCTACTTTCATCATATGGTCTTATTTGGCCAATTTGGCATTTGTATTGCATAGATCTCTCTTTCTAATCTTTTGCTTTGAAGTTCTCAGCTTATTGGGGCAATTGTCAAACAAAATCAGAATTCCATCTTGCCATTGTTTGCAAGTGGCTTATTGTACATGCACTACATATAAAGTGCCAAAATCATCATTTTTGGGGGGGTACTTTGATTGAGTGAATTTGGGAGGGTGTCTCTTATGCTTTTGTGCTCTTGTGTTCCTTCCTTTCTACTGCTATGGGTTCTTCTAAGTTTTCTCTCTTAACTCCTCATAATTATGCTACTTGGAAAATTGATGCATGGAGTAAACTTATGGAAAAAGGACTAACTCATTACATTGATGGAACTATTGTTGCTCCCGCTGATCCTAAGGTTGATCCAGTTGGTCGTTTGGATTGGCTCACTAAAAATATCATGGCAATTGGTACCTTAAGAAAGTATGTATCAAAGGATCTCATTTTTCATATTGAGAAGTGTACTCTAATCAAGGATGCTTGGAAAAAGTTTCAAGACTTATATGGTCAAGTTGATGAGATTAGGGGATATCAAATTGATAGTGATCTCACATGTTAGATCCCAAGAACTTTGATACTATACAAGATTATGTCACTAAGGCAAATGAGTTGAGGGCACAACTCAAAGATTGTGGCATTGATTAGAAGGATACTCAATTGATATTCAACTTGATAGACAAGCTTCCACAAGAATATGCAGCATTTGTTTCTAGTTTCCAAACCCATAGGATGACAATGGGTTCAAGCTACACAATGCCTACTTTTGATGCTTTCAATGAAATGTTGATGATGGAACAAACTAAGTTGATAAGAATGGGCATTCTTAAGACTTCTAAGTCTCAAGCATTAGTGGCAAACTAAGGGAACAAAGGAAATCAAGGAAAGGACAACTCAAACAAGAAGAAATGGCAATCAAAGCCTAAGGACAAAGCACCATCTTCTCCACAACAAGGAGATCCATCCTCTTCCAAGAGGGATAATTCACCAAAGAGGGAGAGACCTACTTGCTCCTATTGTAAAAATTTTGGTCATGAGGAGCGTCATTTCCATTCTAAGAGGATTGATGAGCTCACACATATCATCAAAAATTATAACATTGATTTACCTAATGTCTACAAGAAGGATGATTCATCAACTTCCACTTCCTCACATTCAAAAGGAAAAGGGCAAGCATTCATGGCTTCTACAAGTGGGAAGACTCACTCTTTTGGGATAAGAAAAGGAAAAGCTCTATGTGCTACTATCAGTCATGATTTAGAGAGATGGCTTCTAGATTCAGCGGCTTCTCATCATATGGCATCTTCGCAGTCTATGCTCTCTACATTTGAGCCTTGCACCATGCCGCAGATATTGATGGGAAATCATACATACATGGATGTGATTGGGAAAAGATCTATTGACATTGGGGATAACTCCTTCAATAATGTGTTGTGTGTACCCCACTTGACAAACAATCTCCTTTCTATCTATCAAATCACACATGGCGCAACTAAGAGAGTTGTGGAGTTCACACCTGAGTCAGTTTTCATTAGAGACTTGGAGACTAGAGCTATCATTGTGACTGGGGTGGTTGATCATGCATCTTGGTTATACTCCTTTTCAAATTTTGTTGATGATGATGATTTCACATTTGATGATTCTACACATGATGATCACACTTCTTGTGATGGTTCAAATTTTGAGGAGAACTTTGGACACTTGAACATGGGGATTCTCACATGTGACCCCATTCTTGAGCCTTGTATTTCATCTCCTCATATTGATATCACATCACCTATTGCACCTGATGATGCAGATAGTGTGACAGTTTTTCCTTCATGTGATTCAATGCAGTAGGATATTCATTGTCTTCCAGCTTCAGATTCATGGGATGATTACTTGACAGACATTGCAGGTTTGTTTATGGAATCCTACATTGCAGATTTGGGAGACATCATTGATGACATTCATCTTCTCTTTGATGAAGGTGATCCTTCTTTGATTGTTACGAGGGAACACTCTGACCCTCTTGTTCATTCTCTACATGATCCTTCTTTCGAGGTTGACATGATTGTGGATACTTATGTACAATAGTTGGAGGAGGTCTCTTTATTTTTTGAGGAGACATGTGAGTCTTTGGGACATGTTCTACATCCATCTCCACTAGATCTTGGAGTGCCTTTTTCAGTAGTGTGGCACAGCTTACCACCTTTGGAGGGGGTATCTTTCAGCATCAACATGGGGACACTTGAGCAATTTTTAGAGATTCCTTTCATCATGAGTTTTCTTCATACATCTTCCCTTCATGATTGGGGAGACTTCATGGATACACCTTTGGTTTTGTTTCTTCCTAAGGGGAGGAATGTTGTTCAACGTTCATGGAGCAGTTTCTTCATACATTGAGCTTCTATCATTGGTGCAGAATCCACATTGAGGGGGGGCTTCCTATCTTCCCTTCTTCTCTCATTTGGGGGGGACTTTTTCCTCACATGGGGTTTTGTCCTTCACATACTTCTATGAGAGTTCTTTGTATGTAGTTTTCATCTCTCTTTTGGGGGAGGGTTTTTTCCCATTGGGTTTTTCTCTCTTTCCCCACTTTGTGAGAGATTTCATTGCATTGGTTTTCATGCATTTGCATTTGTACATGGGTACCTACCATGGCCTAGTAGCCGGGACCCATCTTGCATTGCTTAGTTGCATTGTAGACTTTAGTTCATTCCCCTAAGTTGCACTTAAGGGGGGGTATTGGTGTAAATGATTATTCATCATGGATATTATTACACTTTACTTAATTTTACTTAGGAAATGCATTTCATAGTAGTTTGGGTATGAGATACTTGGGTGTTTGTGCCACATTGGGATAGTGTGTGTAGGAGAATTTCCACCTTTTATGGTGTGATCTTGTTGCTACACTCCACATTTAGTGGGTGATCTACCTCATGTGAAATATTATATTATTTCTCCTACCTACCCACACCTATTTCCTACCTACCCTTGTTTCTTATTGAGCCACATGTCATGTTTGTGTTCTCACATATCCCTAGCCTTGCCTATATAAGCAAGCTCATCTACTTTGTTTGTATGGACATTCATTGTATGTAATTGAACAATTGATCATTTATCTATTGATGAGAATACAGTTTATTCTTATCCTATATTTTGTCTCTATTGTACTTTTCATTGAGCTCTTGATCTTGGCAAAATCTCACAAGTGCTATTACTAGATCATTGTAATACTTATTAATCTCTAACCACTTCAACAGTTGGAAAATCCCTTAATAGGGTAGCTTTATCCAGCTTGCTATAAATCCTTTAATAGGGTGAATCAAAGCCATTGAGTTCTTAAAATCTTATAACAAGGTAACCTTTAACAGGGTTTAACCCTTAACTGGGTATTCTAGCCATCCCTTAACCGGGTGATCCCTAATAGGATCGGTTCCTAATAGAACCTGTTGTAACAATCTTTAACTGGACTAGGGTCCTAACAGAGTGGACTTCTAAAGAGTTCAAAAATATCTTGTGGGTATTCATCCCCACCATGGTTTTTCTTAGTTGGGTTTCCACGTGAAAAATATGTGTGTCATATGTGATGTCTTTTTCATGTGATGCTTTGTTGTTTTCTGTCAAGCGGTGAATCATGTTGATCTAGCAAGTTATTATATTTTTGATGATAGATTACCTTTTTATGCACAAGGATAATGTGGAAATGAGGGTGTAGGTTGTGTGGAAAGATAAGCCTTTCCAGTTTATATCTTTCACAGTCTCAATGTGCTTAACCGGTAGTAATCTGGTTTAAGACTGGTGTTAGTGATTGCCATTCAAGTTCACTGTTTGCAGTCAAACTGGTCCAGGAAAAGTTTTTGGGTATGAACTGATTCACCCCCCCTCTCAGTACCAGTTTGGTACTCACTGATCATCATTGAGATATCAATTGGTATCAGAGCACCCTCTAGGTCCTCTATGTTTTAAGCTTAACTGCTTGAGGGAAAGATCCTATTGTAATGATGAAGAGGGAAGGTCCAAAGTTCAATAGAGATAATTTCAAAATATGGAAGGATAGAATGAAAATATACATTAGAAGCATGGGTGCTTAACACTAGAGCTATGTTGAGAATGCTTATGTTATTCCTACCGGTACTCTCACCGATGATAAAGAGAGAGAGATCCAGGAGAATGGGCAAGTCATGGAAGCCCTAATCAGCAACTTATCTGATATTGAGTTTATTGATGTCCAAGATAAAGAAAATCCCAAAGAAGTATGGGATACTATTGAGAATATCTATGGTGGTGATGAGCATGTGAAACAAGCTAAGGAAGAAAGCCTTAGGGGAAAGTTTGAAGACAAGCGGATGGTTGAAGGAGAGACAATTCAACAATATGGAATAAGAATCAAAACTATTGTTGGAGATATCAAGAGTGCAGGAGGCAAAATTGATGATTCTACTGTTGTTAGCAAAGTCTTGAGGTCCTTATTATTGGTTTATGCAATAAGGGTTGCCGCTATTCAGGAGTTGAGGTCAATAGACAAGACTAAGGTATCCCTAGACTCCATCATTGCAAAGTTGACAGCCTATGAAGTAAATAGTTTTGATGGCAGTATTTAGAAGACTGAATCAACTTTTAGAGCATCTGTTGCACCATCTAGAAAAGAAAAAGAAGCAAGCACCAATCATGAACCAAGATAGTGCAGAGAAATGGATGATGAGGAGATCTTGATGGAATTTCAAGCTCTTCTTGCCAAGAGACTTCCTAAGGGAACCAATAAATACAGAGGTAAGCTCCCTTTGAAATGCTTTTCTTGTAACCGGATTGGACACATTGTTGTAAACTATCCTAATGTTGATAACAAGGACAAACTGGAAAGGTTCAAGAAATTCAAAGGAGGAAATTGGAGAAACTATTTTGTAGCAGTTGATGAAGGTGTCACTGATGAGGAATCAAAGGATGAAGAAAATGAAGATATTGTGTTTGTTGCAGTCAAGGAAGATGTGTCAGACAAGAAGGCTCTTGTCTCCCGCTTTGATAATTCCAATGTGTGGATTATTGATAGTGGTCGTTCTCACCATATGACTAGTGACTGGAGTAAGTTTTTATCTCTGGAAGAGTATGATGGTGGTGTGGTTCATTTTGGTAATGATGCACCATGTATGGTCAAAGGCAGAGGGTCCATCTCTTTGAATGGAAAGAGTAGTGCTGACAATGTGTATTGGGTGGAAGGTCTCAGACACAACCTATTGAGTGTTGCCCAGCTGAATGATAGTGGACTCACTCTGGAATTCAAAAATGGAGTGTGCAAAATCAAAGGAAAGAATGGTGAACTGATGGCCACCGGTATGCAGACCAAAGGCAACCTATTTCAGGTGAATGCAAATATAAGTACATGTCTTATGGCTAAGTTTGATGATAGTTGGATATGGCATAGGAGACTCTGCCATGTAAACTTTGATAAAATTGTGAAGGCCAGTAAGATCAAGGCAGTTAGAGGACTGTCGATGCTGACCAAACTAGAAAATCCTCTGTGTAGAGAGTATCAACTGGGGAAATGTCTTCCTCAACCTTCAAAGGTAAATCTTTCACTGCAGACAATTTACTTGATCCTGTGCATACTGATTCATGTGGTCCTATGAAAAATAGGAGTGTGTAGGGAGATAGGTATTTTATGATTCTTACAGATGATTTCTCAAGAATGATTTGGGTCACATTCTTGAAGGACAAGTTTGAAGCCTTTAGAAAGTTCAAAGCTTTCAGAGCACTGGTAGAAAAGGAAAGCGGTAGAAGAATCAAATGCCTAAGAACTGATCAAGGAGGGGAATTCACTTCTTGAAAATTCAACAAATATTGTGAAGAGAATGGCATCAAGAGGCAATTGTCTGCCCCCCGGTCTCCATAGCAGAATGGCTTAGCAGAAAGAAACAACCGAACTATGGTTGAAGTGGTTAGAACTATGTTGATCCAAGGAAAGGTTGGTCACACCTTTTGGAGAGAAGAGGTGAGCACTATAGTCTACAAAATGAACCAGGTACTCATCAAGAAAGGAAAGGATAAGACTCCTTATGAGTACTGGACCGGTAAGACACCAGTGGTAAGCTACTTTAGAGTATTTGGTAGCAAATGTTATATCAAAGAGGAGTGAACATCAAAGCAAGTTTGATGAAAAATGTGATGAGGGAATATTCCTAAGATATTCCACCAAGAGTAAAGCTCTCAAATGTTTTAATAATAGGACTCAGAGAATCGTTGAAAGCATCAATGTTAGGATCGATGAAAACTTTGAGAAACCTGAGGAAACTGGCACTGAGCATGTAGGAGATGAACTGGTAGTAACCTTCTGGGAACTGGTTGCAAATCTGCCCAGTACCAGTAACTATGCTCCTACATCAGTAGATGTTGATGCTGATGAAGATGAGGATGAAGAAGAAAAGCAAGAGGAATCTATTAAGAATATACCTAGGTATGTCAAACTCAATCATGATCCAAAGCAAATCATAGGAGACAAAGATGCAGGAATTCTTACAAGAAGAATGGTCAGAGAAAGCTCATGTATGATCTCTGAATTTGAGCCCAAATCATTCAAAGAGGCACATAAAGATGAGGACTGGATCAAGGCAACGATAGAGGAACTTGACTAGATAGAGAATAATGATACATGGTCTTTGGTACCCAGACCAGAGCATAAAAATGTCATTGGAACCAAATGGGTTTTTCAGAAATAAGCTGAATGAGGATGACACAATGGTAAGGAACAAAGCCAAAATGGTATGTAAAGGATATGTCCAAGAAGAAGGGGAAGACTATGGAGAAACCTTTGCTCCAGTAGCAAGATTGGAAGGAGTTCGTGTGCTTCTTGCATATGTAGCTTTTAAAGGATTCAAGGTATACCAAATGGATGTAAAATCTACATTCCTAAATGGAATACTTGAAGAGGAGCTGTATATGGAGTAACTAGATGGGTTTTCCCTATTAGAAGATAGTGACATGGTGTGTAGGCTACATAAAGCCTTGTATGGACTGAAGCAGGCACCTAGAGCATGGTATGAATGCTTGTACTCCCATCTTGTGAAGATTGGATTTGAAAGAACAAGTGAAGATAGCAATATCTACTTGAAATCAGAAGGAGATCGGTGTTTGATCTGTGAAGTATTTGTTGATGAAATAATCTTTGGTGGAGATGACAAGATGAGTCATGACTTTGCAGATGAGATGAAAAAGGAGTTTGAGATGTCACTCATAGGGGAGATTAAGTTCTTCATTGGACTGCAGATTTAGAAAATGAAAGATGGAATCTTTATTACTTAGTCCAAGTATGTCAAAGAGGTGTTGAAGACCTTTGGCATGGAAGACAACAAACCAGTTGGTACACCAATGCTGACCAGTTGTAAACTATCAAAAGAGGATGACTCGGCAATGGTAAATGAGAAGGATTATTGATCAATGATTGGTAAGTTTCATTATGTAGTGCATAGTAGCCCAGACTTTGCACATGCAGCGAGTATTGCCACTGGATTTCAAAAAAGCCCAAGACAATCCCACTTGGTAGTAGTCAAGTGGATTCTTAGATATCTGAAGGGAACTATTGACTATGGATTATGGTATCCATACAATGATGATTTCTACTTAAAAGTGTTCACAGATGCTGATTGGGCTGGTAATGTGGATGACTGGAAGAGCACAACCAGTGGTACATTCTTTCTCAGTGGTAGACTAGTCTCATGGATGAGTAAAAAGCAGAGCTATGTCTCTTAGTCTACAACAAAAGTGGAGTATGTTGCAGCTTTTATGAACTGCACCCAGACTACTTGGATGAAGCATGTATTGAATGGCTTCAAAGTTCTTGTATCTGAACCGGTAAGTATATTTTGTGACAATACAAGTGCAATTAACATCTCCAAGAATCTAGTTTTACATGCTAGAACTAAGCACTTTGAACTCAAGTATCATTTCTTGAGGGAAAAGGTTCAGAACAAAGAGGTGGTATTGGAACATGTTTCCAGTAAGGAGCAGTTAACAAACATATTCACCAAGCCTCTACTGAAGGCTACATTTACCTATTTGAGAGGTGAATTAGGGGTACTGCCTCTTCAAGAGGTAAACTAAAGTTTTATGCTCCACATTAGTCAGATCTTACTTTGCTATATCTTTTCATGATTGATGTGTTGAAGGATGCTACTCCTCAGGGGGAGCAACATAGTGGAATAGGGAAGCTCGTGCCTCCACTTTGGCATTGTTGTCAAAGGGGGAGAAGATGTGAAGCGGAGAATATATCTGCATTATTAAAGAGAAGATGCCATCATAAAGAGAGATATCTTTGTATATTTCCATCAATGCCAAAGGGGGAGATTATTGGCATATGTGTAGAGTATGATGACATGATGATACTATGTTGTCATTGATGTCAATATACTGAAGAGTGAACTAGTAATATGTTGAAGAGTGAACTGGTTTAGTGAAGTTAAGCAACTAGCAAAGAGAACCGATATAATGTTTTGAACCGATATATGTGCAAAAGGTGAAGCAGTACATTTCTCCAAGTGAACCAGTATGTTGAAGAGTGAACTGGTATATGGAATGTTTTTTATCAAGGTTTAATATGGTATAACTACCGGTTGGTAGTCCCAACCTTAGGGTTTCCGATTGAAGTGTTTCGAGCCTGTGTAATTCAACTGATGGAATTATGTGATGAGTTAGCAGTGTAATGGAGATCAGATCATGTTGCCACGTCAGCCTCGTACACATGAAGGATCTTGCATGAAGGAGATTGATCCTATCTACCTCAGGAATTGTGTGAAGTCCTACAAACAGTGGAGAACACGTGATGGGTTATCGTCTCCAAGAAGTGGTGAAGAATGAATGATGGAGAATGTCTTGAGATCTGTTCAAGACCATTGTATTCAAATACAAAGTGTTCAATGGTCAGGATTGAACTAACTGAATTTCTCAACCTAGATGTTTAGGGTTTAGGGTTTATGCTACCGACCTATTTGTTTCCTATAAGGTCGATATTGTGTTTCATGTTAAAGTAGTTGACAAATATTGTGTGTGTATCTAAATGCAGAGATACATGTTTCTTGCCAGACCAAATAAGAGAATTGATAACTATAGAGTGTGTGTGTAGAAGGAAGGAACTAAAGCGGATCTGCATTGGCATTGAGTGCTATTACCAGATCATTGTAATACCTGTTGATCTCTAACCACTTCAACAGTTGGAAAATCCCTAAACAAGGTAGCTTTAACTAGCTTGTTGTAAATCCTTTAACAGAGTGACTCAAAGCCATGAAGTTCTTAAAATCCTCTAATAAGGTAACCTTCAATAGGGTTTAAACCTTAACCGGGTATTCTAGCCATCCCTTAACCAGGTGACCCCTAATAGGATCGGTTCCTAACAGAACCTGTTGTAACACTCTTTAACCGAACTAGGCTCCTAACAGAGCGGACTTCTAAAGAGTTCAAAAAGAGCTTGTAGGTATTCATCCCCACTGTGGTTTTTCCCAGTTGGGTTTCCACATGAAAAATATGTGTGTCATATGTGATGTCTTTTTCATGTGATGCTTTGTTGTTTTCTGTCAAGCGGTGAATCATGTTGATCTAGCAAGTTATTATATTTCTGATGATAGATTACCTGTTTATGCACAAGGATAATGTGGAAATGAGGGTGTAGGTTGTGTGGAAAGATAAGTGTTTCCAATTTATATCTTTCACAGTCTCATTGTGCTTAACTGGTAGTAATCTGGTTTAAGACTGGTTTTAGAGATTGCTAGTCAGGTTCACTGTTTGCAGTCAAACCGGTTTAGGAAAAGTTTATGGGTCTGTACTAATTCACCCCCCCCTCTCAGTATCAGTTTGGTACTCACTAGTAATCATTGAGTTATCACTCTCTAATTTAGTACCTCAATCTCCTAAGACACTTCATCTTGGTCTGGCAAAGTTTCCTCTGAATTAGACACATTTAACTTGTCCATATCAATCAGGCTAATATTTCCTTCCATAGTTTTAGGAATGGAACTGACTCTATTAATTATACTATTCATATCTTTGCTAGAAGCATTGGCATTAGACAATGTTTGGTGAAAGGCTTGGATATCATCATTAGTGCCAAACAGGCTAGCATGAAAACCCATAATATCATGATCAAAGTCATGAGAAGAGGCATTGGACGTTGCATATACGGGATGCTCAAAAGACTTACCCATTTGATTACTCTTTTGTTTCCATGAATGACCTGACTACTCAGGAATAATAGTTCCTCTCCAGCCCTTCTTCACTGGTTTATGTAACCCTTCATGCAACTTCTCTTGAGGGTTTTTCTTCATGTAAGACCTAGTATTCCTTCTCCTATTCATCTTGCTAATCTTGTGAAGTGACTGTGATTTTTTTCTAAAAGAACACTCATTTTTTTTTATTTGAGTCACCACCCAATATCTTGGGAATAAAATATATAATTTTACATAGTGAATCACTTACAAGATACCTAAGAATGAAACTGTTGATCTTTTAGAAAAGAACATAAAAGTATTCTAGGATGCTATGAGATAGATCAATGATTTTCTTTAGAAAGATAAACTCAATAATTTTCAGATTGAAACCAAGGGAACCTGATTTCAACACTTTTATGTAATAAAGATAGATCTGCAATATAAGACTTATCTTATTTGACTTTCCCTGATAAAGTCGACAATTTTTTTGTTATCCATTTTTAACAATTTTGTTTCTTCTCTTTAAAAGTGAAAATTACTGCCTCTGTGCTGCAATGGAACAGAACAACATAAGTTTTAAATAGAGACAACAATATGAGGTTCCAGAATTAGGAAACGTCCTACACTTTAAGCTTATAAAAGCTTGGGCAGGTGAACCCTTTTAAAGACTATTTTCTCACAAAAATAGTAAATGGTTTGCAGAAAACCAATGTAAATTCTTGCAAACTTTCCTTACTAACCAGTACAACTAAACCTAAATGGAAAGTTGATTTGAATTTTGAAAAGGATCACAAAATGCACCCAAAAACCTAATAGGTAAACCAGTGCCTTATCTGGGCAACAGAGTCATCTATAATAGAATGCAACCTGACAAGAGAAACTAATAAACAAATCACAAATTCTTGATCTATCAACTCTGAATATGCCTGACATATACAGAGTCCTAATCTGCACTAGACTTCATCATCTAATCCACACCAAGAGTACTGATATCAATGAATTTGTTCAAAGTATTTTACATTTTTCTCCTTAAGAAAAAGACTCAGAACAAATTCATTAGATGCCCAACAAATCATTCAAATGAGCAATCCTTGATTACTTAAATGAAATAAACACCAGTACAATGACATAGAGACAATGCAAATCTGTATTTTAATTCTCTGGATTGTATATTTCACTCCTCTTTCGGAAGGTTACAAGTACTTCATATTTGACTCAGAAATTGCTAAGACAAAGGCCTGTATTACTTCTACTAGAGTTTAGCTACAAAAAATTTGTGTCCCCTTTTCTAGGTAGCCTTGGTATCCTTTTATAGAAATCAAGAAGCAACAAGCTTCGGACCACCTAGAAGAAAAATATTACCTTGACAGTCATTTATTGCAAAAGTTATATTTCTGCGCCATTGTAGTTGAGGGAGAAATCTAACATTCCTTCTGGGATGCGTGCATCATTAATTCACTGGGCATTCACTTGGAAGATGGCCGAAAGGGCAAGCTCCTATTACCCAAAATTAGTTGGAACAATCAGTAGCTTCATAATGCTGGTGGATCATCTTGTGCTAGAGCATTGATGAGTTCTTATCATAGAGCGATGCACCATTATGTTCTTCGTATATCTCCCTAAAGATCTCTTGGGTACCTCTCACCAACCCATTTTCATCTTGAAGCAATGTCATATTCAACTTACATAGCTTTGCCGATATTTCTTTTGAATATTTAAAATTCTTTGGTGCCAAGAGATCAGGAGGCCTTCTCTTTGAGCACTTTTCCTTTAGTCACCAATTCGGGACCTTTAAAGTTCAAATGTATTTCCATTGCAGTATAACGACAACCATCCGATCATGGGAAACTAGCACGCCTTTTAACTTCCCTAAGTAATCCACTTAGAAAAAGGCCCCACCACCTAGTCTTTGGCTGTTTAAAAACTTAACCACTACTGCACTTGACCTGTAGAAAATCCAATCTTTCTAACTGAAGAATAAACCTTGAGATCCCGAGGCCACTATCCCAAAAATACTTGCCATGGGTTGCACTTGACTGAAAAATCAGATTCCTTGGATCGAGAGCCATCCACTGATATTTGACAAATCCATATCTAGGCAAAATTTAACCCTTGTAGATATTGGTCACATGTAACCACCTGGTTTGCTAATGAGTCCCTCTGGACTCCACCTATCTTGCCACTTCATCAGTTGCCAAGTTGCGGTATGGCGACAACCATAGATCTTCTTTGAACTTGCTTGTTCTTTACTTCCTCCGAACTGTTCTTCCTATGGGTCCCACCACTTAGTCACCAAGTCACACCTCTTAGTCATCGAGCATCTTTTTATCATGACATGGTGACACCCGTTGGTATCCATCAGATCACCGTCGATCTTCCTTGACTTGCCCAACCCTTATCTTGCATGAGCGGCTCCCATTATCATGTTCTCTTCTGGCGAGCTTGACACGTGTCACATCCTAACTCACCCTAAGCCCACCTAGACGGCCACCTAGTCCATCGCTATGTGGCAGATGATAACCAACAAACACCTTCATCTTGCGGTATACCGATGGCCGTAGATCTTCTCTCAAGCTGTTCAATCCTTGACACCTGGGCCGCTTCACAATTTTCGCACATGCTTTATCATCCAGTCACATGGGATAGCTGTTGAGCACCTTCGCATCGCAACATGGAGACAACCATTGGATCAACTTGTCCAGTCGTCAAATCTTCCCAACTTGCTTGACCTTTAGCTTCTCTGAATGGCTCTCGCCTATGCCATGGTGTCACCACTTGGCATCTCTGGATTTGCTTTGAGATCTTCCTGGACTCTAACTATCGAGTCACTCCTACCACTTGTCAAACTTTGGTTTGCCACCTGACCCACCTAGACTGCCAAGTCATCTCCATTGGGCTTACCACCTCCTTTGGCTTGTTCGGCATCATCCTTTCGATGAAACTACCTCTTCGGCTAGCCATCATTTTGTCTCATCGAAACCGCAGTTTCATCGATGCCTTCACCTTTCGATGGAACCAGTTGATGTTTCTTCAATGTGCCCTTGTCGATGAAACCAAGCATTCAGTGAACTGCTTTCACTTCTCATCGACAACTTAGTTTCATCGAAACCCTTCATTTTGATGAAATTGATGCCTTTGGTGAGTCTAGTTTGAGATCTATCAAAACCAAGGTCTGCTCGACATTCATTTGCCATCTATTTTTCCATGTGGCAAACCACTGGACCTTCCACCTCATTAGCTACGTGGAACAATGTGGTACCTCATGGCTTTCTCCCAAGATCTGCCTAATCACGACCCCATCCGCCACCTCAGCACTACTGGACCCACCACTCTTTCGGCTAGCCATTTTCATATTTTATCAAAACCCTAGTTTCATCGACACCATTCATGTCGATGAAACTGATGCCTTCGATGAGTCACTTCAATGATCCATCAAAGCCATGGTATGTTCAATATACACCTTGATGATACACCACCTATCTACCATGTGGCACCCTTTGATTGGCTTCAGAGTTTACAACTAGGCGCCACCTATCTCGAGGGTATTCATTCCAAGCTCTCCACTCTGATACCTTAGCACGGCCTCCAGTAACCACCGGAATGAACCACCTGCCTTAACCACTTGCATTAACTATCGGCCATGGTTCACTGCTAGTGGTTTGTCGCCAAGTCGCAGGCAGTATCTGGCTAGTATTTTTATGTCGCGACATAGCGACAACCCTTGGATCCATCTTGATCACCATTGATCTTTCTTGATTTTCTTGACCCTTAGTCCCTCTGAGCGGCTACATCCTATGCCATGGTATTACCACATGTTCGCCACTTGTCTTCCCCCTCATCAGTTGCCAAGTCGTGGCCATTAACAGTTAATCACCTTCGCATGGTGGTATAGTGATGGCTATGGATCTACATTCAACCTGCTCACTATTTAACTTGCCCTGTTACTAAAAAATTTTGGGCACTTTGAGATGCGCGTAGGGGGCCCACCGCTTATGAGCTTCCACTTGCCAAAAGTTTGTAAACTTTGACACTTATGATATATGCGGCCTTGTACATAAATACTGAAATGCTCCTCCCTGTGGCCAATGTGGGATAAAAGGTTCACCTTATCCCTTTCCATTGGGTCATCAGGATAGTCTAAAAACCTGACTTTCAATCTTCTTGGACTTTCTGTGCTTTGCACCTTTCTCATGGGTCCCACCACTTAGTTGCTATGTCATGGTGAATAACCATCAAGAACTTTTGGGTTACGATATAGCGACAACTGCGAGATCAGCAGGAACCTGCTCGATCTTTAGGAAGTGTAAAAGATACATAGAAAAAGACATAAGAGTTAGGTAGAATTAAAATTTATCAGAACCCGCCCAGGCCTAGAATTGAAAGAGGCCCCTTCTTGACGACACATAGACCCTTTTTCTTAAGTGGAAAAATGACAAGCAAATACTTTTAATCAAAAGAAAAGGGACATTTTGAACCTTGAACCTTAAACCGATTTGCAGATGGTTCAAAACAGACATAACACATTCTCACTTTCTTAGTAAAAGAAAAATAATACAAAGCCACGACACAAGAAGGAGAAGTGGTTGAAGCTTGACCTTGAACCAAAAAGGTTCAAGGGTTCATGTTCAAAGCAAATTACAATAATACACAACAAAGGTTCAATTTTTTCAAATGTTTTCACAGAGAAGCAAAAACCCTAAACCCTCAAAATTTATAGGTCCCAACACTAAGTATGATAGATGCCTAATATTTTTAGGAACTAATGACTCAATAGTGACTTCAATGGCACCAAAATGAACAAAATTTACATCTTTATGTTGTCTAATATATTTTATTTCTTCAATTGGGAAAATAGACAATATCTTGGTTGAGAATGTTTGTTGAGGATCATATTCTAATGTTAGCTCAACAATTTTGATGTGAGGCACAACAAAATGCTTGAATGTAGACCTTGAAATAAAATTCGTTAAAGGATTTGGGTTCAAAGCACTCTTCTTATAGACATATTCTACTTTTAACTAAGGAGGTTTATAGATGCTTACTTGTGGTTCAATTATATTCTTTGATGTATCAATTTTTGGAATATCTTCTTCGATCATCAATTCTCCAGTTGTAGGTTGGATAGGAGGAATATCAAATAATCCTTCCATGATTTCTTCATTGACTCGTTCAAAGCCATCTTGGGTAGAAAATCTCTAGAACTCAGCCATTTTATTTTAAGAGTGAGAAATTAGGATAATCTATAGACACTTACTAGGGTTTTATGAGAGAGATAAAAGGACTTTTAAAATCACCAAGAAAGAGAGTAGATAGAGGAGATAATTCTCAATCTCAACACCAAAAAGTGAAACCCTACAAAGATGAACTCTTAGTACTCTAGATAACTTCTCAAATTCTCTTTTTTTGAAATGGATGGATTTGCAAGACTTAATGACAATGAATGAATTTGGCTCTAATACCAAAGGATAAATATGACACAGTGATGATGAAAAAGAAACAATAGGAGAGGTTATCGACTGAATGGATACAACTTCTTAATATTATTCCTTGAAATCAAAGATACATAAACATATACTAAAGGATACATAAGCACATGCCAATATGATTTATGATATCTCTGATGGAAGAGATAGAGCATACTCTCTATGGAAGATGCTATGAACTCAAAGCACTGAGAACCTACAAACACTCTAGACTCTTTAAACACTCTATGCCCACAATGCTTCTGTGAGGGCTTATTTATAGTAGATAAGTGACCATAATAGATAGTCCATAAACCACTAACATTGATTGTCCTTGTACAAATATTACCTTTCATCAAAATTCCTTTAGTCACTATAGACATGATATTAATCATGACTTGTTGATGATGAGCTGGATGCTAGCGAAGGTAGTTGTGGTGTCACTTCTCTATGATCAAATACCTGTTCCCAGTTTAATGGTTTCCATTTGGCAAGAATATGAAATTTATGTCATATGTTCCAATCCTGGAGATAATTGTCATATATTAATTATGGAGAAAAGAAGGATTCCCATTTGAGTCTTGTCTTAACAATAATCCTTGCGACAATCTCCCTTATAAATTTATATTCAGGATTTGTATTTACCTAGTCTGATCTAATATAAGTAAAGAAATCTAATATTTTTTGTGTTATTGGTGCATAACAACTAACCAACCATGTAAAAAAGGGTCTTCTAATCAAGTCTAATAATGACAAATATTGGTGTTCTATTTTAATTCTCAGAATTGAGAATTCTTTATAAGTTTCACTGGTTATAACTGGTTAAAAAATACACCCTAAATTTGATATCTTTGATGGAAGAGATAGAGAATACTCTGTATGGAAAATGATACAAATATGGTTGTTGGATTGTTGGGGAGATTCTTGGATATGGTTTTTTTCATTGATGTCAACATATTCTTTTGATTTATTCTAGTGAGTTTGGGAAGATTTTCTGATCCGGTTTGTAGTTCCTTGTTTTACTAGACTCTGTCGGTATTTCCTTCGGTATATTCCGGTGTGATCAGATCTTGTGCTGAGACTTTGGGATATTGTTTTGGATGATCTTGTGTATCTTAATTTCAGATGGTTCATGATTTGGTGCTCCACAAGTTATATTTCTTTGTGAAAGTTGTTGATTGGTTGTGTTCTTGCTCTTTCTGATGTTGATCAATGAAGATTTGATAAGTGGGGTTGGTGCAGCTATTGGTGATGATTCTAACATTCTTTTTGGTGTTTCGTAGTTGTGTCCTATTTTTTTGGTGATTTGCATTGATTGTTGTGTGATTTTTTGGTGGTTTTCATCAACCAGTGTTGATTTTTGTGTTATGTGGTATTTCTAGTGGTGTAGCGTGTTGCAGTTGATCTTGGCATGATTTTTGGTGGATGTGATCATTTGGGAATTTGAATTAGGTCCATGATATGTAATATAAACTATTATATTAGTCCAGTGATCGATCTTTGTATTGTGTAATATATTTTTTGTAATTATGAGTTGAAGGTTGAGAGTTTAGCCGACCTTGTTATCGAGGTTGATGATTTGTATATATAGGTGAGATATTCATGTAATTTAGGTGTCGGTATTGTGTCTGCGTTATTAGAGAGAGGTGAATGTGCAAACAAGAGATTTATCCTTCGGTGTTGTAGAGAAGACATTTGTTCTTAACCAAAACTGTTATCAAGCATTTGGAGATGCTAATATTTTAGTTCATTTCTTCTGGATTGTAGTTTGAATCATATTGTCAGTCAGTGAGACTTCCCTAAGGGTTGTAGCTTCCAAGCATATGTCTTTTGAGCAGTGAGCTCTAGGAAGTGTGCTGGAATGCATGTGCATGGCCCTTTTTAATATTTTCACATGCTATTGTAGAGTATCATCTTACTGTGGATAGGTTCCCACTGTGTTTTTCCCTTAACCGGGTTTTCCACATTAAAAATATTGGTGTTGTTTGTTGTGTTGTTAATTTTCTTATCTATTATTACTGCAATTTATCAGTTTATGTTTTGAAGTTTAATTTGCTTTGATCCAATGAAGACTGATTCACCCCCCCTCTTAGTCTTCCTTCCTAATTTTTGCTAACAATTGGTATCAGAGCTAAATCCTCTAGTAGAAGCTTAATCGCTTGAGGAGATCTGGGATGACAAATCAAGGTATTCTATTCAAGAAGGATAGTCTAAGGTTTGATGGAAGTAACTATTCTATATGGAAGATCCAAATGGAGGTGCACTTGAAATGGCTTGGAGAAGAGTATTGGAAGATTACTAAGAATATCTATGTTGTTCCTCAGAATGGACCATCCACTACTTATGAGGTTAAGGAAGCAAAATATAATGTCAAAGCGAAGGAAGCATTTCTTAGTTCCCTAACTAATTCTGAAATGATAGTCAAGTGAAAGTTTCTAAGTTGCAAAGCTTGATGGGAGATGATGAGAAAATACATTCATACATGGCTAAGGTGAATGAACTAGTCCTTGGTATCAGAAATGCTAGTGGAAATATTGAGGAAGATGATATTATTGCTAAGGTGCTGAAATCTAGAGTGTGACTAGAGTAACAAGAGATATGTTGGTTGGAAAAAAATATGCATTTGAGCTGAGCAAATTTGGAGAATCACATGGAAATTCTGAGACTACATTTAGAGTTGTATGCGGGAAAAGCGATGCAATGAAATGGAAATTACAAAATTCAATGACTTGCCCACACACCAATGGGACTCTAGGTGCAAGTTATGGAGCTATGTCGAATAGCTCAACTTCCCAAGGGGTGTTCCATTGTTCTCTATCTCACAAGAACCCTCAAGCCAATTCCCTTGCTCTTAGATCATTAAGCAAGGTGACTTAGGGATGACAATCATGAGAATGAGGGGTTCTTTTGATCAATCTTAGTATGAATGCATCATATCTATGCATGATTTAACAAATGAACTAAACTAGTGATGATAAGATGAAAAGATTAGTGAAATACTATCCTAACATGATATACTAGTTTATATGATTAACTAAGATGATAGAAATGCTTCTAAATTGCTTATTAGATTTATTTATATTTCAAAGAGAGACTAAATGCTTGCTAAAAATGAGTATAAGTGTGATGCTAAAGACTTAGATTCTTTTGAAGAAGGAATGGGCTCTATTTATAGGGAAAATATGGCAATGGATGGTTGAGATTGGATGAGCTTATCAAGGGTTAGGATTGAAAGTTACCAATCCATGTTTACAATTCTCACTAATGAAATGGTGACAATTTTCAACATAAGACTGCTTGAGAGGAGATGTAAGAAGCATTAAATGCTTGAGAAGACCTCATGGTTACCTTAGAAGGTAAGGGTTAAGGTTAGGTTAAGATTACCTATTGGAAAAAGCTTTTAGCCAAAGGATAAACTCTTGTGCAAGGGTTAAAGGGATAACCATGATCAAAGCAATGAATTCTTGATGAGACCCATGGGTTAGATGAGGGTTGAGTTAGGAAAAAAGTCTCTAACCATGCCACAAAGGGTTAGTTAACCATTAATGGTTTGGAAGACTTTGGGAACAAATTTGTAAGAGTCCTTCCAAATTTGGGGGTATTCAACAAGTTATCTTGTTGAAGGCATAAAGGCTTTAATGCTTTTGGAAGACTTTACTCCAAATTTGAGAAGTGACATCCTCAAGTTTAGGGAAAGGGGATAATTGAAAGGTTTAGGCTAATTGATTAGGATTAGATAGGTTCTAGACGAATTTAGAAAGGGGGTTTAGGAGGCAAGTGGGAGATGTAGGAAAATGCAATTGGGTGGGGGATAATAGAATTAATTAAAATAAATTGCTTTATTTCAATTGTGGTTGCAAATGGAGGATTTAAATAAATTAGATTTATTTATTTAGAGTGAACAATTTAATTAAATGTCAATTTAATTAAAAGTAGATAGAAGGGATTTAATTAAATAAAATGATTTATTTAATTAAATTATGTGAAAGGTTTAGGTGAATTTAAATAAATAAATTGAATAATTTATTTAATCAAAATAGAGGAATGTGAGTGATTTAATTAAATTAGATTTAACTAAATAGAGGAATGAGAATAAAATGAACATTAAATATTCATTTAGGAATGTGGTCATTTTTATACGTCTACATTTTGCCCCTCTTTGAAGTGATGTGTGTGCACATGTTGATTCAAAGAAAATTGATGTGTCATCAAAATTTGATCAGTGTCGAAATGTTGATGGCGTGCCCCAGATTTTGACAAATGATGTTAATAGTGCCCTCTCGGGAGATGAATTAAAAAATTGAAAATTTGGTTGATTTGATAATTGTTGTAGATTTGATCGCATTTTTTAAAATTTTGTCTATGTTGAATGCGCCAATTTGATTCATCTCCTGATAATGATGTTTGTTAGGGTTAGAAGCGAGACCACGAACAACATACACGTCTCACCGCCTAACCCTAATTTTTGTTTACCCTATAAAAAGGTGAAAAGTGGTTTTATTTGTATCAATTATGCTTGTTGACTTTGGAGAAAGTGACATTTGGAGAGAAAGACAAAAGGTCGGTTCCCCATGCTTCTCATCGATTCGAGCACGTTCGTCAGTATCGGAGGCCCACCATGTATGGTCCACCTATAAGTCATCAAATTTTGCCCTTTTTGGCTTTTTGTTTTGTCTTTTTTGAGCATGTTTTTCATTTTTTATGTCGAAATCTCACGGGTTAGCACATAGGGTAAAAATCATAGCGCATACGATTAAAACTGTAGCGGTTAGAGTTTTGAAATTACGGTAGTGTCGGGGTTAGGTTTGGTAGCGCATAGGCAATGTAAGCTATCACATTAGTTAGCTTTAGTGCATAGGGCTAATAGGATAGTGCGCTGGGGGGAAAGGGTAGCACGTAGGTGAAACCTAGTGCATAGGGTTAACAGGGTGGCACAGTGGGATTAAGGGGTAGTGCGTAGGTGAAACCTAGTGCATAGGGTTAGGAGGGTGGCACAAGGGTAGAATAGGGTAGCACGTAGGTGAAACCTAGCACATAGGGTAAAGGTTGTAGTGCATGGGTAGAACAGGGTAGTGCATAGGGTAGAGGTTGCAATGCATAGAGGTGTTTTGCTAGCACATAGGTGGCAACTTAGTGCATAGAGAAAAAGTCTTAGCATATAGGCAGAAAATGTAGGGGAAAGTATGATTTTGTGAGGTATTTTGAGAGGAATGAAGATAGGTTGGGGTAAGTAGTTGTCTGCCAATTTTTCTGGGATGGGTGCGATAGCCAGTCTGTGTGCCTTCTGTGCAGATATGTATGTTGTTTTGATAAATTTTTAGATTTGTCGTTTGTTGAATTTCTAGGTTGATTGTTTGAATGGTGATCTTGATGTGTCTATTGTTTGAGATCTTTGATTTTTGCCTTGTCATGAAATGATGTCCGATATGAGTCCTGATATGGTGTCTGATATGAGTTTTTCGATATGGATTTTTTATATAGATTTGATAGATAAAACTTGATTTGATTTTCAGTGTTTCAAGTTGTTATGAATTTTAATGTTGATATGGGATTTGATTTGATGTGAAACTTGATTTGATTTTTGTCATTTCAAGCTGAGATGAATTTGATGTTGATATGGATTTGATTTGATGTGGGAACTGATATGAAACTTGATTTGATATTCAGTGGTTCAAGTTGATATGGATCTAATGTTGATATGGATTTGATATGAAACTTGATTTGATATTCAGTGGTTCAAGTTGATATGAATCTAATTTTGATATGGATTTGATATGAAACTTGATTTGATTTTCAATGGTTCAATTTGATATGAATCTGATGTTGATATGGATTTGATATGAAACTTGATTTGATTTTCAGCATTTCAAGTTGATATGAATCTAATGTTGATATGAATTTGATATGAAACTTGATTTGATATTCAGTGGTTCAAGTTGATATGAATTTGATGTTGATATGGATTTTGATATGAAACATGATTTGATATTCAGTGGTTCAAGTTGATATGAATCTGATGTTGATATGGATTTTGATTTGATGTGGGAACTAATATTGGACATGTTTTGATTGTGGCAGGAGTGACTTGAGGTTCTTCAGTCACAAGAGTGATTTCTGAGGTCATGGTCTCTGATTCCATGATTGACACAGGCAGACAGAGATAATATTAAGAGATATGGATTATCCTCTTTATTAGAGATGCCTCGGTATATCATTAACTAAGGTTTATTGACAGCTTTGGTAGAGAGGTGGCATAGTGACACCAACACCTTTCATTTGGTGACAGGCGAGATTACAGTCACACCAGAGGATTATTATCAAATTTTGTGGATTCCTGTGGTAGGTGCACTATTTCCATATGAGTAGACTGAGGAGGGTGGGATAGAGGCGCTTCGCTAGATTTTACATGATGATATGATTTGTGGGTATGAGATCCCTTGGCAGGAGTTTATTGATTTGGATTATGCCATACTACCATTAGTACTAGTAGGTTTTGTAGGTGGCTTCTTGTGTCATGACCATAGGTCGAAGGGACTGGAAGTGGGATGGGGGTTCATTCTGGAGCATATGGTGACATAGGGTTGCTGGTTTGCATGGGGGTCTGCTATGTTGGCCCACTTATACAGATAGGGATAGGCCAGTTGGATGCACCTATGCATATGGATATAGAGAGATAGTTGTCCAGCGTAAGCTGTGCAAACTAGAGAATTGTAGGAGGTTGCTTGATGATATTGATACGGTTGTTTGGAGATCATATATGGAGTGCGAGGTGTGGGAGGAGGATGGGCTAGAGATGCCCTATGTGTATATATCCTAATTCTTGATAGGGTAGGCATCATTTGTGATCGAGAGATTCCTGCATAGCTGAGTTCAAAAGCAGTATGAGCAATAACAGGGGATATTGTAGGGAGCATGTTTATATGCTCATCAGAGGTAGAATGTGCTAGAGTGGGGTTTGACCATTGATAGTGTTGTGGTGGTGGAGGAGTACATGCACCTAGTCGGCCAGATATGGGACTATGCCTACGGGGTAGTGGATGCAAGGATGACAGAGGAGTTCTCAACACTCTTTGTGGCTCATGTTGTGGCCTGGATATCTAATCCAGTGGAGATGATTCCCTCTTTTGATGACAACGAGGATGAGTAGCCCAAGAGGCTAGGTAGTCAAAGAGAGGAGGGAGAGGAGCTTGAGGATGTAGGTGGGGATGGTAGAGGTGATGACGGTGGAGATGGTGGAGGAGGTGACCGAGGTCAGCATGGAGATAGAGTAGGGAGAGGAGATAGAGTTGGAGTGGGTGGTGATAGAGGGATGCGAGGTGAGAGAGTAGTGTAGTAAGTAGTGGAGTAGAGAGGGAGGGGATGTTTGGTGATTGGAGTCAATGGTGGTGGGCGAGCATGGGAGGTTATAGTAGCGGTGGGTGGGATGAATGATTTCAGATGGCATACCCAGAGGAGGAGATCATATGTTCTACCCCCACCAGTGACGAGGATAGGGAGAGGGACAGGGGGTACCATGACATAGGTTCCCCTCCAGATTCAAATTCCCACTCATCGAGAGGATGCTTAGATTAAATCCTTACAGTTGTTGGTGAAACATCTATAGACATAGTTACTAGCACATCAGCATCAAATTACATAGCTTACCATAGAGTGTGATACAGTGTTGGAGTGCTTAGGTCGAGTGGAGGCTCGAGCAGATAGTCTAGAGAGAGCGGCGACTGTTGGGTTGATGAGAGATACCTTGAGAGAGATGCAGTATACAACCAAGGAGGCTGAGTACTACTAGCATCTATATGAGGAGTTGGTGCCCAGGGATCGCAAAGCTCCTAGTTTTTTTGCAATGAGATCCAGCTGATCTAGGCAGACTGCTTCGAGGATAGAGAGCAAAGGTGTGATTGGGATGACTCGTCAGGATCCACCTGGAGATCTAGGTGCTGGGACATCTACCGCAAGACCATCACCCTCAGTAGATAGTCATACCTGAGAGACCTTGTTTCTATTTTATTCGGATCGTTTGTTGTATTTGGGACAAACAGGACATCTTTTGTATACTTGATCATTTTTAAGATATATATATATATATATATATATATACAACACCATTTTCTTTGCTCCACATGTGATGTGTTTGATGGATGACGCTTTATATATGATTTTGATGATTCTATGATGATGATGCAAATACTTTTAGATAGATGTATGTGTTTTGATATTTGATGGATATGACTGGATGGTGCATGTTGTATGAGATGTGAGATTTGTATCTTGATATGATGTGAGATGTATCTTGAAAATGAGATGTATGATAATGATATGTTGTGAAATGTATCTTGAAAATGAGATGTATGATATGATATGTTGTGAGATGTATCTTGAAAATGAGATGTATGATAATGATATGCTGTGAGATGTATCTTGAAAATGAGATGTATGATAAGGATAATGATGTGATATGTATCTTGAAAATGAGATGTATGATAATGATATGTTTTGAGATGTATCTTGAAAATGAAATGTATGATAAGGATAATGATGTGAGATGTATCTTGAAAATGATATGTATGATATGCAACTAATTGTAGAATGATATGCAATTAATTGTAAATGATATGCAACTAATTGATCATCCTCATTCTTCCATTTGTCATTCCTATATAGTCACATGTTGTTGCTTTCTTTGTGTTTATCATCATTGAGTTGTTTGGATATGTTGAAAATTTATACAAGCATAATGGTATAATTGAACCATAATGACCTGAGAAAAATTTACATGACTTTTGATTTTTCAAGATGGCACAAGCGTTGAGGTATAATTGAACCAAGATGACCTAAGTGTGGCTTGCATATAAACAGACAAGATTAAACCATTTGTATGTGCAAAGTGGAACCATGTCCTCAGTGATATGCTTTGAATCACGTCTTGAGACAAGTATTTGAATAGTACAAGTGATTGCCTCACAGACAAAAGACTAAAAAATATTAGAGTCCCAATTACTTTATCTAGCTTGATCCATCATTGAGAAAATTTTTAGAGGATCCAATAGTTCAAAACAAGGTTCAAGTGCAAAAATAGTGAAAACTTCATGCAAGATGTAAAAATTTTATACTTTAGAAAATCATCCATCATGTGTTGTGAATTTGTTAAGTGTATCAATGTTTGGTTCTCTTATTTGTTGAATGTTTGTTTTGATATGAGTCTCTTAGTTTGCTGAAAGTTTTGATTTATTGATAGGATAGAATGTATATCAATGTTGCCCCTAGCTAATTTTACCTCCTGACGTGGATATGTACAGTGATCACCAAACCATGGTGAGATATGATGAAATGATATTTGGATAAACAAGGACAATGACTATGCTAAGTATATCCTAAATAATGCTATTTTGACAAAGTGTTGTGAAATGGCTAGTGGTTCTTGATTGTGGATATAAAATTTTGATAGTAATAATAGATAGAGGAGCTATACTCTCACAAGTAGCACCTATTGCTAGGTTTTCACCATTTGTTTCTATTGCATCTTTTTGTATTTTTTTTATTTTTTTGTATTTTTAACGTTTATGTGCATTAGACTACTCAAGTATAGTATTTCTTCAAATGGATGTTGTTGGTTGGTTCATCGAGCACATCTCCTTCTAAAGTTGTTAGCTAATAGGCGCCTGATCCATAGGCTGATATGATGACATAGGGACCCAACCAGTTAGGTTCAAATTTCCCTTTCTTTTCTCGATCATGTTGATTTCTGGGATTTTCTTTGAGTATGAGATCACCGATTTTAAAAATCCTAGGGATGACCCTGTGGTTGTAGCTTCGGCACATGCATTGCTAATATGCTTTGAGGTGAGTATAGGCATGGTGTCGCTTTTCTTCTAGAAGTTATAGCTCTTGCAATCTGTTTACTCGATACTATTCATCTTGGATGAGGCCTTTTAAAGATACTCTAAGTGATAGAATTTCTACCTCAAGGGGTAAAATTGCTTCTGATCCATACACCAATGAATATGGCATAGCTCCTGTAGGTGTACGGATGCTAGTTCTATATGCCCAAAGTGCTAGATTGAGTTGTATGTGCCAATGTTTTCTTGCATCATTTATTGTTTTCTTGAGGATTTTCAATATTGTTTTGTTGGATGCTTTTGCTTGACCATTCCCCAGCATGTGGTAAGGTGTAGAGAAACAATGTTGGATTTTGAATCATTCACGTAGTTCTCGCACATCCTGGTTTATGAAAGGTCATCCATTGTTTGTGATGATGGAACTGGGAGTGTCATATCTACAGATCAGATAATTTAGGATAAAAGAGGCAATTTGTTTTCTATTTACTATGGTCATGGGGACCGCTTCAATCCATTTGGTAAAATATTTTGTTCAGTGATAATGAACTTGTATCCATTTGAAGATGAAGGGTGTATTTTACCTACTAAGTCCAGTCCCCACTGGCAAAAAGGTCAGGATGTTGTAAATGGCTGCAATTCCTGTGCTGGTGCATGTATAAGTTTGCCATGAATTTGGCATTTAGGACATTTCTTTGCAAAATGATAAGAATCCTTTTCCATTGTTGGCCAGTAATATCCCATTCTTAGAAGTTTTTTTGCAAGACTAGGACCACTTGAATGTGTGCCATAGATACCTTCGTGAAACTCTTGTAAAGAAGAGTCAAATTCATTACAATCAAGGCAATGAAGAAGAGTACCATCTAGACCTCGACGGTACAGAGTATCATCAGTTAGAGTATAACGGGTGGCTTGCCGGATAAAGTTGCATTTTTTATTTCAAGATAGGTCAATGAGTAGGGTATTGGTTTTGAGATAGTCATATATTGTGTCATATAACAGAGAGTCTGAATTGGTTAAAGAATAGATAACATGGGATGTGGAATTGTCATAGGCTGGGGCAAATAGTTGCTCTACCAAAAACTCATAATGACTCTGTTGTTCTGGAATTTGTGGCAATGAAGTGATAGTAGCCATTGCATCGGCTTCTCTATTATCCAACCTTGGTATTTGGTCGAAGGTGATGTGTACAAAATACTATTTGAAATCATCCACCATTCATTTGTATGGTAGCAGCTTGTCATCTTTCATCTGATAGTCATTGTTGATCTGATTTATGACTAGTTGTGAATCTCTGTAGAATTTCAATTTTGTGATTCTCCATTCCACAGCCATTTTGATTCCTATAACCAATGCCTCATACTCATCAATATTATTTGTGCATGGAAACATGAGTCTGTATGATCTTGGTATGGTGTCTCCTTCAGGAGTGATGAACAAGATACCGACACCTAAGCCATGTTGAGTATAGGAACCATCAAAGTATAGGGTCCATTGCTTTGTGGTAATAGCAAGAACATCTCTATCTGAAAATTTGAACTCCGCATTAGCTAATTGATTTGCAATTACATATCCTTTGATAGCTCAACCCTCTTTGTAGTGGATATTAAATTCACTAAGAATCATTACCCATTTAGCCAATCTGCCTGTGAGAACTGCTTTGCTGAGTAAGTACTTTAGAGGGTCAATTTTTTCTACTAGCTTGGTTGTGTGAGCTAGCATGTAGTGTCAAAACTTTTGAGAAGCAAATACCACTGTCAAACAAGACTTCTCAATGAATGTGTAATTGAGCTCATAGCCATTCAAAGTTCTACTGCTGTAATAAATAGCTCGTTCCTTGCCTTCTTGATTTTCTTATGCTAACAGTGCCCCCAATGATGTCTGTTGTTGATATGTAGAGAATAAGTGGCTTGCCTGCTATTGGGGGTATCAGAATTGGTGGGTTCATTAGATATTGCTTGATCTGATAGAATGATTCTACACATTTAGCTTCCTATCTGAATGGTACATTCTTATGTAGCAAATGACTGAATGGTAGGATTTATTTGCTAGTTGGGCAATGAATCGCCTGATTGACTGGAGCCATCCTTGCAAGGATCTAAGTTGACTAATGTTTTTAGGGGGGGCATCTCCATGATGGCTTGTACCTTTGCTGGATCTACTTCAATGCCTTTTTCTTATATGATGTAGCCTAATAACTTTCCTGATGTTACCCCAAAGACACTTCTTAGGGTTGAGCCTGACTTGAAATTTCTCCAACATGTCAAAATTTTTCTCTAATATACCTAGATGTTTTTCTTGGGTAAATGACTTAGCTAGTAAATCATCCACATAGTCTTCCATGAAGATATGCATCATGTCATGAAAGATTGTTGTCATTGCTCGTTGATAAGTTTCCCTAGCATTCTTTAGGCCAAAAGGCATGACATTCCAACAATACATTCCCCAAGGACAGGTAAACGTTGTTTTATCTTCATCCTCTAGAGCTATCTTTATTTGAATATAGCCAAAAAAGGCATCCATTAATGATAGCATTGCATGGCCTTCTGTGAGGTCTACAATTATGTCGATATTGGGCAAAGGAAAGTCATCCTTTGGATAGGCTTTGTTGACATCTCAAAAAATTGATGCATATCCTAATGTTGCCATCTGGTTTTGAAACTAACACAATCTTGGAAATCCATTCAACATAGTATATAGGTCGAATAAATCTGACATCTAATAGTTTCTTTAGCTCAACTTTGACCATGAGTGCTACATGTGGATTCATCTTTCTCAATTTTTGCTTAACTAGCTTATCTCCTGGAGCAATGGATAAGTGATGCATGATTAAGTGTGGATCACTCTCGGGCATATCTACATATGACCAAGCAAAATTGATTTGCTTTTCTTTGAAAAATTTGATAAACTCTGATTTTTCTTCCTCTGTCAAAGATTCTGCTAGGTATATGTTTTTAGTTGCTTCTGTTGTACCAATGTTGATTGATTGAGTGGGATCAATCAATATGGGAAATCACTCCTGATAGTGTTTAGGAAGAGTGTCAAGTCTCTCATCTTTAGGTGCCTCAAAAAGGTTTTCACCCGCAGATGCATCCTTTATTTTTACTTTTTTGTGATCTAGTGCTACCATTGACTGGTTTTCAGCAGTAGATCCTTTATTTCTCTCATTTTTGTGACTGAGAGACTTGGCACTCCCCTAATTGCAGATGTCGTTACTTTGTTTGCTAGGAGATTCTATTTCTGGGTTGAGAGTACCTAAGTAATGGATAATGGAATCATTATTTGGGAAAATTGATATGTCATGATTTTTAGGTTCATCCCAGTCTATAAGATCAGGAAAGACGAGTGGTATGGAGTCATTGGGTGGGTCGAGTTCGGCTTCTATAAGCTTTAGGATGGAGGTATCCTCAATGTTGGCAGGGATATCAAATATGTTAATGATTTTGTTGAGGTCCTCAATGGTATCATCTTCTGTGTAGACTTGCTCATAATGTCGCTGCTCATTTTCCTTGGCATCATAGATATTTTGTGGACCAAACTCAAGTAGTCTAGGCTTTGTGCCTTATTCTTCTTGAGAAAGGGGTGTATGACTAGCATTTTTAGCAATATATTCAGTAACATTTGAATAGATGCCCCATTCATAATCATTTGAATCAATCTCAGAGGTATTATCCCAGATTCTTTTAGTGCGGTGGACTGGTATGTTGAAGGGTGAAAATAGGTCCTTGATGATTGATACTAGCTTGATAGTTTTCTCTAATTTCATATCAGATCCTGCTTCTACTCTTTGCATCTGCTCATATATTGTCTCTCCTCGAGGAGCAATGATGTTATCAAGGGGTGATTCTTCTTTGTTTGAAACAGGTTCCTAAACATGATGTACTTCCACACAAGGCACTTCTTTTTTTGAATGGTTGACTCCTCGTGTTGTTTCTCTATTTCCTGGTATTCACGTTCTTTTCATATTGTTTCTACTAATTCAAATAGTGCTTCCTACCATGAGTCCTCCTTGTATTTCTTCTTTGCCTTCCACTGATGTTTTTTATATTTATTTGGTGTCTTCTTTGGGAGTAGAGTGTGTTCATAGCCCAATCCTGTTTTGTCTTTAGAAAACTGGGAAGGAGGATCCAATGGTTCTGTGACACCTTCCTGATGCTTGCCGATAGGTCCTTTTCCATTGTATCCCATTTGTTGCATGATTAGGTAGCCTTTTCCATATATTTGTGTTGGTATAGCTATTTCCATAGTAGCTACCCTAACTTCTTCTTCATCCTTGTATAGCCAACTAAGGATGTCCTTCTCTTCTAATTCATGTGCTAGTGTGCCTAGTTGGATAAATTTGCCATCAAACTTGGTGATGGGCTGTGTTGCTTGATGCGTTGATTCTAAAGGTAGCCCATGAGATTTAGGTGATGCTAGCAAGTTGATTAAACACAAGGTTTCCAAAGAGTACTCTCCCATGCCTTGTTCTTTGATTTTCATCTTCTGTTTGAAATCCATAGATAAAAATTTAATCTTTTCTTGTTGAAGATCTGGCACTGAGAAAGTTTGTTTTTCTCTGTTATGTGGAACCAAACTATCTTGAGCTGACCCCATAGCATTGCAATGTTGAAAAGGGTTATGATCTATTGATATAGAAATCTCCTGTCCATTGTATGGGAACTTAACACACTGGTGGTAAGTTGAGGGTACTACTTGCATTTCATGTATCCGAGGTCAACCCAATAAAATATTGTATGTGAGGTCTATGTCTAAGACTTGGCACATAGTATCCTTTTGTATCAGTACCACTTGAATTGGCAACATCACGGTTCCCTTGGATGATCTTTCTTCATCATCATATTCTTTGATAGTGATATTTTTGCATGGATCAATAGATTGCTCAGAGAAGCCTAATGCACAGATAAGTTTTGAGGCACAAATATTGAGTCCAGTTCCTCCATCTATTAATACTCTTTTTACTCGATGTTTTTAGACCAAGACTTCAATGTAGAGTGGAGTATTGTGTGGATGGCTCAATGAAATATTATCATGCTCAGAAAAGGTGAGATTATGAGGCCTTGTTGTAGACACCTAAAATTAACATTTGATTAATTTAAGCTTATCAACATAATTAATTAACTTAATTGTGTTATCCTTATTCCTCTCAGAATAAATTAAATCTAATTTAATTAATCCTGTCACTATAGTCCAATAATTAATTTATCAAATAAATTAATTATTCCCCTATTCTTCTAAAGTCCTCTCAATAATTATTTCCTCTAAAACCCACTCAGTTAATTAATTCTAATTAATTAACATAGTCATGTGATTCCTACAAATCACTTTTCCTAATCCCACTTAGCCTAATTAATCCTTCTAGAATCTCTCATAATCATGCTTATCATTATTCTCCAATTTTTAATTCCCACTCATGTCACATCAATATTGAGTCTCTCAAAGAAATTCAAATTTCTTTGAATCTCTCAATGCATCCTTATTTTGGAATTTTTAATTCCTCAAGTTTGAAATTCAAATTTCTCCCCCCTTTTTCCAAAGGAATTTTATATTCCTGTTTGTTTTCCCAAGGCACCCTTGATCCATGCCTTCTATCCATAATCAATCTTGACCCTTCATAATCAAATCAATCTTGTCCCTCCATTGGCCTCCTCCAATCTATAAATTGGAGCATATTATCCTCACAAAAAAGATCCACTTCTCATGCATCCTCATGCTTCTCTATTCTCCTCTCATCCTCTTCTAATCCTTACTCAAATCCAATAATCCAATAATCCATCAATCCAATTACCTTGTTGAGCACAAGGAGAGAAATCCACATTCACCCATCTCTCTCCAACTCTCCATTTGTCAAACTTTGGAGCTAGCAAAGTTTGTGGAGGCAAGGAGGACAAGGAAGAGCTACTTGCAATGGGAGCTTCATGAGTATATTTATGTTTTATTTTGTTTTCATGATGTTCTTGTTCAAATCTTTCTTGATATCTCATTTAAACGGTTTTTTGTGTTTATTGAATACTAATCATGCACTAACCATCTTATTGTGAGACACTTGTCATATGAGCTACCATGGCTTGGAATTTGTCAATATCCAGATCTTGAGGTACATTTGTTTCCAATAGTGCTTGTTCCAAGATGTCCTTGTATTTTGGTGAAAGTTTCAACAACTCAAGTATAGATTTTTGAGCAGGAGTTTTGTGTAGTTGATTGACCAAATCATATTAAATTTTGGGTATGGTGTTTGCTGCTGATGAATGTCCCTTCAAGACATATTTTTGAGCTCTGGTGGTTACATTGATCAATTCATGTTCGCGTTTGTCCTTGATTGTTATGATATTTATTCGATTGTCATCTGTTGATATATGATTGATGGTGTTATTGTATATGTGATTGATATGAGCTCCGTGTGTATCATTTGATGTTGAATCTCCATACTTGTTGTAGTTTGGAAGAGAATTTTTAAAGGGCCCATGGTCACTATTTTTTTTGAAACCATCGACTGTTAAATCACCTCTATCAATCATGTCTTGAACAATGTTTTTCAGTCTCATGCAATCATTTGTTTGATGTCCTTTGTTTCAATGAAAATAAAAAAAGTGTGAGTCATTCCACCAAGGTGGTTTGACTTGTGGTTCAAAGTTGTTGATTGCTAGCAAGGAGATAATTTTTTTTGCCAGGAGCTCTCTGAATGCAGACTCCAATGATTGCCCTAAAGATGTGTAAATGCGTTTAGGAAAGTTGTTGGTGTTAACTCATGAGTTTTCATTAGGTCCTCGATTTGTGTTGTTGTTTTGGGTATTGTTGGTGTTGTTTGCATTTGAAAGTTCTAGATTGGTATTTGGTGCATAAGTGTTAGTGCCTTGGTTAGCACCTTTTTTATTCTTGGTATCCTGAGGATTACCTGATAAGGCCAACACTGGTTGTTTGGACTTCATATCATTAGCTTCATTTCCTCCTTCATTTCCCACATTTTTGTTTCTGGTCCAGAACTCGGATTTTTCTAAGTTGTTGTTGTTGTTCTGGTTATTATAATGAGAGGTGGGTGAATTTGTTTCTTCTTTGAATAATTTCAACGTTCCTTTCTTAACACATGCCTCCTCTACTTGGATGCCATTTTCAATCAATTTAGCAAAAGATGGTATGCATTGGAGATTGAGTATGTAACTCATCTTGCTATTCAAATTATTGATGAAAATTTCCATCTTTTCCTTTTCGGGCACATCTCGAGGATATCTTGAAACCATTCATCGCCAACGTTGAAGAAATGCCATGAATGTTTCATTGTTTTTCTGTTTGGTATTGCAGACATCTAGCATGGTGATGGAATGTTGAATGTTGTAGGAGTATTGAGTGATAAATTTGTTGACTAATTCATCAAAGGTTCTGACAGGAGGTGTGATTTTGGATAACCATTCCATTGTTTGCCCTCCCAAGCTTCTTGGGAATAGCCTCATCAAATAGGTGTCATCATGGGAAAATTCCAGGCTCATGGTACAAAATTCCTGAACATGATCACAAGGATCGCTTTTCCCATCATATTTGTCAAATTTGGGAATGTTTGAATTTGGGGGAAAAGGTACCATGTTTAACATTCTGTCAAAAGGGTAAGGACAAATTTCATTTAATGAATACTGTACTATTGATCCTTGTTGCATGTCCTACATTTGCTATTATAGAATTTGCATTTGTTGTGTGAGAGCAACCAAAGGTGCATTTGCTTCTCGAGGGAATATTTCTTCCTTCTTATTGTTTCTATCTTGGGTAGGTGTATGTTGTGGTATGTGTGACTCAGGTATGTTTTGCTCAGCTATGTTTTTCTCAGGGTCACATGTGTCTTCTTCTTTTTGTTGTTCCTGATAAGTATAGTGCCGAGACCTTATTCTAAAAGTGTTAGTATCAAAGTCTTCAGGAATCCTAACTCCTTTTCTTGTGAGCATGAGTAGGTATTTTTCTTTGTCAGCTTCAGGAATCCTAACTATTTTGGAATACAATTTGTTTAATAAGATTAGAAAATATGTTAACCAGTTAGATACTGATTCACCCCCCCTCTCAGTATCTTTGGTAATCCTAACAATTGGTATCAGAGTGTGGTCCTCTTTTTTCAAAATCCTAACAACTTGAGGGAGATTCTGATACTGGTACAGATGGATAACTTGAGAAAGCAATTGGAAATAGCTCTTGCAGATTATGATGCAGAAAAGTTGAAGAATATTAAACTTGAAGATGATCTGAAGGCTGCACGGGAAATCATTCAAGGAATTCAGGAGAATATTACTATTGCTAGAAGAAAAAGAAGAGAACTTCGTGAGAAGATACAAAGTGATGATGATGAAAAGGAAACTCTTAATTATCTTGTAAGCAAGATGAAGCAAGAAAACATGACCTTGAGGAATGAGATGCAAGATATGACTATGAGATTTTGTAAAGACATTGAAGACATAAAGAAGAATGAAGATGACTTGAATAGGAGAATCAATGATGCTGGAAATGAAAATCTAAGACTCAGTAATGAAAATGATATGTTAAAGACATATCTGATTCATTTGGAACATGATAAAACTGAACTCATGAGACAAAATAATTTCTTGGAAAATGAGTTGGCTACAGCAAATCAACATAAGGATAAATTCAAGAAAATTTCAGAAGAACTTGATGATATGCTGAAAAATTAGAAACCTAATGGAGATACTAATGGTCTTGGTGTTATCACTGTTTAAAATTGGGTTCTTCTTTTCCCATAATTGGCTATGGTTCATTAAAAAAATTTCGAATAGGGTGTAATCCCAGGTGCTTCAGCTTTGTTTTAAACCTTAGGGGTTTAAGGGTTATTGATTTTCTATCCTTTTGTGTTAAACCCTCTGGTTTCTAATCTTCTGTTACTTTATTCACTTAAGTATGGGTCGCGGGGTCATGGGAAGTGTCCCCCCTTATTATTTGCCTAGGCGGTTACGTTGATTATTTGAAAATTTTATGCCTTGTATGCTTTTCTTCTAAAGTTGTCGGGCTCAGTAATTAGTGATCAATTTGAGAGATGATCCAACGGCCCACGCTATTTTGCAAGGGTTAAGTGCTCACCCTTTAGGCCCATGAAATAGCGAGAATTAACGAGGGCCGTCCATCTGTCTTGACGGAGGAAGTAAAGGGTGTAGCTGTCAAAGGTGGTTGGAGCCCCGTGGCTTTCTTCTGGCGTATTAAAAGGTAGCATGTGGCACAAGTCACCACAGTCGGCGGGTTAGGATTAAAGGTTCAAAGTGGGTCCCAGAAATGACCTGGCAGGTACAACTATTAACAATCTATTGAGACCCTGTGGTTTCCTTCTGGCAAATGAGAAAATGACAAATCAGCTCCGAAGGTGACTGGATGCCAGGTGTTGGTGATGAGTCCACAGGCCCACCTGAGAACCTTTTCAAAAGAGTAATTAGTGATCAGCTTGAGGAATGATCCAATGGCTCGCGTTATTTTGCAAGGGCTAAGTGCTCACTCCTTATGCCCACGAAATAGCGAGAACTAACGAGGACCGTCCACGTGTCATGATGCTATGCGGTCTCAAAGGAAAATGTGGGTCCCTATGGTTTCCTTTTGGCAAATGAGAAAATGACAAATCAGTTCCGAAGGTGACTGGATGCCAGGTGTTGGTGACGAGTCTGCGGGCCCACCATTCCTGAGAACCTTTTCAAAAGAGTAATTAGTGATCAGCTTGAGGGATGATCCAATGGCTCGCATTATTTCGCAAGGGTTAAATGCTCACCCTTTAGGCCTGTGAAATAGTGAGAACTAACAAGGACCGTCCATGTGTCATGATGCTATGCGGTCTCAAAGGAAAAAATGGGTCCCTATGGTTTCCTTCTGACAAACGAGAAAATGACAAATCAGCTCCGAAGGTGACTGGATGCCAGGTGTTGGTGACGAGTCCGCGGGCCCACCATTCCTGAGAACCTTTTCAAAAGAGTAATTAGTGATCAGCTTGAGGGATGATCCAATGGCTCGCGTTATTTCGCAAAGGTTAAGTGCTCACTCCTTATGCCCGCGAAATAGCGAGAATGAACAAGAACTGTCCACATGTCTTGATGATGACGTGAGAGATAGACCTGTTGAGACAAAAGTGGGGCCCCTCATTGTTTCCTTTTGGCAAATGATAGAGTGACAAATTAGCGCCGCAGGTGACTGGATGCCAGGTGTTGGTGATGAGTCCGCGGGCCCACCATTCCTGAGAACCTTTTCAAAAGATTAATTAGTGATCAGTTTGAGGGATGATCCAATGGTCGCGTTATTTCGCAAGGGTTAAGTGCTCACTCCTTATGCCCGTGAAATAGAGAGAATGAACAAGAACCGTCCACGTGTCATGATGACACGTGGTCAAAGACAAAAGTGTGGGCCTGCCAAGGTGGAAACATCATTGTAAAAAAAGACACGCGGCCAGTATCAAATAGAATGTGAAGGGAATTTTAAGGCCAATGATCTGATGCCACGTGGTATTATTTAGCCAATAGAAAAGTGGGACCCAGACGAAAGACAAAGCCGTCAGTAATGAAAAGGTAACAGTGAAACACTTGCAGGAATGTTATGATCCGTTGGAGTGAAAAATATGAATTCTCGTATGAATTCGATTTTGAAGGGACGGTCGAAGCATGCGGAATTAGTGTCATAGTTAAGGCTCTGAGTACAAGTATTTGATTTCCTAACAACCAAGTGAAGATATCTTTCAAAAGGATTTTGCAGAAGAGCAGACGCAGAGTTATCTTTTTCAGATACAGAGCAGGCGGTTCAGTTGCAGAGCAATTTCTTTCAAGCAAGCATCAGGTTCGCTCATATTTTGTAGCAATTCTTGTAGGGTGTTTTAAGTAAAATCATTCTCATGTTGCAGGATTGTTTAAGAGTGATATTCATTTTCTGGCATTTTCAAATGGCTCCTAAAAGGGAATTTTCCAGCAAGGTTAATTATTTAGAACGAAGTGTATGTGATGATTTTTTAGAACAGTTGACATTGTCAACTAACCAGGCATCAAAGGCCAAGGAGTTAGTGCCCAGGGCTCCCCGTCTGAAGATAGGAGAAGGATTGTATGACAAGGGTAATTGGCTGAGAGACCCACAGGTGGGAATGATTGGGTTGGGGTTATTTAAAGTCGGATTTGGAATGAGAAATTCTCCTGCCCCTCAAAACAATATTTGGGAACTAGATGTTGGGAAGTTAGTAGTCCCAGGGGTATTCATGGATACAGACTTGTTAACCCAAATGGCATTAAATTATGATCCAATAACAAGATGCATCCGAGATATAAATGGGAAAACCCTTGTGGAAATTAATGCTGAGGAATTTAGGACAGCATTCGGACTCAATGAGTTCACAAACTTCCTGGAACCCATAAATTTCACATCATTAGCCCAAGTGTACAGTGCACAGAGGAGTCATCTCAGGAATGGGCCTCTTAAAGAACTTTTTCTGAAAATTGGAGGGTTAGCAGTTGTAGGACCCAATACACAAGAGCCTTTCTCATTGACTATGTTTACCTTGAGGGCTAAAGGAATGTATTGGACACTTTGCCAAATTCTAGGAGAGGATGCTGAAGCAAATATACCAAATCATTACTTGTTAATGATTGTTCAGATTTTGAATCCTTATCTTGCTATCACATTTGATTATGCTTCTTTTATTGCCGATGCTATCCATGGAGGGTTGATAGGAATAAAGAATGGAAAGGTGGATAGACCTTTTGGATGGTATTCGCTCTTAATGCACCTTTTTCTCTTCAAAGGTGGTGATTATTTTGCTAGTGGACTGGACCTAGTTAAAGAGAAGGAAGGAGAGAAAATGCCAGTACAATTATGGAGTACTGTGTTATCATGGGATAGAGAGGATGCTAGTTTCCTAAAGTTTGATAAATATTTTGTATCTCAAATAAGGACTCTCCTTTGGTCTGATAACCCAAGAGTCCCCAAAGTTCTTCTGGAATTCATAAGGCCAAAAGAATTCGCAGAGAACATCAAAATTGTTCATAACTGGGGTGACATGTATTTATATCCAGTCTCCACAGTTTTTCAGAGTTTTTGGTTTCAGGGGTACTCCATTTTTGTTACCTTACCAGGTCCCTCTCAAAGTGGGAATAGCAGAGATCCTTAGGCAAATTGGTGGCCTACAAGAAGCAGAGTTAACAGGCAGAGGCAAAGGGACTATTTTCCCTGCAGCTACCATAGCCCACCAATTCGTAGTTACAAAGGGAGGCTGGAATTGCTTTGAGGATTTCCTCAAACCTTACCATTTATCCACTGCAGTGTCCAGGTGTGCTGATCCAGAGGACTTCTTCAACGGTGTGTTCAGGAAGAAGGTAGCATGCAGAGGTAGGCCTCATCAATTCCAATTTCCTGAAGACCTCATCAGAAATGAATTTGATTTGGATGAGCAGGAATTAAGGAAGGAAAAGTGGGTGGCTTACAAGAAAGCCTTGGATTTTGTGCATCAATTTGATGCTAGCTATGACCCATTGTCTAGCTTCTTCCCATTGGAAGAAAAAATAAAATTCTTGATTGTTTGTTTTGAAGATGCGATGCAAACACTGAAGGAGAAGAGGGAAGCTGTGATTAAGAGTAACCCTGAAAAGGCTAGAATGATCCTGAGAAAATCAGCTTCCACCAAAGCAATTCCTCCTGGTGATTACACATTGCACAAGAAATTAGGTTATAGTATGCTAGTACCTGCAACAGGGGAGCCCTCCACATCCAAAGGAAAGAGGAAGGTACAAGATGTCATTCACATCCAGGATAGCCCAAAGAAGCAAAGGGTGGGGAAGGAAGTGCAATCAGATACACCTTTTTATTCCCCATCCCAATCCCCTATCCATATAGGAGATGAACAAGCAGCAGCCGAATACATCTTGCAGTTGGGTAGCTTGGGTGAAATCGCATACACTTATGATGAAGTGGAGGAGAGAATGCCAAAAGAGCCCATTGATGCTGAAATGGACATTACCTCTACTGAACTTAAAGGCCAGGAGTGGGATCCTAAGATTAAAAAGGCAAGTAATGCCTTTTTAGCTAATGACAACTTTGTTACATCAGAAGCATTCATGCAGTTCATTTGGAAACAACATATAAATAGATATAATGCTAGATGTGAGACAAGGAAGGTTGAGCAGCCTAATAAAGACCCAGCCTCAGTGGAGGAAGAAATAAAATAGGAGATGATGGAAGAATTCAAAACCATCACTCCTAAACAGGGAAGAGATCTAGTAGCACAAGCTGGAGTGCTCATCTTACCAAAATGGGATATTGCTGATGCTCTGGTGCTAGATGCAGTAAGAAAAGAAACTAAACCAATGGAAGGGGTTACATTCAGTAAGGATAATGCTGCACTGGTTATGTGGTCCCTTAAGAGAAATGAGGACAAGAAAAGTAAAGACACCCCAGGGTCAAGTCACCTTGGTGGATTGATGGTAAAAAGAGTGCAGAGTACAGGGGTAGTAGAGGCTGCTAGCACTGTGCTAGAAACTGCAAAATTTAGTGTTGCAGTGGCTGAAAAGGAAGCCAAAGAAAAGGAGGCCCTCCAAATTAAGTTGGAAATAGTTTTGAAGGCCTACAATAATGCCAAGGAAGAGGTGAGAGGTAAAGATAGCATCATTGCTAGATTACAAAGCCAGTTGATGGGACAACACCAACAAGGTGAGTCTTCAACATTAATGATTTCTTACTCACCTACAAGACCTCCACCTACAAGCCCTATCATCGAGTTTCCACTATCCCCAGCACCTTCCAGCTCCCAAATGATTGAGATTACTCCTCAAGAACTAGAAAGCCTGAAACAGGCTCAGGCCTTGTATGCAGGGAAATATGAGGAGAAAGTAAGGGCCACAATCTCCAGTTTTGCAGAGGTAATAAATGCCTCATTGCTCTACAACAATGTGGGAAAGATTATGGAGATATGGAATGAGGTGAGAAGAGATAAGGCAATTTTGACACCCATTTTTGACAAATGGAGACCTAGGGAGCAAGATTTAGAGTTCATGTGTGTATCTTGTGATGAAGCAAGAGCTAATCCCATTATCAAATCCACTTCTGATGTCGCTAAGGTCTTAATGCAATTGGCAACAGATGTGGATAATGTGGAAATAAGGGTTGAATTACTTAAGAAGGAATACACTGATCAAGTTTGTGAGTTGCTCCCAGGAATTTTTGCCAATTCGGATCAGTTGAAAGATAAGCAAATATGGCTTAAAGAGATAGAAGTCAAATTGTCAGCAAGGGTAAAGGGAATCATTGATCTTGATGATACCTCTTTCTTTGTTATAACAATACAGGAAATAGAAAAAATTAAATCACACTATAGTTTTCTTAATTCAGAAGTCAACAAACTGAGAAATTCTTGGAAAAGGTTGACTAAAAATAAAGATGATGTAATTAATTTTTCATGGCCGACAGAAGAGACATATAATGAGTGGGAAGTTAAATATTCCACCTATGATTCGAAGCAGTTGGAGAGCACCCCTGAAAAGATAGAAGAGGTTGCAACCGAATAGCCCGTTGTACAAACTGCAGAGGCTGAAAAGAGTGCATAACTGCTTTTACGCAAAAATTGTAATCTCTTCAATTTTTGAAATAATTGTAACAAACTCTCCTCGAGAAGTCTGAAGCTTTGTGCATCCATGTTGTTATAAATGGATACCAGGACTAGAGGAAAAGATCCATCACAAAATTTTGTAAGAAAATGCTGCAGAAATTTATCTGAGCTTTTCTAAGTCTAATGGAGAATCAGAATTTATTGTAATACTCTTTGAAATGAATATCAATATACAGGCCATCGGTTTTGAGTAAAATTTATGTGTTGTCTTCAAGTTTGTTCACAAATTTATTTACTATCTTTATTCTGAATAATCCAGGGTTGTTTAGTTTGAATGGAATTGCAAAGCAATCTCAGTATAAGTGTTTGTTAGCTTTCTCTTTAGGAGGGAAATTAAATACGTGGGATCACTCATACTAGTAAATTCTTTGGAAGGAACTTTGAATTTTGAGGACCATAGCTTAGTCTAGAATGATTGAATTCTTATATGTGTCAGGCATATATCAGGATTAGTGGAAACCAAGTCGACGGGAAGCATAAAGATATATTGTTTCAGGAGTTTTATTTGAGTTTAGGTGACTCTGTAACCTTGGATAAGGCACTGGTATTAATCGAGGTTGTTTATTGCATACTTTGTTGATCAAAAATGCTGAAGTTAAGTACAGTTTCTATTCATTGTTTTCAGTTGATTTCAAGGTGAATAAATCCACTGGTTTTCTGGACTGGTTTGCTGTGGGTTTATTGTTTAAAAGTGTGAAGTCAATTCACAAAGGTATACCCGCCTGGGCTCTAAGGAAGCTCGAAGTGTAGAAGGTCTAATCAAACCTTGCCATATGTTGCCTCTGGAATTTCCTTATCTTTGATGTTTTCTCTGCACCAAGTTTAGACCATATTATCCTAAGGACATTGAAGGGAATCAAATTTTGAGGACAACACTTGGCTTTGAAGTTGGTGAAAGCTCTGGTACTAAAAATAATCATGATCATAGTAAAATGGTAAGACAACCTAATGCCTACAAATTTAATGGGAAATGCTTTAACTATAACAAGTATGGTCATAGAGCAAATCAATGTAGATCTAGAAAATACCAGAACACTAATGTACACACCGGCCAATATTCTAAATACAACAAAATTGGTCATAATTCAAAAAATTATAGAATGAATGTAAGATGTTATGTTTGTGGAAGATTTGGACACTTATCTAATCAATGCAGAACACATACCGGCATAGGATATGGAAAAGCTATTTAGAAAAACAATGTGACTTGTTATGCTTGTAACACGATTGGACATATTGCAAAATTTTGTAGAAGTAAGGCATCACCGGCAAATAACAAAGGACCCACTTTGAAAGGTAAAGAGAAGGTTGATGAGGTAAAGCAATAATTTTCAAAACAATGGATTAGAAAGACAGATCAGAATGTTGATGAGGCTATTCCTTCACCGGTAGAACAAAGTACCACTCCACTGGCAGGAGATTCTTCATCTAACTGAAAAGAAATCTCTTGGGGGTATGGCAACAAATTGAAAACATGCTAGTTTACCCTTGGTTGATGGTAAGAAGATGAAATACTTCTTTACCGGTAGATGAGTTAAGTTTTCACTTAATCGGTAGGCACTTATTATGGTAGTTGAAGGAAATGACATTATAAAGAAAGTGTTTTTCACTCTTTTTCACCCACCAAGCATTCAAATTACCTAAGAGCACAAAAAATCCGAGTGAAGGCATCCACAACAAGAAGTGAAGCAAATTCTATCAGGCATTCAAACCTAAAGGTAGATTAAGGTATTTATATAATGGCTTCCTCCTCTGCACCTGAATTCATTACAAACCTTACTGTAATTGAAGTGATTAAATGCCCTAGGCCCGTATTTAAGATAATACCCAAAGTTGCGAAGTAGGATGATACCCTAGGAGCATTTTTTAAAATACCCAAAGGAGTTGTTTATGCTGAAGACCCTAGGATATACATACATTGTCATATTGAAGAACTTTGTGCTGATGAGATTATGAACATGTATAGGACTGTAATTTGTGATGAGAGTGGTAATGTGAAACCGGAACACAAGATAATTGAAACCCTAGGTTTTGTGGAAATACTTAGCATTCCTGATTTTCCCAAGGAAGTTGTAAGAATTATATTGAGAAGAGTTCATGGGGAATTCTTTTGGCTAGATTCCATCCATAAGATTACAAGAGAAGCAGTTAGGGCAGTGACTGGCTTACCTTCCACCGATAGCAGGCCTGATAAAACAAAAAAGGTTCCAAACAACACTGTGATGACCCTAACCGGTGCAACCCATGACAGTAGATCCTTGAGAGTAAATAATGTAAAGGATGATAATGTTAGATTCATAGCATGATACTTGGATACAAGACTACACACATGCTAATAGATTAAACTCTATTTCTAGTTTATGTATCAAGAGTGCTTATGACATGGTGAACAATAACACTAAGATTGACATATGTGAATGGCTAAAGGATGAGCTAATTGACAACCTGAAGAAAATTAAAGGTGAAAAGAAAGGCACATTCAGATTTGGTAACTTAGTTGTATGTCTATTTATATACATCACTAAGGAAGTTCTTGGTATAGGTAGAGAAGAATTTGGTTTTGACATACTGGTAGGCAAACAACTCTTGGATATTTTTACCAACATGGGAGATGACAAGGAAAAGAACATAATTGAATACTTTCAGGCATTTAAGGCTAGAATGAAGACTAGGGAAAGACTATCTCAGACTATAGTTGACAAATACTAAAAGGAGATATGCTTTGTTATTAAGAAGGATGAAATCTGGATGGAAGCAGTGGTTCCAAGAACAATTTGGGTAACTGAAATGGGTTATGAGGCAGATGAAAACATAATAGAAACATATGTTAAAGCCCTCCTTGAAGCCCCTAGAGAACCTGAAGAAGAAGTATTTGGAAATGCTGAAACCATTGAAATAAAAGTACAAATTATGAAACAAAGAAAAATAAGAGAACAAACAATCAGAAAAGTAACTAAACAGGGAAAAGAAATCAAGGAAGACTTGTTGAAAAAGACTGGTATCAAGGAAAGTGACCTGGAAGGGTTACAATTGGAAGCACATCTTTCACCGATTGGTACCTCCTCCAACAATGAAATACCGACAGAGTTTCAGAGAGTAGAAAGAAAAAGGAAACCTTCACTGGTACCTGCTCCTACACCAAAGAGAACAAGAAGGAAACAATGGGCAGTAAGGCCCCCGACAAAGAAAATGACACCCAGAAAGAAGAAGGAAAAACACATTATTCCTCCACTTGATAATCTTCTAAATGAAATTACTGAAGAAGGAAACTTGTCCAATGTCAGCAAGTTGTATAATACTCTCACCAATGAAGAAAAGGAAAGCATAGAAAATAGTGTCATTATACACTTAGACATTTACAAGAAATTTTTGATAGAAGTTGTAGATGATTTACCAAGTGACTTGTATAGAAGACTAGATGCAAAGAGATTAGCAATTGTGGAACTAGATAAGAAGATAGAGGTACAAAAATTACTTGCAGTTCACCCAATGAAATCAGCAGAAGAAATTGATGAACTAATAAGTGAGGTTAATGGGACTGTATTTTACACTAGTCACCAGCATGTAGCTTTAATGGCTGGCAAAGTGAATGAGATCACCGAAGAGACAACAGACAAATGGGATATCTTCTTTGTAGAGAAGGAAAAGCAAGAAGAACTTAAACGACCCAAAGCTTTCAGAGTTTATCAAAAGCATAAGGATAAAGGTAAAGGCAAGGTAGGTGGTCCTCCAAGCATAAAAGTAACAGACAATTTGCCCCCACGTCCTTCTGATACTCCACTGGCACAAATTGTTGATACACCACTGGTAACTGATAATATTGAGAGTATGGAGACAACACATGAAGACACCAATCCTAATTCAGAGGTATTATATACTATGAATATTGACACACAAGAGGTTAACATTATGGTTGATAAGGAGACCGCTAAGAAGAAAGATGTGGCAACTGAGCCACTGGCTGAGAATATTGTTTTAGAAACACATGTTGAGGATAAAATTGGAAATGCTGAGATTGGGACTAAAACACATGCTAAATAATTAGTGAACCCCTCTAGAACTGAAACGGTGACAGATACCATTGGTGCACACACTAAGAAACCTAATGAGTTAGAAAAACTAGAAATGGATAGCTCAGAGGTACACACAGAGAAACCGGTAGAAAATACTGAGACTTCATCAGAAAAACTGGTAGAAGAAAGCACAGACAAACATATTGAGGTACATTCTGAGAAACTTGAAGAGAAAAAGGTTGAGATAGAGACAGTGCCACCGACAACACCTGAGAAACCCAAACCTTTGCTAGTTGAGATGCAAACTCAAACTGACCTACTAGAGGTCAACTCAAGCAAAGAAGTTACTCACACAGGTGGAATGCAAATTGTTAAAGTAGTTGGACAATCTTCCAGTTCCTCCGTAACAGAATTCAGACTGACCAATGTAACAAAGGTATTATTGGACTCCATCAAGAAAATCACAGATTGCAATGCACTTGCATACAAGGCAATTGATGATACCATCCCTATTTTAGAATTGATTGCAACCAAGTGCAATATGGACAATAAAGATTCTTTGAGTCAATTAGACACTTTGTCTAAGTATATCACCGACAATCTTTTGACAGTTGATTAGATTATGAGGAAACTTTTAGTGAGAAAATGAACAGAGAGAAAGAAAGATTATTTGATGAAACAATAAAGAAGTGCAAGGAACACATTGATACCTTATTATCGACACTAGGAAAAACAATAATGGAATTTAAGGAGTTGTTTAGAGATACATGCAAGACTGATGTTTTGACAATGGATATAGACAAGAAAATCAGTGAAGCACATAAAGAAATAAATAATATTGCTGATAATCTCATCAATTCACCAAAAACATTATCGGTAATAGAGTAGGAAATAGGAGAATTTGAGGAAAAACTTGAGAAATTGGAGAAGGAAAAGGAAAGAATAAAATACAAGGCTAAGGAACTAAAATGCAGACTTGGTCTGAAACTTGACATCCTTATCTCTTTGAGAAAAGAGATATTAGAGGCACTTGTTCCTGGACTGAAGACACCGGAAGAGAAAATGCACATACTCACCAGTACAATACAAAGGATAGAAGCAACATTAAAAGATAGTGAAAGGTTCACTAATAGCTTAAATTTTGTACTGGCAGATCTATTTTAGATTATAACCAACTGGTTATAGGTATCCAGCTGAGAACTACACTCAGTTGACATTTTTGACAACCTTTGTCATTGATGTCAAAGGGGGAGTAGTAGAGATGACAAAAATCCAATGACTTAGAGATCATCTGCTCAAGGGGAGCACACATCTAGTACAGCTTTTGGCAAGATTTTTGGACTTCAATTTTTGGATACAATTTTGAATTCTTCTCATGGGTGTTGCCATCAATGCCAAAGGGGGAGATTGTTGGCAAATGCACACTCCAATGAGAAATTGTAGGTGATTGAAGGTATTGTCATTGATGGCAACCTTGCAATCCTATGGCACTGACACCGACAGAATCTGCACCTACAGATAGTTTACCAACAGCGGCAAAGATGATTACAGGCACCCCAGCCGATAGGATTTTGTTTATTGCATTTTGTATTTAATTGTAATATCTTTTTGTAAGCCAACAAGGCGAATTGTAATAGGACTCATATATAAGTATGAGATCTTATAGATCATTTATGTAAGTAAGAATAGGCAGATGCGAACATAATATTAAGGTAGATTTTGGAGTAAGGTTTATGGTTATTTTGTGAGCTTAAACCTGTACTGAACTTGGCATAGTAGATGTTGAACCGAAGCAATACATTATATTGGATTTGCATAATCCATTTTGTAAGTCAGTGAGATTTTCCTTTTGTAATTAAGCAATGAGCTTTAGGCAATTGGCATTCTTGCATGTGCAGGCCCCTATTGTAAGTAATATTCATTTATTGGCTAGTGAGTGAATATTGTGGGTCACAAATCCCACCAAGGTTTTTCCCACACTGGGTTTCCTCGTTAAAAATATTGTGTTATGGTGTTCTTTCTATGTTGTGCTTATTGTTCTTATTTACTGCATTAATTCTAGTTTACTAGTACACTATTTTGGAATGCAATTTGTTTAATAAGATTAGAAAATCTATTAACCGGTTAGATACTGATTCACCCCCCCTCTCAGTATCTTTGGGAATCATAACATCTAGTAGAAACTCTCTATGATAAAGGGAATGGATTCCTCTTCTGTGTTTTGCTCAGGAGTTGGTGGCTCTACTTGAGGTATGTTGTAAGTAATGCAAACTTTTGGGAAGAAAGTTGGATTGATCTTTCCTCTGTGATTTAAGCATAGGCTGAATGCTGCTTTTTGGTGGAATGCTCTACTCTTCAATGGTTCCTCATCAAATTCATTTGATTTGATTTGAAGATAAAAGCGTATATGACGGAGGAATGTTCGATGAGTTCTGAAGAGTTGGCGATTGATGTATAGAAACCTATTCCTTTTAGCAAGTTTCTGAAAACTAGGTTGTTGTTTCCTTAACTTAGTCTTGTGATGAATACTCTTTCTTCTCAGAATATGAGGATTAGTCATACATAGGTGATCCATAGTTTCCTTTGATTTGTTTTGGATTTAAGATGTCTTGTTTAGAAACTTAAGTCCACTTTCATCAAATGAAGGTTTAGATACCCCCTCACGACAAAGTGCATCAAATGTTATGGAATAAGAGCTTTCCCAATATGGAAACTTGATTTGAGAACCTTAGTTTGACACAAGTATGCTTTGAGGATAGAATTTGTTTGATTTGGAAGACCCTTTGATGCATGTGATGATGTTACCTGATTTTGATAGAAAAATGTGTTTATCTTTTAGCTAGTTTTGGATTTTACAACTTTGTTCTAAGAATATCTTGTTTTGATTGTTTTGGAATAGTTCTAACACTCTGATTTGAATTTCTGCCTGATGGAGTTGAGTGAGGATTGAAATGGCTTCCGAAACTATTTTTAGAATTTTTCAAAAAAAATTTATGCTTGCTCTCTGTTTTCTCAGTTTCATCTATGTGCTAAGCTAGAGAAAGATCTCAACACGCTAAGCTGCCCTTCTAATGCGCTAACTTGCACTGTTTAGTTTTGACTTGGTCTAGAAATTTATGCGCTAATATGTCCTTTCTATGCGCTAACTTTTGAGCTCAAAGTGCTAATGTTTGCTCCCAAAGCACTAAGTTGTTGCTCCAAAGCATTGAGCTATTTTCTGGAAGCACTAAGTTTTAGCTGTTGAGTGTTTAGATTGCTTATGTGCTAGTTTTCAGATTTGTTGCGCTAGGTTGAATCTTGGACATGCTAAAAGATGGTTTCAAAGCACTAAAATGTTGCTTCTACATGCTAAACTGTCCTATTTGTTTTGACTTGTTGGTTTTTTTGTGATTTTTAACCTTTTCTCAATTGTGATGGATGATTTTCCGAAGTATGAAATGCAAACACAACATGAAAAAGATAACCATTTTGCCTATTCTAAACAAAGAGTGTATATTATACGAGGATGTGTTCAAATCCCCACTAGTCTCGATACTCCATCAGCTCAAACAACCTTATCACCCCCTAGGGGGTGCCCATTTTTTTGCCTTTTGCCAGAAATTAACCCAAAATGAATTGCTTCATAATTGAGTAGTTATCTTGGGAGATATATGGTGAGTAATCTTGGGGGTGGATTCCTCCCTACCCTTGTACTATGATATTGCCAATGTCTAGATACTGACTTGCCTCAAAGTTTCTAATGCTAAGGTTTGTAATCAGGGTTCTTGTTTGATTGTTAGTGATAAACTCCCTCAAGAGGCTTCCCAACCTTTAGAAAAAAGGCTTTACATATCGTAAAGATACTGGGGGAAGGCTAATCATTGCACGAAACCATTGAAAGGGACTTTCGTCACCCTCCACTTTTGATTATAGTGGGTTGGAACACTTGGCGTCAAAGTCGTTCCCCACTTAGGTCGTTCCCCTCACACCAGCCAAAGAATGGCTTTAAGAGTTTTTAACTCCTCGGGAGGGCAGGCCTGCTAAAGGATTTACTGCTTGAAATAAGGAAAGTGTAAGAGTGGTTTGGCTTTTTGATCACCCAATTAAGGGCATAGCATATACCTTCCACTTTCAAAGCAAGGCACACAAGTGTTCTTTTTATCCTTTCATTGCAATGATTGGCTAAAGTCTATTTGGAGATGTTGCTCCAAAAAAGCATGGTGTTTATTTTATTTCCCAAATCAATGATTTTCTAAGCTCGTAAAAAAAATCCTGGTCAACAAAGCAAAGAGTTTGATTTGCTCAACAAAACGAAATCGATAAAGGGGAAGAATTTCCCTCTTTTGGTCTACTTCAAAAAAAACTTTTGAAAAATGAGGTTGTTTATCTTGCAAAATTTAAAGTGAATCCTTTTAGACACCAAAGGATGGTGAGGTTCTTTTTTAAGTACTTTGCAAAAATAAAGTTTGTTGGTTCTTTTTATAGTTCCAAAATGAAGTGTTTTTCTCCTAAGAAAGCAAGAAATGGTTTTGTTGTTGTTCTTTTTATGTACCCAAAGTGAAATGTGAGTTCAATTTTATCTAACAAGAAAATGAAGGAAATTTTAACTTAACTAACTTAACAAAGTTAGCAAAACTAAATTACTTCACTCCTAACTTAGGTAAAATAAACTCTCCACCCTGCAAATAAACCATTAGTCACCTATAGTAAAACTAGTTAGTAAAAGAAAAAAAAATGTTTCATGGACTTTTACAAGTCTATTTTAGGCTTCTGTTACAAATTTTTTTTTCTGCTTTATGCCCATGATGCACTATAGAAAGGTACTGATGTGCTACCAAAAAGACTTGACATGCTAAATTGTTAACTAGATGTGCTAGACTGTTTAATTAAAGCGCTGAAACCTACAGGAAACAAGAAAATTGTTATCTGCTAAAGTTAAGCTTTAATACGCTAAAAGGTGGTTTCCACTCGCTAAATAGTAGGTCGGATGCATTGAAGTGTCGACTGGATGTGCTAGACGATGCTTTCTACGCGTCAATTCTCGTTTCCCACATACCTGCAAAGTTAGTCCTACACAAAAATGATTTATAAATGGGGTTGAGCCCCACTATGGGCACCAGAAAAGTGGAAAAGTGGTGCAATGAAATGGAAATTACAAAATTCAATGACTTGCCCACACACCAATGGGACTCTAGGTGCAAGTTATGGAGCTATGTGGAATATCTCAACTTCCCAAGGGGTGTTCCATTGTTCTCTATCTCACAAGACCCCTCAAGCCAATGCCCTTGCTCTTAGATCACTGAGCAAGGTGACTTAGGGATGACAATCATGAGAATGAGGGATGCTTTTGATCAATCTTAGTATGAATTCATCCTATCTATTCATTATTTAACAAATGAACTAAACTAGTGATGATAAGATAAAAAGATTAGTGAAATACTATCCTAACATGATATACTAGTTTATATGATTAACTAAGATGATAGAAATGCTTCTAAATTTCTTATTAGATTTATTTCTATTTCAAAGAGAGACTAAATGCTTGCTAAAAATGAGTATAAGTGTGATGCTAAAGACTTGGATTCTTTTGAAGAAGGAATGGGCTCTATTTATAGGGAAAATATGGCAATGGATGGTTGAGATTGGATGAGATTATCAAGGGTCAGGATTGAAAGTTATCAATCCATGTTTACAATTCTCACCAATGAAATGGTGACAATTGTCAACGTAAGACTACTTGAGAGGATATGTAAGAAGCATTAAATGCTTGAGAAGACCTCATGGTTACCTTAGGAGGTAAGGGTTAATGTTAGGCTAAGATTACCTATTGGAAAAAGCTTTTACCCAAAGGATAAACTCCTATGAAAGGGTTAAAGGGATAACCATGGTCAAAGCAATGAATGCTTGATGAGACCCATGGGTTAGATGAGGATTGAGTTAGGCAAAAAGTCTCTAACCATGACACAAAGGGTTAGTTAACCATTAATGGTTTGGAAGACTTTGGGGACAAATTTGTAAGAGTCCTTCCAAATTTGGGGGTATTCAACAAGTTAGCTTGTTGAAGGAATAAAGGCTTTAATGCCTTTGGAAGACTTTACTCCAAATTTGAGAAGTGACATCCTCAAATTTAGGGAAATGGGATAATTGAAAGGTTTAGGCTAATTGATTAGGATTAGATAGGTTCTAGATGAATTTAGAAAGGGGGTTTAGAAGGCAAGTGGGAGATGTAGGAAAATGCAAGTGGGTGGGGGATAATAGAATTAATCAAAATAAATTGCTTTATTTCAATTGTGGTTGCAAGTGGAGGATTTAAATAAATTAGATCTATTTATTTAGAGTGAACAATTTAATTAAATGTAAATTTAATTAAAAGTAGATAGAAGGGATTTAATTAAATAAAATTATTTATTTAATTAAATTATGTGAAAGGTTTAAGTGAATTTAAATAAATAAAATTGAACAATTTATTTAATCAAAATAGAGGAATGTGAGTGATTTAATTAAATTAGATTTAACTAAATAGAGGAATGAGAATAAAATGAACATTAAATATTCATTTAGGAATGTGGTCATTTTTATACATCTACAAGAGCATCAACATCTGTATCTAATAAGCAGAAATATGATCTTGATGAGTGCAGGATATATAGATATGAAATAGAAAGGAGAGAAATTGCATAGGAAGAAAGAGAGTTTGATGAGCTTGAAGCACTGATTGCCCAAAGATTGCCTAAAGGTGCTGGTAAGTATGATGGAAAGTTGCCCTTGAAATTTTTTTCTTGTAATAAGATAGGACATTTTTCTTCTATATGTCTAGAGAGAATGGCTAAGTATGACAAACATGATAAGTTTGATAAGCATGCTAGGAATGATAGATATGAGAAGCATGAAAAGTATGATAAGCCTTATAAGTCTAACTGGAAGTTTAGGAACCAAAAGAACAGTTATTATGCTGTAGATAAAGGTGTTATAGATGATGAATCTAAAGGAGATGAAGTTGTATTTATTTCCATCAAAGAAGATAGACCTTGTTGGGAAAATGGTGTCTCAACCTTGTATTTAAATGAGGTTACTATTTATAGCAAGTTTTTATTTGGGCACAAAATGGTGCAAAATTCTCCCCAAATCTTCTGATTGACAAGATAAGAATTCCAGTAGAGTTACGTCGCAAGATCACAACTAGTTTTGAAGATATTAATTTTTCTATTTTGGAGGGGTCTAATGAAAGATTTAAATTTGATTTTGAGGAATTTAGAGGCCCAAAAATGCCCTGAAAAAGTGGGCATAAATGGCGTAGAAATTTATGAGGTGATAGAGAACTTCATCAGATTTTTGATGCTTCAAATAGTTCATCAATAGGACACACGGTTCTCAAATTATGGCCTCTGGAAGTTTGTACTCTTGAAATAAGATATATAAAATACATCAGACACATAAATGAGCTGTAAAAAGGGAGGGACACATCATAGGGAATCTAGAAGGGAGATAAGGTCAGCTACACCTTATTGGGTGGTTTTAGCCCATGGTTTTGTAATATTGTTTGATGGTTTCTTGTATTGTATCTCCTATATATGAGGTGCATGAGATAGAGGTTGTGTGTAAGAGTCTTATGGATATTAAGTTACCTCTGAATCTATGATTAATGGTACTCCTATGAAGAGCTTGCTCTGCAAGTATATTGTAATCTGTTTTGATTACTGAATAATATATTGGGTGGCTTTTGGAGTGTGGAGTTTTTCTCTCGAAAGGGTTTTCCCCACATAAATCACTGTGTTATGGTTTGAATGATATTATATCTATTTTTGTTTTCTGTAACTATTGTGATAATATGTTAAAGTTTTTGCATTACCCTCCTCTCAAGGTTAGTGTAGGAAGTTGTTCCGCTACTTAACTTCCTTACATACCTATACCTATTGATTGCACTAGTTATTCTATTGAGGAGAAAGCTTTGGTTGCTAAAGTAGAAGAGAAAGGTGAATGGGTGATTTCCAATGGTTGTTCACATCATATGACTGGTGATAAAAGCAAATTTGTAAGCATGGAAAGGTATGATGGTGGAATATTTAGATTTGGAGATGACAAAGCATGTGTGATCCATGAGAGAGGTTCTATTTCTTTTGATGGTAAGAATAAAATTGATGATATCTTGTATGTTGAAGGTTTGAAGCATAATATTTTGAGTGTTGGACAGATGGTTGATAAGGGTTATGATCTACAATTCAAGAATGGTAAATGCAAGATCTAGAATGTCTCTGGTATAGAGATTGCATTTGGAACTAAGACTAAAGGAAACATTTTTCATTTGATTGCTGGTGAGAAAATTGGTTTGATTGCTAAGATAGAGGAGAGTTGGTTGTGGCAGAGAAGAATGTGTCATGTAAACTTTGATTCATTGATCAAGATCAGTTCTGCACAAGGTGTTAGAGATTTTCCTAAGATTTTTAAACCTATCAATCTGGCATGTAAGGAATGTCAGTTGGGTAAGCAAACAAGGATTTATTTCAAGAGTAAATGGTATACATATGATGGATTGTTGGATCTTGTGCATACTAACCTATGTGGACCTACAAATGCTAGAAGTGTGTAGGGTGATAGATACTTTATGCTACTAATTGATGATTATTCCAAGATGATGTGGGTTGTCTTTTTGAAGGAAAATCATAAGCATTTGAAAAATTCAAGATATTCAAAGCTAAAGTTGAAAGTGAGTCTGGATTAAAGATGAAGTGTCTGAGATCTAATAGAGGTGGAGAATTCTATTCTGGTGAGTTCAATTCATTCTGTGAGATGCATGGAATCATAAGACAATTATCTACTCCTAGAAACCCACAATAGAATGAAATTTTTGAGAGGAAGAACCATACTATTTTGGATGCTGCAAGAACTATGTTCATTGGAGGAAATATTCTGAAGGTTTACTGGAGAGGAGATATTAGCACTGAAGTCTATACATTGAACAAAGTTCATATCAAAGGTGATACCGATAAGACCCCTTATGAGGTTTGGTTTGGTTATGTTCCTATTGTGAGATATTTCAAAGTTTTTGGTAGCAAATTTTATATCAAGAGAGATGAGGATCTTGGAAAGTTTGATGCTAGAAGTGATGAAGGTATCTTCTTGGGATATTATAGAAGGAGCAAAGCCTACTAGTGCTATAATAAGAGACTAGGAAAGATAGTTTAGAGTGCAAATATGAAGGTGGATAAGAACCTTGGGAAGGAGATCAAAGCTTATGATGATGGTCAACATGTTGTCTTAGCTCCTATTCAACCTAAAGAGCCTAAGAAGAATGATTTGGTAGAGACTGTCAATCTAGATGGTGTTGCTACTGGTGATGATATGCAGGAAACTGAGGATCAGAACAAAAAGAAGACTCCAAGGTATGTTAAATTGAATCATTCTGAGAATCAGATTATTGGTGATAAGAATAAAGGTGTGATGATTAGAAGAAGGTTGGTTGTAGAAGTAGTATGTTTGATTTTTAAAGTTGAACCTAAAGATGTTGCTAAAGCTTGTAAAGATAAAAACTAGATAAAAGCCATGAAAGAAGAATTAGATCAGATTGAAAAGAATAACACTTGGGAACTTGTTCCTAGACTTAAGGATAAAAATGTTATTTGTACTAAGTGGTTTTCAGGAATAAATTGAATGAAGTTGGTGAAGTAGTCAAAAATAAAGCTAGACTAGTCTGCAAAGGGTATTCACAATAAGAAGGTATTGATTATGAAGAAAAGTTTTCTCTGGTTGCCAGAATTGAAGCTATTAGACTGTTACTTCCCTATGCTGCTTATAAAGATTTCAAGGTATATCAAATGGATGTCAAATTTGCATTTTTAAAATGGTGATCTAGAGGAGGAGGTTTACATTGAGCAACCTGATTGATTTTCACTATTGGATGATGGAGACATGGTATGTAAGTTGAAGAAAGCACTTTATGGATTGAAACAAGCTCCTAGAGCTTGGTATGCTAGACTAGACAAATACTTGTTGAAATTGGGATTTACCAAAGGTGTTGCTGATAGTAATCTATAATTTAAGATTGAAAATGATAACATTTTAATTATTGAAGTCTTTGTTGATGAAATTATTTTTGGTGGTGATGATGATATGAGTATGAAGTTTTCCAGTGATATGTAGATAGAATTTGAGTTTTCTATGATTGGTGAGATAAAAAATTTCTTAGGTTTGTAGATTGGACAGACAGGAAAAGGTATTTTTATATCTCAAACTAAGTATGTGAAGGAACTATTGAATAAGTTTGGACTAGATGATTCCAAACCAGTTGGAACTCTTATGTTGTCTAGTTGCAAATTCTTTAAAAATGATGAATCCCCTAAAGCTAATTAGAGATTGTACAAATCTATGGTTGGTGGATTGCTATATCTTATTCAAACTAGGCCTAGCATTATACATGTTGTGTGTATGGCTGCTAGATATCAAGATGATGTGAAAGAGTGTCATGTTACTATTATTAAGAGGATATTTAGATATCTAAAGGGGATTGTGGATTGTGGTTTATGGTATCCAAAGAATGATGATTTCATGTTGTGTGCCTACACTGATGCAGATTAGGATGGTGATATTGATGACTAGAAGAGTACTACTAGTGGAGCATTCTTTTTAGGAAAGAAGTTGGTTTCATGGGCTAGCAAGAAACAAGATTCAGTATCTCTATCTACTGCTAAAGCTGAGTACATTGTTGCTGCTAGTAATTGCACTCAGATAGTTTGGATGAAGTAAATGTTGAAAGATATGAGAGTTATTGATGATAAGCCTATTGTTATATACTGTGATAATTCCAGTGCTATAAAAATGTCAAAGAATTTGGTGCAAAATTCAAAGACTAAGCATATATCAATCAAATACAATTACTTGAGAGAGAAAGTTAGTGAAGGGAAGGTGAAGCTAGAGTATGTATCTATAAAGGAACAAATTGCTGATATTTTCAGCAAGCCTTTTCCTGTAGATACATTTGTCTAATTGAGAGACAAGTTAGGGATATCCACCCCTCCTGATGAGAACTAGATGCATTGATTTGCATTGATCCGGTGGATTTTAGAGCATTATTCTTTTATCCGGATTAGTGTGTTGGTGTTGCTCCTCTGTTGGAGTAGTCTGTTGATTTGGTTGTGTGTTCCAAGGGAGAGAGATTCATGTTTCTATTTTGAGGGAGAGTTTGTTTTTCTGATCTTTGTTATTCCTGTCAAAGGGGGAGAGAGAGATAATGTGAAAAACTTATTTATCTATCTTGATCTTATTGGGGATTTTGTTAATAATATCTTCTTTCTTTGCATTAACTATTTTTCACATTTATATGTTGCCATCAATGCCAAAGGGGGAGATTTTTGGATATGGTTGTTGTCATTGCTACTACTAGGATATGTTGTTGTCATTGATGTCAACATATTCATGTTATTTATTCTGGTGATTTGGGAAGATTTTTGATTCAGTTTGCAGTTCCTTGTTTTACCGGACTCTATCCGTATTTCCTTCGGTATATTCCGGTGTGATCAGATCTTGTGTTGAGACTTTGGAATATTGTTTTGGATAATATTTTGTATCTTCATTTTATATGGTTCATGATTTTGTTCTCCACAAGTTATCTTTCTTCGTGACAATTGCTGATTAGTTTTGTTCTTGAGCTTTCTGATGTTGATCGATGAAAATTTGATAAGTGGTGTTGGTGCAGCTATTGGTGATGATTCTAATGTGCTTGCTGGTGTTTCCTAGTCATATCCTATTTTATTTGGTGATCCACATTGATCGTTGTGTGAGTTTTTGGTGGTTGCCATCAACCAATGTTGATTTTTGTGATATGCGGCATTTCTGGTGGTATAATGCATTGCAATTGATCTTGGTGTGATTTTCGAGGGATGGGATCATTTGGGAATTTGAATTAGGTCCATGATATGTAATGTAAATCATTATATTGGTCTGATGATTGATCTTTGTATTGTGTAATGTAATTTTTTTAATTATGAGTTGAGGGTTTAGCCGACCTTGTTATCAAGGTTGATGATTTTTATATATAGGTGAGATTTTCATGTAATTTAGGTGTCTATATTGTGTCTACGCTATTAGAGAGAGGTAAATGTGCAAACAAGAGATTTATCCTTTGGTGTTATTTTTGTGGTGAGATTGGTGTTGCAGAGTAGACATCTGTGCTTAACCGGAACTGTAATTAGGCATTTGGAGATGCTAATCTTTTAGTTCATTTCTTCCAAATTGTAGTTTGAATCATATTGTAAGTTAGTGAGACTTCCTTGAGGTTTGTAGCCTTCTGAGCATATATCTTTTGACAAGTGAGCTCTAGGAACTGTGCCTGAAAGCATGTGCATTCCCCATTGTAATATTTTCACATACTACTGCAGAGTATCATCTTACTGTGGTTAGGTTCCCACCATGGTTTTTACCTTAACCGGGTTTTCCACCTCAAAAAACTTGGTGTTGTGTGTTGTGTTGTTAATTTGCTTATTTGTTATTGCTTTAGTTTATCAGTTTATGTTTTGAAGTTTAATCTGCTTTGACCTAGTGAAGACTAATTCACCTCCCGCCCCCTCTTAGTCTTCTTGATTGTTGCTAACAAAAAGGTCCTATTTATAGAAAAGTTTACTTGGGTAAAGATAGAGAGACTAGAAATGATTAAAACAACATTATTTGAAATGAACCAATTTTTCAAATATTAACTAGTCTATAGAGAGCCCTCCTAATGTGTGTGTGTTAGAGAGAGAGGTCTTAAGGGGAGATCTAGAGGGGATATATATATTTATATATATAGAGAGAGAGAGAGAGAGTCTTATTTATAGACAAGTTTACTTGGGTAAAGAGAGAGAGAGAGGGAGAGAGAGAGAGAGAGAGAGGTCTTTAGGGGAGAGAGAGGGGACCGACAAAGAAAGAAGAGAGAGAAAGAGTATCTAAAAAGACTTAATGGGAGGGAGAATGAGAGAGAGAGAAAGAGAAGTTATATTAAAACAAGATTATCTTTAATGCACCAATTCCAAGTATAATATTCTAATCTAGAGAGAAGTCCTAAAAAATAGAGATCATAAGAAGAATTAAGGGGAGAGAGTTGAGAGAGAAAGTGAGAGTCCTAAGAATACTTAAGGGGGGGGAGAGAGGTCCTGGACATAAGTTAAATAAAAACTAAATTATTTTTAATGCACAAAAATTTCAAATATAATTTTCTAATCTAGAGAGGTCCTAATAAGAGGTTAGGATGGACTTTGTAGGCACCTAAAAATGTCTCATTGATCGCATACTAATTATTCATCTATTTAATTAGTTAATTCTTTAATTATTTGATTAAATTAATTATTTCTTCTAATCATGACATTCAATATTTCTAATTATTCAATTTCTATTCTCAAATCAATTTATTCAGTTAACCCCTTTCTCAATTATTAATTAAATATTAATTATTTAATTAATTGCAACATTTTCCTTAGTTAAATAATATTTATTATTTAATTAATTATATTTCTAATGATTAAATAGTTTCATTTAAATTATTTAAATTAATTAATTATTCCTCCAATTCCCCAAATTTTAAATCCAAATAATTTCATCTAATTTCATTTCACATTTTCCCCAAATTAGAAATTTCATATCATTTCAATTAATTTCATTTCTTCCAAATTAACATTTTACCAAATGTAAATTTCAGTTAATTTCATGTACATTTCAGCATTCGAAAATCCAAATTCAAATCCAAATTGAAAATGAAAATCAAATTTAATTTTAAAATCCTGCAACACATGTTGAAATCAAACTAATTGATCAAATCAGTTGACTAATCAGTTAACTCGGTTAACTAGTCAATCACCCTTTTTAACTCTTAATCAACTTTTTTTGACTAATCCATCTAATCAGTCATCTCTTCAATCAATTCAGTCTTCTAATCAATCAATTTATTCAAATGACTAGTCTATTCAGTTCACTATCCAATCTATCTAGTTGACTCCCCAGTCTATTGAGTTAACAAATCAATCAATCTCATTAACAAATCAATCTATTGAGTTCACTAATCAATCAATTTCAGTTGTGTAAAGTGGAAAATTGAACCCTAGTGACTCCCCACCTAGGAGACATAAAGGAAGTCACTAGGATGATTTTCTCTTGGGAGAACTTTACATTCAAAAGAGGGGCTTGAATATACTAGATCCAAATTCAAGATAAACAAGGATGTGAATTCCAAGTGGATTGCAAGGGTGGAAGTGTGATTCACCCTCTTTTGTAAATGAGAAAGTTTGTTGACTATGTAGAAAAGAGAGAGAAAGTGAGTGAAATGAGGAGCTACCAGCTTGGGATCATGTTTTCACTTTGGATCTAAGCTAATTAGACTGATAACGATCTACCCTGCAAATCTGGAGAAAAGTCATTAGGACCGTGGCGAAAGTGTACATGGTCCTCTGAAAAGTCCACGAAACAAAAAAAGGTTTTTTCGCCTCTGTGAATGGAGTCCAAATCTGAAAATACAGCTGCGCACCTGCAACCTACACATGAAAAAGAAAGGGAGAAGGGTTGTGGATAGGGGTCTGCCTCAGTCAAACCCTGGTTGAGAAGTCAACCTTGAAAGAAAGTAATTATAAATGCTTATATGTAAATAATGGAATTGTATACCTTGTAGATATGCAATTTGTTGATGATGGTTGTTTTGCTTCTTAAATGTAATCACAAATGTTGCATGAAATGCCATGTAACATGACAACACCCTAACACACATACATGCTTGCAAATGAATTTTGTAATGTTGCTCCAATGGATGAATGAAGAAGACACGTGAATAAAGAAGACTTGATGAATGCTTGATGATGATAGTGAAGACCTTCTACTTGAATTCTTGTATATGCAAATGAGAAAACTAATTCCCTTTTATACATTCCTAGAGGATTAATTCATCTCACCCAAGGCCGACACCGGGGAGATTTGGGATCCTGAAGTGTAGATAGGGCTGGGGGGACCTATCTTGGGGCCACCCTAAGAGGGCGGGATAGGGGTGAAAATGCAGAAAGAGGTCTTGGTTAGGAAGGAAGATTCTATCACTAAGGTAAGGAGCTAAAATATGGTTAAAATTGCAGGGGTTGTAATTTTATGACACTACATTTAGCTCCCACTTTAGCGAGAGTATGGCTTATGCCAATACTACCGATAGAGTAGAAGATAGGGAGAAATGAAAATGAGAGATGCAGAGCAATATCACAAGGAGTATAAGATGTCACTAATCTTGAGGAACAAATTCCCCAATCTTAGGTTCTTAACTCACTCACACATATGCAAGAACACACAAAACAAAAAGGAACAAGACACAAACAAAACAAAGTGCAAAAGACACATGACAAAAACAAGACATAAGATGACAAACCAATTAGCTGAAGAGACCTCGATACATATGTATCAACAACTAATTGAAACACAAGGACAAATTCCATCACATAAAAGAGAAAAGTTGACATCATCCATGAACCATCAATAATAAAACTATGGGCTCATAAGAGGAAGGAGAGAAAAGACATGAATACACACATTGGTGATCCATGAGAAGAATGGAGAACAAGAGAGAAACCATGGACATCTCACCCCTAAAACTAGGTGATCCATGGAGAGAAGGACATGGAAATCAAGGTCCTAGAGTCTATCTAGGTGGTCCATTTAAGGGAGGAGAGTGAGAACACTGTTAGTTCCACCCAACCTCTAGCGCATGTGTGTGCAAGTGAGGTTCGAAGTGCCTCATAGGAGTCTATGCCCAACTATGCTACAACATGGATAGAATGTATAGTACAAGTGTCAAGAAAGGTGTGACATATCACTCTAAGATTTTGTGCTATGGTTCCAAGAATAATCACCCTACATGAGAGATAAGTAGCATCATCTCACCCTAAGAACCTATGCTCTGGTTCTAAGAATGATCCACTATAAAAGGGAATAATAATTGAAGACATATCTCTCTAAGAGTATGTGCTCTAGTTTCGAGAATGACCCACTGTACCAAGAAAAAGCAGCGTCATCTTACTCTAAGAGTTTGTGCTCTGGTTTCAAGAATAAACTATTGTACAAGACAAAAGTGATGGCATCTCCCTCTAAGAGTCTGTGCTCTGGTTCCAAGAATGTTCCACTGTACAATGTATGAGAGAAGTATAGCACAAAGGAGTAGTGTGGGTGCCCCCTATTGGCATTTACATGAAGATTACATTAATGTGGTGCAGGAGCACCCTTCTAAGGTCTTCCTCCTTTTGGTTTTTGTTGGTGTTTTGCTTCTTTAAGAAGCCATTGTAAATGTAATAAGAGCCATGAACTCATTGGTCTTATTTAGGTCCTAGTTTGGGTCCTAGGTTCTCAAGTCTTGGTTAAGGTTTCTTATGGAGGAGACGGTATGTGTGAAATTGATGAGTTTGGGGTCCTTTTAGCATGGTGGTGTCCATAGGATAGCCCAATGTAGGCCTAGGAGTCAAGAAAAGCAACATTGTAAAAGTTGCTCAAAAGTTGCAAAACGTTGCATGACAACTTTTCAAAGTTGTCAAGCAACTTTTCCACCTAATAGGTCAAAAACCTTAGTTTAGCATGGAGAAACCTAATTTTGGCACATAGACTGAGGAAAGGATACTATATATTGTTACAAACCCTAAAATGATGGGTTGGATGTTAGTTTTGTACGGCTCAAGAAAAGAGACCTTGACTATGACTGTAATTTTGTTGCCAATCAGCACAAATGGAGCATCAGGGAGTGATAATGGATTGTTTTGGAGACTAAACTATGTTGAGAGATTTTTTTTGTGTTCACTCTTCCATTTTGAGCAATTAGTTTTAGTGTGTTGTGCAGGTTTTGAGTGCTTTGTAAATATTTTGTAAAACACTCTTTCACTATCCAGTTTTGGACTGTTTTGTGTCAATGGGTTGACAACTCCTATCCCCATTATGGAATCACCATAAAACCATGGGAAATATGAGTGCAGACTCTATACATTACCTTAGATCAAGTAGGGCCCTTGAAGATGCAGGGAAGCCATCCAAAGACCCACTCCTAGGCGAGACTGGACAGTGCCCAGCTAGGAAGGGTTAAGGTTGTAGAGGTCCGTGAGAGAAAGGAAGGTCAAAGGAGGATGCACCCTTGGGAGGAGTTGTAGAGGGCTGTGTGGAGAACCATTGGTGAGAAGGAGGAGCTTCCACCAATCCAGACAAGGTGGTAAAAACACCAAACCATCACTGTGACCCTGGCAGGCCTAAAAACCCTCTTAAAAACCCTTAAAAACCCCAAAATTCACCTAGGGTAGTGTACGAACACTTGAAGGCCCAAAACCTAGAAAATATTTGAGCTTTTGCCAATTTAATAGTAGTCCTTTTGGGGAGTTTCACAAGTTGGGTCATCGTTTGCAATAGAGAGCCCTAAAAGTCTAGAATGGAGGCCTAATTGGGCTCATTCCTTGTAGCCCTATTTTGCAGGAAAGAAGCAAAATAGTGAGATCGGTAACAAATAGGAAGGTCTAAACCTCTTGTGGGCACATGAATGGATGGAAAACCATGTCTAAGACCTGTCCTATCCTTTCTAGGACCTAAGAAGGTGTAGAACAAGCCAAACCCTTATTAGCCTAAATAAGGGTTCTTTTGAATCTCATGAGTAGGTGAGACCTTAGGAGAAGTATTACAAGTTGTTGGTGGGTGGATTGGGAAAAGTCAGGGGATTCCAAAAGAAAGGGAAGTCTCAGAAACCCTAGGCCATGGTTAGAACACCTGGTGATCCAAGGAAAGGATCAAAGAGCATAGACTAGGCTAGTCTATACCATACCCATTCCAATCAGATTGGTATCAGAGCAAGTTAAAGATTTGGTGTACCGTGCATGTCTCTATATTCTGGTGAATCAATAGGGGAGAACATAATGGTCACTAATGCAGAGCTAGATAGGGAGGTAGAAGAGTAGAAGGAGAAAAATTGACTCCTTGAAGATGCTATGAGTGAAATAAGGAACAAGTTGCAAGAAGTGGTTGATCAGAGAGCACAAGAACTCTGGGGTGCAGACAATAGTGACAGAGGCAAGAAGGCAATTGATGTTGATGACATCATACCTAAACCAGACCCCTTAATCAATGAAGAACCTTTAGTAAAGGCCATCAAGGCTTTGAATACAAAAGCTTTTGAAGGATTACCACATTTTAGTGGAAGGATGGATATTGACACCGTCATGGAATGGATTGAGGGTATGGAGAACCATTTTGAGTGTGAGGGTGTGACAGAAGCCCAAAAGGTTAAGGTTGCCAAATCTAGACTAAGGGGAGTAGCCTTGACATGGTGGATTTACTTACAAGAGGAGAGGATTAGCATGGGGAAGCTACCTATTGCAAATTGGAAGGCCATGGTGAGTAAGATCAAAGAGAACTACTTGCCAGAGGACTATGAAGTCCAACTTCATAAGAAGAGATAGGGATTAAAGTAGAAGGATCTTGATGTGGCCTTCTACATAGAGGATTTTCAAAAGCTTTGTCTAGATCCAAAGTCCAAGAAGAAGAATCTATCAAGGTCGCTAGGTATCTAAGTGGTCTAAAGTGGAACATCCAAGAGGAGATAAGCCTATGGACTCCTATCACTGTCTAAAAGTGTCATCAGCTTGCTTCTAAGGTAGAAGAGAGGAATAAAAGGAAGGGTGACTCCAACAATAGGGGTAGAGGTAGAGGTAGAGATCAAACGAATCATCGAGGTGGTTACCAAAGCAAGACAAGTGAACAAAGGAATCAAGGAGAGTCCAAGTTGATTGAGCATAACAGTGAGACCACTCTTAGAGGAGGTCATTCTCAAGGTAGAGGTGCACAAGGGGGCCCAAACAGGGGCAGAGGTACTGGTAGGAGCAGTTCCTACTTTCCAACCATGAAATGCTATAATTGTGGTCAATTGGGACACCCGGCCTATAGATGCCCTGACAAGCCTACATCATCAAACAATGGAAAAAGGGTTGCTTATGCCCATGAAGACACATCAAGCAGCAAGACACCTAAGGTGGGCCATATTGAATCCAATATTGGAGAAAATCTGATGTTCAATAGAGTCTTGATAAGACAGTTGGTTAAGGATGAACCTAAGCATAGGAGAGCATTGTTTAGGGTGAGATGCAAGATCCTTGGTAAAGTTTGCAAGGTGATAGTTGATTCAAGGTCAACTGATAACATCATATCAGATGAGGTAGCCAAGAAGTTGAAACTCACAAGGATACCCCACACTAGCCCTTACAAGGTGACATAGTTGAATCAAGAGCAGAGTGTGCTTGTCAATGAACATACTTAGGTAGATTTCTCTATTGGAGGATACAAGGATAAGATCCTTTGTGATGTGTTACCCATGGATGCCTATCATCTACTGCTAGGTAGACCCTAGCAATTTGATAGGAAGGTGATCTATGATGGAGAGGAGAACTCCATTTCCTTCAAAAAGGACAGTAGAACCTTTAAGATTCAGTCTCTGACAGAGAATGATGAGGGAACCTTGAGAACACCTAGTGTCTTACTGAATACTCGTAAAGAGTTCTTACACTTGCTACATGAGGAGGAGATAGTGAGGTGTGCCATCTTTGTGAAGACAAAGGAGGATGAAGACAAGTTGCAGACAGAGGTACCCAAGGAGGTGAAGCAAATGTTGCAAGAGTATAAGGACATAGTGAGTGATGGAGCACCTACAACACTTCCACCAAGAAGGTCTATAAGCCACCAAATAGACTTTCTTCCTGGTGCATCCCTACCCAATAAAACTGCATATAAGCTCACACCTGATCAAAACAAGGAGGTGGCAAGGAAAGTGCAGGAGTTGTTGGATCAAGGACTGATCAAGAAGAGCATCAGCCCATGTGCAGTCCCAGTAGTGCTAGCATCAAAGAAGGGAGGCAAGTGGAGACTTTGCACTGATTCAAGGGCAATCAATAGGATCACCATAAGGTATAGATTTCCTATTCCTATAATAGAGGATTTGATGGATTGTTTAGGTGGTGCCATGTATTTTACTAAGTTGGACATTAAAAGTGGTTATCATCAAATTAGGATCAGGGAGGGTGATGAGTGGAAGATCACTTTTAAGACCACAGAAGGGCTGTATGAATGGCTTGTGATGCCATTTGGACTCACCAATTCCCCAAGCACCTTCATGAGGTTGATGAATGAGGTGTTAAAGGACTTCATAGGTAGGTTTGTGGTGGTGTACTTAGATGACATACTCATCTATAGCAGAACCAAAGAGGAGCACCTAGAACATCTGAGGTTAGTCCTAAAGAGGCTGCATGAAGAGAAGTTGGCAATCAACTTAGAGAAGTGTGACTTTTTTAAGCAAGAGCTGGTCTACTTGGGATTTGTGGTGTCTAAGGGAACCTTGAAGATGGATCCAAGCAAAGTGGAGGCAATCTTGAATTGGCCTGCCCCTAAAACAGGGACTGAAGTTAGGAGTTTCCATGGTTTAGCCCAATTCTATAGAAAGTTTGTGAGGAACTTCAGTGGCATATGTGCACCAGTACTTGACACCATAAAAGGAGGCCTAAAAACCAAATTCAAGTGAACTGAATAGGCTGATAAAGCATTCCAATTATTGAAGCAAGAAGTAGCCACAAAACCCATCCTACTCTTACCTACTTTTGACAAGCTGTTTACATTGGAATGTGATGCAAGTGGCATTGTAGTAGGGGGTGTATTAAGTCAAGAGGGAAGGTCTATGACATTTTTTAGTGAGAAGCTTAATGAAGCAAAGAAGAAGTACTCAGCCTATGACCTAGAGTTGTATGCACTAGTTCAGTCTCTTAAAAAGTGGAGGCATTACCTACTCCCAAAGGAATTTGTGGTATTCACAAATAACCAGGCTTTGAGTTGGATTAACACTCAAGAGAAGCTTAGCAATAGACATTTGAAATGGATGGAATACCTCCAATCCTTTACCTTTACCATCAAGCATAAAAAGGGGCAACTCAATAAGGTGGCAGATGCTTTAAGCAGGAAGTTGTTGACTATCCAAGAGTTACAATTGTAGAGCATAGGAATAGAAGGTTTCAAGGACCTCTATGAAGTAGATGAAGACTTCTCATCAGCCTACAAGGTCTGCAAGGAGTTTGAGAATCATTTTCACGGTGAGTATGCAAAATACACTCTTCAAAGTGGTCTCTTGTTCAAAGGTAATTAGTTATGTGTGCCTAGAGGATCCATGAGAGAAAATCTCATACAAGAAAAACACAATGGTAGTCTAAGTGGACACTTTGGGATCAATAAAACCTTGGATCTAGTACATAGGTACTACTATTGGCCTAGGTTGCCAAGGGATGTGAGAAGGTATGTGGAGCAGTGTGGTGTGTGTCAAAGAGCCAAAGGAGGGTCAAGTAATGCAGGCCTCTATAAGCCATTACCGGTCCCAAATAGGCCTTGGGAGTGTGTGAGCATGGACTTTGTAGTAGGACTCCCTAAGACAAAGACAGGTATGGATAGCATCTATGTGGTAGTAGACAGGTTTTCTAAGATGAGCCATTTCATTCCATGTAAAACTACTCATGATGCCAGCTATGTTGCACATCTCTTCTTTAAGGAGATTGTAAGGATTCATGGACTCCCACTAAGAATTGTTTCATATAGGGACAACAAGTTCATGGGCCATTTTTGGCAAACCTTATGGAAAAGACTAGGGACCAATTTATCATTTAGCTCAGCTTACCATCCACAAACTGATGGTCAAACTGAAGTCATTAATAGGGTGTTAGGCAACTTGTTGAGGTGTCTAACCAAGGAGTATGGGCAGACATGGGATCTAGTCGTTCCACAAGCAGAGTATGCCTACAATGACAGTGTAAATAGGACTACTGGAAGGAGTCCTTTTGAGTTTGTCTATGGCAGACATCCAAGGGGAGTGTGTGAACTAAGAGAACTTGGTTCCATGGAGATGAAGAGTGGGCAAGTAGAGGATTTCACTCAAACCATCAAGGAGGTCCAAGAACAGGTCAAGAGAGTCATCCTAGAGTCTACAAAAAAATTGAAAGCTAAAGTGGATGAGAAAAGGAGAGAGGTTCAATTCAAAGTGGGTGACTATGTGATGGTCCATCTAAGAAAATCTAGAATGCAAAGCAACAAGTCTACTCAACTACAAATGAATAGGGTAGGACCTTGTATAATTCTAACCAAATATGGTAAAAATTCCTACAAGGTGGATCTTCCTACAGATTTGGCTATATCACTAGCCTTCAATGTTGCTGATCTGATACTATACAAGGGTGAAATAGGAGGACAAACTGAGAATCAAACCAAGGTACTACAAGACTTGGATGTGAATGCTTTACCTCAAGTGAAGCAACCCATAGCAAAGGAGATCTTGGAGTCAAGGGTGAAAAAGCCTACTAGACACCAGGTCTATATGGAACACTTGGTGAAGTGGGCAAGTCAACCCGAGTCTGAAGCCACTTGGCTTGAAGAGGGTAGGAGCACCCTTCTCTCATTTCTCCCCTAGTTCCTTAATTTTGTGCAGAGGGGGAGTATGGTGTAGGAGCACCCTTCTAAGGTCTTCCTCCTTTTGGTTTTTGTTGGTGTTTTGCTTCTTTAAGAAGCCATTGGTTATGTAATAAGAGCCATGAGCTCATTGGTCTTATTTAGGTCCTAATTTGGGTCCTAGGTTCTCAAGTCTTGGTTGAGGTTTCTTGTGGAGGAGAGGGTATGTGTGCCATTGATGAGTTTGGGGTCCTTTTAGCATGGTGGTGTCCATAGGATAGCCCAATGTAGGCCTACGAGTCAAGAAAAGTAACATTGCAAAAGTTGCTCAAAAGTTGCAAAAAGTTGCATGACAACTTTTCAAAGTTGTCAAGCAACTTTTCCACCTAATAGGTCAAAAACCTTAGTTTAGCATGGAGGACCCTAATTTTGGCACACAGACTAAGGAAAGGATACTATATATTATTACAAACCCTAAAATGATGGGTTGGATGTTAGTTTTGTACGGCTCAAGAAAAGAGACCTTGACTGTGACTGTAATTTTGTTGCTAGTCGGCACAAATGGAGCATCAGAGAGTGATAATCGATTGTTTTGGAGACTAAACTATGTTGAGAGCTTTTTTTTGTGTTTACTCTTCCATTTTGAGTGATTAGTTTTAGTGTGTTGTGCAGGTTTTGAGTGCTTTGTAAATATTTTGTAAAATACTCTTTCACTATCCAGTTTTGGACTGTTTTGTGTCAATGGGTTGACAACTCCTATCCCCATTATGGAATCACCATAAAACCATGGGGAATAGGAGTGCAAACCCTATACATTACCTCAAAGCAAGAAGGGTCCTTAAAGATGCAGGGAAGCCATCCAAAGACCCACTCCTAGGCGAGACTAGACAGTGCCCGGCTAGGAAGGGTTAAGGTTGCAGAGGTCCGTGAGAGCAAGGAAGGTCAGAGGAGGATGCACCCTTGGGAGGAGTTGTAGAGGGGTGTGTGGATCACCATTGGTGAGAAGGAGGAGCTTCCACCAATCCAGACAAGGTGGTAAAAACACCAAACCATCATTGTGACCCTGGCAGGCCTAAAAACCCTTAAAAACCCCAAAATTCACCTAGGGTAGTGTACGGACACTTGGAGGCCCAAAAATTGGAAAATATTTGAGCTTTTTCCAATAGAATAGTAGTCCTTTTGGGGAGTTTCATAAGTTGGGTCATCGTTTGCAAGAGAGAGCCCTAAAAGTCCGGAATGGAGGCCTAATTGGGCTCATTTCTTGTAGCCCTATTTTGCAGGAAAGAAGCAAAATAATGAGATCGGTAACAAATAGGAAGGTCTAAACCTCTTGGGGGCACATGAATGGATGGAAAACCATGTCTAAGACCTATTCTATCCTTGCTAAGACCTAAAAAGGTGTAGAACAAGCCAAACCCTTATTAGCCTAAATAAGGGTTCTTTTGAATCTCATATGTAGGTGAGACCTTAGGAGAAGTATTACAAGTTGTTGGTGGGTGGATTGGGCAAGGTCAGGGGATTCCACAAGAAAGGGAAGTCCTAGAGACCCTAGGGTGTGGTTAGAACACCTGGTGATCCAAGGAAAGGATCAAAGAGCATAGACTAGGCTAGTCTATCCCATACCCATTCCCATCATAATGAAAGGTTATGTTGTCATTGATGTCAATTAACCAGTAATGATATTGTTGTAATGATGTTTTGTAACCGATAGGAAGAGATAGTGAAGGAAACTATAACCGGTAGAAAGAATTTATGGAGTGAACCGGTATTGCCATGTATTGGAGAATTGAATCAGTAAACCCTAACCGATTAAGTTTGGTGAATTGGTTATATTGTTTTACGATCTGATGATGAGTGGTAATGATTATGACATGAACGATTATTGTATGAAGAGAATCTCAAAGTGATTTTGGCACGTTGATCAAATAGTTTTTGTCTAGGGAATGAGAAAGTATATTGCATGCAATGCAAAGTGCGTGATGAGTTACTGAGTTCGATGAAGCGGTGATCAAGCAGCGATTGAGGTTTTCTTGATTAATGTGCAGAGATTGCTATGTAATCTAATGGTCATACTTGAATTGACTTGTTTGTAATCTCTATGAGAGAATTAGGTTTTTGTTGTATTATCAAACTAATTGATTTGTTTATAAGGTCGATGAGTTGTTTAGCTTCAGAGCTGGAAAAGTTTTAATTGAGTGTGTGGTTGTCGAACCGGATGATGTATCTATAATTTGAGTAAAGGTAGATAGGAGCATGAAAAGGATCTGAACAAGCAAGTGTAGTGTTGTTCAAACAGATCAGAAAACTCCTATTGTTTTCTAACAATTACAGCAGAATTGAAATCCCCTAACTGGGTAAGCTATAACAAGCTTGGTGCTATTCAAATCCTCTAACCACGTGATCCATTAGCTTGGATTTCAAATCCTCTACCGAGGTTACTCCTTATAGGGTATTTATTTTAACAAGGCATTATAGTCAATCCCTTAACCGAGTGGTCGCTAACAAGATATGTTCTTAACAAGACTTTTGTAAAGCTTTAATAGGCTAGGCTCCTAACAGGGTAAACTTTAGAAGAGTTCAGATAGTTATCTTGTGAGTCTCATCTCACCATGACTTTTCCCATTTGGGTTTCCATGTAAAAAATATTGTGTTTGGTGAATGTTTTTGTGGTTATGATCTTATGGTTGATTTTCTTAACTACTTAATCCACTTTGATAAGTCATGATAACCGGAAGCATTATGAAATGAAGTTTTACTTATGTGAGTAAAAGCATTTGGATGTTTATGAGTTTGAAGTTGTTTACTATTAATTTGTTGTAACAGTCAACTGGTTTATCTTGAGAGTTTTTATCTTGACAATGATATTGCATTGATATTTCTAAATTTACTTTGAGAGATTAATTTTTGATTGGTGAAGTTAGTATTAGTTTTTCTATCTACTGATTCACCCCCCCTCTCAGTAGTTGACCAGATTCTTATTCTTTCATCATACCATCAATTGGTATAAGAGCATATCAGGTCCTCTAAGGTCTAAACCTAACAACTTGAGGTAAAGATCTTGCAGAACATGATGAATAAGAAAGGTCCAAAGTTTAATAGAGAAAACTATAGTATATAGAGTGATAGAATGAAAATTTATATCAAGAGTCTTGGAAATCAATATTGGGAACATGTTTTTTATCAATATGTTGCACCTTGTGGGACTATGACTGATGATCAGAAGAAAGAGCAACAAGAAAACAATCAAGCATTGGAGACTATTATCAGTTCTTTGTCTGATGTTGATTATGTAGATGTTCATGGTCTAGAGACTGCATATGATTTATGGAAAAAACTTATAGAGATTTATAGCAGTGATGAACATGTTAATATTGCTAAAGAAGAGAGTCTAAGAGGAAAGTTTGATGACATGCAGATGGCTGAAGGTGAGAATATCTAGTAGTATGGTCAAAGGATAAAAGAGATAGTTAGTGAAATTAAGAGTGTAGGAGGTAAAGTGGAAGATGCCATAGTGATTAGTAAGGTACTGAGAACCTTGCTACCAATCTATGCTATTCGAGTTGCAGCCATTCAGGAGATAAAGTCCATTGACAAAACTAAGGTAACTCTTGACTCCATAATTGGCAAGCTTACTGCTTTTGAATTAAATGGTTATGATGGTAGTGTATAGAAATATGAATTTGCATTTAGAGCTTCTGTTTCTAACTCATCTATGAGAAAAAGTAGAGATGCAAGTCCCAATGAATCTAGATCCAACAAAGAAGCTAATGATGAAGACAGTTTAGTTGAGCTTGAAGCATTGTTGGCCAAGAGGCTACCCAAAGGTACTGGTAAATATAGAGGTAAATTACCTTTGAAATGTTTTGCATGCAACAATATTGGACACATAGCTGCCAACTATCCTAATGGTGATA